>NW_020172172.1:1875547-2012653 GCF_003031525.2 Neophocaena asiaeorientalis asiaeorientalis
GTGGCAGCCTTCCTCCTCCCCTTAAGCTGACCCCAGGCTGCAGCCCCTCCTCCGCTTTCACAATACACACCCCGCCCCACCCCCCAGCGCCGGACTGCAGCCGCGTCCTCTCTCTCCGTCGCCCAGGACTGCGGAATCCGCCCTCTCCTCCATCCCCAGCAAGCCTGGCCCACCCCGCCCCTTCCGGCTATCCCTTCTTTCTCCGGCAGCTACCCCTCCCCTGGGCCTCCACTCCCGGCTCTTACGGGCGCGAGCCTGTCACTCCGAGACCGCGGACCCTCGGCAACCTGAGAACGGCCCAGGGAAACGGCCGGGGTGGGAGCACTCGGCTGCCGGCTGCTGCACCGCAGCTTCAGGAAGCAGGGAGGTGCCTCCGTCTTCGTGGTGCTTCCGCCCAGTTCCCCCTGCTGGACTCCGAGGAAAAGGGGAGGGCTGCGGGGCCAGGACCCAACTCGGCCCTTACTACAAAATGGATTTCAAACGGACCTATCTCAAAGACTAGGCGACATCACGGGAGAATGTATAATCTTGAAGAGGGCAAGTCTTTGATTTGACATTAAATCCTAAATATCCGAACAGCAAAAACTAAAGTAAAAGGACTAACTGTAAACTGGGGAAAATGTTTGCAACTCATCTAGCAGATGAAAAGAGTAACATCTTTACTACAGAATTGGTAGAAATAAATTCCTAAGAGGATCAACAACCAACAGAAAAACTTGTTAAGGACATGAGCAAGCAATTCACACAAAAAAGAAATACACCTGGCTTTTAAACACAAGACATGATATTCAGTTTCACTCATAATTGAATGCAAATGAAAACATGAGAGCATTTTTCATTTATCAGATCAGAAAAGACAAACAATAGTTCTATAGAGGAGTCAGGGAAGTGAGCATTTTCCTACACATACTGTACTGGGAACTGCATTTGCAATTTCTATCAAAATATCAAAAGTACCTACCCTTTATCAATATATCCTGCAGACAAAGTCGTGCACATACCAAGGACAGTGTGCCGGAATATTCAGCATGGCATTGTTTGCAAAAGCAAAAGATAGGAAAGAACCTACATGGCCACCAAACCCCAGACAAAAACATCAGAGGATTTTTTGCTAAGAAAATGTAAGCACCCCAGCCAAAAGATCTCTGCATTCTGGCATTCAGAGGTCACCAGGGAAACAGCTTGCTCATTACCAACCACTCTAGAGGGAAGCCTTTTACTGAGCCAATCCCACTACCCACCTTCCCACCACACAGATATACCCATGTATTTGGGTGTGTATCACTAAGAATCACAACATATTTGAGGAAAGTCTCCAAAGACAGTCAACAAAATAAAGAGAAAAAAGGACCCAGAGCAGGCGAACGAAGATGGTGAGACAATTCATGTGACAGAAGAGACTTTTCGGAAAATCCTTGTAATTACAATACTCAGATTTGAGAGGTATCTCTAAATGAGAAAAGTACGCTACAAAAAAGGAACAAACTGAAACAAGACTCTTAGAAATTAACTACTGCCAAAAATAAAAAAATTCACTAGAAAGGTTGAAAAATAATCAAGGTACTCTCCCAGAAAATGGCACAAGGAAATGGAGATACTAGAGAAAGTAGTTGACGATCAATCCAGAAGGTCCAACATTTGACTGACAGGAATTCCAGAAAGAGTGAAAATAGAAAAAAAAATATGGAAACGGAGAACTGTCACATAAATAACATGAGAAAATTTCCAAGAGTAGTAGTACCTGAGTTGCTAGATTGAAAAATCTCAGAGTACGTTAGGGAATTGAGTACATCAAGGATAAACAGGAGACTTTAAAAGCTTGAAAGGGGTGGGGAAACAGATCACAAAAATGTAAATTCTATTTACTGTCAAAGAAATAAGAATCAGAATGGAATCAGGCATCTCATTAGCAACATTGGATGTTATAAGTCAGGGAAGCCAATGCCTACAAACTTTGGGGGAAATTTTTCAATCTAGAATTCCAGAGTCAAACTACCAATCAACTGTGAGGGCAGAGACAGTTGTTTTAGATATATAAGCACCCAACAATTTTGCCTTCCACATACTCTTTCTTGGCAAGTGACTTGACGTGCTGCAGTGAAATGAGTATGTAAACGAAGAAAGGAAGAATGTGGATTTTAGGATGCAATGGAGCCCAGTGTAACAACTGGACAGTAGGCAGAGAGAACATGAAGAACAGGGACTTTCCCGGCGGTCCAGTGGTTAAGACTCCGTGCTTCCACTGCAGGGGGTGTGGGTTCGATCCCTGGTTGGGGAACTAAGATTCCACATCCCACATGCTGCAGGGCATGGCCAAAAAAAAGGTTAAAAAAAAAAAAGAACGTCAAGGACAGACTAGAGCAGAAGGCTGGAGGTCTCTGGAAGGGATATATACAGGACAAAGGGGGACTCAGAAGAGTGTCTAATTGGACAGAGAATTTGAAAATAACTGCGGATATGTTAAAAGCAACCAGTACAAGGGAAAAAGAAAGACAACCAGAAACTTCGGTAAAAATTAAATGCTGCTCCAAAAAGGAAATATCACAATAAACTACTTAGGTCTGCAGTGAACAACATTTACACAGTCATAATAACATTCATGCTGTTTATTTCAATTTTCAGAACAAATCAATAAACAAAGCATAAAAGACTATGGTTTCAGAACAGAATTCAAGAATTATCAGACTTGACATTGTCAGAGGCAGAGAGGTGGACAAGGGGAGGAGACAGAAGCAGGGTGCATCCCCCATTCTACAAAATGGAGAATTGAGATACTGTTTACAGTTAATACAATAAAACTAAATTTGTAGTTACAATAAATAATTTATTTTTCCTGATTATAAAATTTTTGTTCCTTATAAAAAATATGGAAATTACTTTAAAAAAACACTTTTAATCACCCATAATTCCATTATCCCTAGGACCTGGGTTTGAGCCCAGGCTCTGCAATTTACCATTTGTATGGCTCTGAACAAGTCAACCATTTATAACATTTTCTTATATTTCCTTCATGTTTATCTATATACTTTCTCATAGTATACAGTGTACATAACATTATGTGAGAACTATACTATATACACAATTTCGAATCCAGACTTTTTTCACTTTAAAGCATAAAGTAAAACTCTGGATACAAATATCATGCTCTTCGATACTTCTAAATATACTTCTTGGCCATAGGGCAGTCAGAGGTTTCCCAGAGATGGGCCTGAGCCAAATCTTAAAAGAAACCAAATGTTAGGCAAGCAGACAGGGGCTGTGGGGTGTGGTGGTGAGGTATCACAGGCACCGAGGACAGTGTGAGCAAAGGCACGAGAAGAGCAAGCACGTGCCTCCAGGCTGCAGTAAAGGTGCGTGTGAAGTGAAGCGATGAGGCTGGGAAGAGCTCAGTAAATCATGTTGAGGGATCCAGACATCTTTCCCATGAGAGACACGAAAAGGGGGTATGGTAGGCCTTGTTTGCTTTGGCAACCCAGGACCTAGCACCATGTTTGCCACAAAGAGAGTGCATAATAAAGATTTTTGTAATCAACACATGATACATCGGAAGCCAGAAATGCCTGCTGGGTTTCCAGTCTGGGTGCTGGATAATACCATTTGCTGAGGGAGGGAAGCCAGGAGAAGCAAGAATGAAAAGGTTATGTATCTGGGCAACATCCTCAGAGATTCTGTAATCTGACCTCATTTTTTAAAAAGCCACCATTTTGTAGCATGTGAGGGCAATTATGTAGTGCAACCCCAGGTGTGACTTGAGGCTCCGGAGGCTCCACGGAATGGCCTCAGGGAATTTATATGCCTCCACAAATAAGCACAGAACTGAGAGTGCAATCCGAGTTTCTCCTGAAGAGGGTCCACAACCTCCATCAGATTCTCAAAGGGGCTGTGACCCCAGAAAGGTTAGGCACACAAGGGGAGAAGTGACAGAAGTGGGGGAGGGATGACCACCTAGGGGAGGGAGGCGATCTAGAGCATAGAGAAAGGACTAGCTTCCTGAGCCTGGAGGAATTCACAGCCAATTATGTTTGAGAGGGGTGTGTGTGTACACATGCTGATGAAGAATCTCTCCCCACCGAGCCTCCAAAGCACCTATACGTGATTTCACCTTCTCAGCCCTGTGCTCCACGTAACATACATCTGTTGGTCTCATTTGAGGGTAAAAACAGACTTCTTGGCTCTACCCTTAATGCTCATCACTAGGTCTGACTCTGAGATCTGTAAGACTGATAGCTCTTGGCAACTTAAGAAAATGGGGCTTCAGAGTTCCCATCTACTTCTGGCAAGACCAGCCCAGAAAGAAGGGAGATGACCCCAAGGAAAAGGAAAACCTAAGCCAAATCTGACAACAAAGGGTAGTCACTCCTCTCCTATCAGAAACCCTGTAGAAAAAAGTGGGAGGTAATTTATTTTGAGGGCTGGAATTTAATTGGGAGGGAAAGTTTTTATGAGTTGGGGAAGGAACTGATCTGTCTAGTAACCTACTAGGCTCACAGGATTTGTGTAGGATCGGGGGTCCTGAACCTGGGTGCAGATTGGTGGAAACCCAGACCTGGAGATGAAATATAAGCAAAAATGTAAAAAGTCATTTTGTTGAATGAGGAACAGAAAAGCATGTTCCGTAGAACTTGGTTTGCTCATGTAAATAAAATGTTTGGTATATTCACTTAAAATACAAATACAGGAAGTTAGGTCACAGAGTCCCAGCAGCCAAGGGTTGTCAGAGGCACGGAAGGCAATGTAGTTACTGTCCTGTTTTGCTGAAACAGAACAATGCGCATCCAGATCCTTATATTGGAGTTCGCCTCCACCTTTGATCACACACATTTGTGACCTGCAGGTTTTACTTGTCTGTAGTGGCTCATTCCCCTTCTAAGTTTTAAAAAATACTGAGGCCTAAAATGGAAAAAATTTCACGTGTCCTAGATGATTGTAACATGCAGCCAAGGTTAAAAACCACTGCTGTAAAACGGTGGGTCAGTGATTCCCAAACCTGGCTTTATATCACAATCGTCTGGATAGCTCTTCTGAGCTCCCTATGAATAGAAATCTCTAGCCAGGAGATCACAATCAGTCATGACTGAGTATTCATTTACGAGGATAAATATACAACATGTGGCTCAAACAGTTTAACCATCTTAATGGTCACAAATCCCAGCTGATACCTTTCAGGAAAGCACACTTTTGGCCTCTTGGTGGGTCAGGGTCACGGATCTACCCCAAATCTTCAGACCTGCTCACCCTCTTCTAAGCCTCCTGATCATGCAGGGGGAAAAACCTAACTTGTTCCTAATCTCAGCGGAGACATGTGGTGTTACCTTTGGGTCTTTCCACTCCCAGACAGGGGACAGAAAGAGTCACTACCAGGGTCTGTGAGGGCATGAGAATTTTTTTTTTTTGCGGTACGCGGGCCTCTCACTGTTGTGGCCTCTCCCATCGCGGAGCACAGGCTCCGGACGCGCAGGCTCAGCGGCCACGGCTCACGGGGCCCAGCTGCTCCGCGGCATGTGGGATCCTCCCGGACCGGGGCACGAACCCGTGTCCCCTGCATCGGCAGGCGGACTCCCAACCACTGCACCACCAGGGAAGCCCCGCATGAGCATTTCTGATTCTTACTTTTGAACTGTATTGATGTTTTTGTATTTGTGTCTATATGATTTAGAATGAAACTGGGAGAAGTTGTCACACATGCTTTGATGAAAGACTGTGGTTAAAGGGGGAAAAAAAAAGAAGTTAATAAGCTTTCTTGTGTATGCCTTGTGTATGTGAAAGTGCTCTGTAAACTACAAAACGCTATGCTAACTAATATTTAGTCTTGTAGAAATGACACAATAAATGCGTGGACTTATGCACGAGAGGTGCCCCCAACTGCTTTCACCAGGTATAGCATTTATGATAAACACTCTTGCTTCCTGAGAGCGGGAGTGGAGACAGACCCAGAAATTAGGAGACTCAAACCCCAGCCTTAGATTTGCTGCTTGCTGGGCACACTGCCTAAGGCAAACCCCCAAATCTGTCACCTCAGCTTCCTCACCTATATATATATATATACCTTTTCTATATACCCTTTTCTCAGGCTTTCCCACAGATCTGGGTGGGGTTACAGGTGGTGAGACATGGGATAAACATAGAAGAACAGAGGAAACCTGGATTTAGGACCTGGGCCTGAATACAGGCTGTCACTTGTTACTTGGTCTTGTGTTAAATGACCTCTCTCAGGTAAAGGGGGCAAACACCTCTTTCAGTGTTACAAGGATTAAGGTAATGATCTATCTGAAAGTATGAGGTAAGTGCCGGGTATCATGACTCTACACATGAAGGTACACAGACAAAGAATCAAGTTCTATATAAATACAAGGCAATATTATTACATAACTCTACCTATTGCATAGTTGTAGAAATTGTTTTTCGGGAGTAAAGGCTCAATGGTAACAAAGGTATCTTACCTTAGCCAGTTTCTTCATCCTTCTAAAAGTGTGCATATTCCAATACCTTTGAACTTCTAGAAAAAACAAATGAAGACCTTAGGAATCCCACTCTGCTTCCTCCCTCTCTTTTCATTTCCCTCTTGGCTCCTCTCAGAATTAGAAGGGCTCCATTATTTCTTCTAAAGACCATCCAGAAAGTGACAATGACACCCAACTGAGCCCCCTGCTTGGGCCTGAGCAGAATGAGAGCAGAGACAAAGCGGGCATACCTCCAGGGAAGCTTTATTCTCTGATGCCTCTATCTGGAAAGGGGGCTGCTAGCAGCGTCTCACTCAAACGGAATGCAATGGCAACTGGGGTTAAGTTATGGGAAGAGCTGTTGACCTTAGCAAAGGGACACAGCCCAGCAGTGTCTGTGGCTGTCTCCATCAGTCCTCAATTGCTTGGCCATGCAGACTGGGAAACGGTCAGAAGAGACTCTCGTCAGAGGTCCCCAGAGCTTTACCACACCAACGTTCATGAGGTACAGATGATGAGGGAAACGAATGTTTCCTACTTCCATCCATGTTAGGAGTAGTAGATGGTTAGTAGGGTGTTTTTGTTTTTTTTTAATTACCTAGGGAATGGAAAACCTATAAATGTTTATAGGTGAGTTGTTGGTGAACTGCTACCCCAAGTGGTTTCCTTAATGAGTCGCTGCTTAACCCAAAATATTAGAAAACGAGGTTCAATGCTCTGGAATTCCATCAGGCAGACCTCCACCAGTAACCTGCCCGTTGCCCAAGAAATTACCAGAGTTTTCAAAAACAAAGTTAAGTGAAAAACGCCTTTCCCCCAAAGGGATCTTTATCACTGAGCTCTGTATGATCCATTTCTAAGAAAGCCACATTCCACTTCAGACACCATGACCACTTGGGGCACCAAGTGAAAAACAAAATCCTTGCCTTGAGGCCTTCATTTTCATTTTCTTTAAATTAGCCTCTGAAATGCCCCTCTTGTGTTTCGCACTGCACTCCTGAAAACTATTACTTTTAAGGACAGAGCAGGCCTCTTTTCACCAAGGAGGAGAAAACAGCCAAGAGGTGTCTGACTTGGGAGGGGGGCAGGGGCAGAGGTTCTGACTGGCGCCTGGAGGTCTCCCTCGTCCCTCTATGTGCTCTCAACGAGATGGGTTCTGTGGTGGCGCATGAGGTGTGAGTTGGAGATGAAAGCCGCGCCGCACTTGGCACACTCGTAGGGCTTCTCCCCGGTGTGGGTTCTCTGGTGCACGGTGAGGCTCGACCTCTGCCGGAAGGCCTTGCCACACTCGCTGCACGTGTATGGCTTCTCCCCATTATGGATCCTCTGATGAATCAGCAGGTACGAGCTGCAGGTGAAGGCCTTCCCGCATTCGTTACACACATACGGAAGGTCCCCGCTGTGAATCCTCTGGTGCACGATAAGGCAAGAGAGTTGACTGAAGGCCTTCCCGCACTCGCTGCAGTCGTAAGGTTTCTCCGCGGTGTGGATTCGCTGGTGCACGATAAGGTGTGAAAAACAACTGAAGGCTTTTCCGCACTCTTTGCACTCGTATGGCTTCTCACCAGTATGGCTTCGCTGATGCACGATAAGATTTGCACTCTGTGTGAAGGCTTTGCCACAGTCATTACAGGCAAAGGGCTTCTCCCCGGTGTGGATCCTCTGGTGGACAATGAGGTTTGAGCTTCGAGTAAATGTTTTCCCACACTCGTTACATTCATAGCATTTTTCTGTAATGTGGACTTTCTGGTGCCGGGCAAGTTGTGAGCTGTAACTGAAGGCTTTCTCGCATTCACTGCACTTAAAGGTTTTCTCTAAGGAGTGGATTTTTTGATGTACAGTCAGATTTGAACTCTGTGTGAAGGCTTTCCCACACTTTGAACAAACATACGGTTTCTGTCCAGTGTGGATTCGCTGATGCACAACAAGGTTTGCGCTCTGAATGAAGGCCTTCCCACACTCGTGACATTCGAAGGGTTTCTCTCCAGTGTGGATTCGCTGATGCACTACAAGGTTTGCGCTCTGACTAAAACCTTTCCCACACACGCTACATGTAAAAGGTTTCTGCCCAGCCTGGCTTTTCTGATTTTTAACAGAGCCAGAACCAAGGCTATATCTCTCCTCAGATTTGTGACACTTCTGGTCTTCCTCTTCTTTGAAGTTTTCAGGTATGTGACAGTCCTTCACTGTCACTTGTCTGAAATCTTTCTTTTCCGTCTTTATTCTCTGCCTTTTTAACATGTTCCCTTTTTCACAGCCTTCTCCTAATTCAGGTCCTGGAGGGTCAACTTTCTGGATTCTTCCTGATATTATGAGAGGTTTTTCTGCTTCATCACATATCTCAGTTTTCGGAACCAATAACTGTGGGTTCTTGGTTTCAGCACCTGAAACAGCAAACAGAAAAAATAAATGTCAGATTTTTTTGGCCTAGAAAAAGAATAGGATAGTCAAGTCATAATGGTCAGGAAGTGTGTGACTTCAGCTGTGAGCTGCAGGTCATGCAGCAACTGCACAGGGGAATCTAATGTCCAAAGACATCCTACTGGCACAGGCCAGGGCAACTCTCCAGCCAGTAAGATGAGTGGGTGGGACAGGGATGTTGTGAGGCACAAACCAATACTGGGCAAGGAGGACAGCCCAGTTTGGTTGCCAGGCTAAGGCCATCACAGTCATTCAGAAAGAAGGGCAATGTCAGAGAAAGGGAATGCCTGAGCACTGGATACAGCAAAGCCCCGAATGCGACAACAACAAAACACCCTGAAAGGCTTTTTCTGGTTATTTCTATTACTACTGCTCTGATTTCTCAATCTACTCCACTCTTCTCCCTGCAGTTTAAAACTGCTATTACATCTTCTTTTCTTCCTTCTTATCTTACTTTCTCCCTGTTACCTCTTTCCCCTACTGCCTCTCCACCCTTCCTTTCCTGGTTTTTATGTAAAAACATTTTTTGTTTGTGAAATATTCTGAATTTTTCTAGATGTATAAAGGACATAAAAATAAGTTATGCTTAAAAACTTGGCTTTAAATGTATAAACTTTAATAAGTTCAATATTAATGAATACATACCAAACTGTAGATAAAACTCACAAACATTAACTTCAAAATTTCCAAAGTACTTTCATGTATATTATACAATTTTATGATCAAGATGAAACTGTTCTCCTTCACTTGTATGGAAGCTAAAAAAGGGCAAGGCTGTTCTTACTCACTGCTATATCCCTAGCACCTGTCACACTGCCGGCACCCAGGAAGCAGGCCCCCAACGAATCCTTTATTTACTGAATCAATGCACCCCACTTTATAGAATAGGAAATGGACGTCCAGAAGAGAAAGGGTTTGCTCAAGGTCAAAGAGTTATCAGAGGTAGGGCAGCAACTACACTCGTGACTCCCTCTCAATTCCTAGAGCTCAGTGAGCTCACTATTACCTATTTTTTTTTTTTTTAATATTTATTCACTTGGCTGCACCGGGTCTTAGTTGTGGCATGTGGGATCTTCGTTGCAGCGTGCAGGGTCTTTAGTTGCGGTATGCAGGTGCTTACTTGTGGCCTGTGGGATCTAGTTCCCTGACCAGGGTTTGAACCCGGGCCCCCTGCATTGGGAGCTCAGAGTCTTAACCGCTGGACCACCAGGGAAGTCCCTCGCCATTACCTGTTACAACAGAAATGGCTCGCAGAAAGATGAGTCCTGGCTAGGAATAGCAGAGAGAGAAAACAGTGGCCATTCCTGGTGGATGGGGGCAGCTGCTGGAGTTAAAACTACAAATGACTGACTGATAAAGCAAGGAAACAGAAAAGAAGTGATACAGAGGGGAACACTCCAGAGACAATGGAGCAGAAAGCAGGAAGCGGGAAACAGAAGCTGCTGAGAGTTTCGGGAATTAAAGAAGAGACAAGAAAATGAAAGGTGGCAATCCTAGCCTTCCCTACAACACTGGTTTAAGAAACTGACTCGGTTTGCAAATGCCTGAGTAATTGGCTAGGGAGGAGAATAGGTTCAGGATATTCAGGCACAGCCCTATACCCATAGCATATGAGTACCAGAGGGGCCTTGGCAGTCATCCAGGGATTGCTTCCACAACACAGGACTCATGGCTACCACACTGTTGACCCACAGTTACATGTCACTCCTTCACAGGCAAGCTTCCGCCACTGCTAGCCAGACACATCCTGAGTCCCAGCTTAGAGAACCAGGTGATAAGCCAGCCATCAGTAGCCTCCATGAAGACCTAGCTTTAAACTTCATCATGGCTGACGCAAGTGCTTAAAATCCTCTAGAATCTGCACAAAGATCTATGAAAACAGAACACCTCCAGGGCATTTCCTCAAAATATCACCACAAAAGGTGACCCTTCCTACATTAGCCAGCTTCTCTTGCAGGCTCACCAAGCTACAATAAACACGAAGCATACTGAAGAGGACACGTGTCTACACAGGTGAATAAATATGAAACTTGCTGAACAATAAATGTGATTAAAAGGTAAATATGGAGTTCACCTGTGTTTATCTGGTGTCTTGAGACTGTGTGCAAAATAAGCCATTTCCTGTGACAAATGCATAGGCATCTTTCAGTATTCCTCTGTCCAGCTGTCCCTGACACTTTCAACACCTCAATACTCTCTGTTGCTGAGGTTAGGAGACGAGACCACCAGTCTCTGAAAAGATTTTGAGAAACCTCAATGGTCAGATTCTGAATTGAGGTTGAACCTCACCTAGACAGGTCATGCTCCCATGAGTCTCCAGTAGCTCCCTCTTGGCCAGAGTCTCTGGTAATGAGGAGCTGCCAGGGGTTGATGCAGCAGACGCCTCCTGTGTTGGTTTCAGGACGACAGCCATGTCCCAGAACACGTTCTGACCCTAGAAACAAGCAGGCACAGGTGGGTTTATGAGGAGACTGTCACTGGGAGATGGTACAATTATAGCTTTGAGGTTGAGAACATAAGCACCCGTTCTTGGAGACCGTAAAATAAAAAATTTTTAAAAAGAAAGAAAAATACCAAACATTTAAAGATAAAGAAAGGAAAAGGAAGCCAGAGTCTTCCCTAATTCCCAAGGTGGGGTGGGCAGAGAAGCAAGCCTGTTACCTTCCTCCTGATCATTTTGATTTCATCTCATTGTCCACTTCAGCACCCAAACCTAACTTGCCAGTGAGAGCACAAGACAAGAGAGCATATGGGGAGATTCTCCAGAGTACACTTTCCCAAGGTCTAAAGATCAAAGAAGCAAGGTTCTAATCATATTATTACAGAGAGGCTTTGGGGAACCTCAGGCCTCATTTGGCTAGTGATGGAAAGGTGTGTGTTTGAAAACATACAGCCTCACAAACTCAAATCGTGGTCTGCAGATCAGCAGAATCACCATCACCTGGGAGATTGTGAGACCTGCAGAATCTCAGACCACACCCCAGACCTCCTGAATCAGAATCTGCATTTTAACAAGATCCCCTCCCCCACATCCTGGTGATTCCTATGCATATTAAAGTTTGAGAAGTACAGGTTAGAGTTATCAAATCCTGCAGGAATCACCTGAAGAGTTTTTTTTTTTAAATACAGAGGTCTGGGTCCCATCCCCCAGAGATACTGGTTTAACTGACATGAGGTATGGCATGGGTATCATGATTTGATAAGAAGCTCCCCAGGTAATTGCAAACTGTAGCACAGTTTGAGAAGCACTGGTTTATAGAAAGTACCAAGTGTCACATCAATAGAATAATATAATGTTTCAATTATATTGCAAAAGACTAGAGGCCAGAGCCCTCACCAGACAACAAGACTACAGATGTGGGAGCAGAGGGATAGGGTCCCCTCTGAAATCACTTGAGATCTTTGGCTGTCTCCTTCCTCCTTCCTCCCAGACCATTGTTTACCTTTTCCTCCTGTTCTGATACATCGAAGCCTGTCTGAGGACACTCCCCAGGAGCCCAGACTTTGATGTTTTCAGAATGCACTTGTTGGCTGGATGCCTGACCCACGAAGGTTTCCTCCTCTTCCTCTTCCTTTTTCACTGTCACTGGGCCCCAAGGGGCCAGGGTCATGGCCTCTCTCAATTCTGTAGTCATCCTCTCTGCTCAGCAGGGGAACTCCTACAGCTGGGGGCTGCCCAGCAGAAGTCAAGCCCCATCTAATCTTTAAGTCTCAAAAGCTTCTTCTTGAGTTTCTTCCCGGGGCCAGGATGAGTAATGTCTACTGAGAAATCAGAAAACACTGTTAGCAGTAGAGCAGAGGTTTGCCTGGATGCCACCAAGCCCACAAGCCAATTTCACCAGTGTCTAGGCAGCAGCCACTACCGCTACAGGGTCTGCTCTCCTCCTCAAGAGGATGGAAGGAGCTGTAATGTATACAAGCAATTTATCCCCATAATAATCACAGTACAAGCACCTTTATGTAATATTTATTGATTTTCCCTCTGATTATAAAGTTAATATATTTTAATTGTAAAAATTTAAAAAATACAGAAAATGATTAAGAAAAATTACCCCTGGTTCATCTCCAAAGAGATAATCACTGTTTATTAAAGAATTTAAGATATTTCTTTTAAGGAAAAAACCTCCAACCATACTGACAATTATGACTTAAACTTCTGAACTATGGTTTCTTTTTAAGAAAGGACATTACAATCCAAAGTTTTTCGTTTGCTTGGTTCGTTTTTTTTAATCACCAAGGACAAAAGCATGAACAAAAGACTGCAACCTGAACTGTTTGCTTTTTGAACTCAATTTCTATGTTTCACAATAGTCTTAGGTAGATGTTTCAATATAAGTACATATAGCACCACCTCCTTCTACCATGGTACTCTAAGTTACAGCTACATTATAATTTACTTAACCAGCCCCTATTTATTTATTTTAAAGTATTTATTTATTTGGTTGTGCCAGGTCTTAGTTGTGGCTCACTGATTCCTTAGTTGTGTCATGAAAACTCTTAGTTGCGGCATGCATGTGGAATCTAATTCCCTGACCAGGGATCGAACCCGGGCCCCCTAACCACTGCGCCACCAGGGAAGTCCCCAGTCCCTATTTATTAGCCACTGCTTTAGTAAAAGAACTTTTGTTTCCAGTTTATTTTCTTAATAATTGTTAAGATTCTTTTCATGCAAATAGTTTTTTTCTGCTGCTGAGTTATTCCTTTACAATAGTGGGATTGCTGATTGAAGGATTTTATGAGTGACATGTATTGCCAAATTGCTTTCTTTTTTTTTTTTCTATTTTATTTTTTAAAATATTTATTTGGCTGCGCTGGGTCTTCATTGCAACATGCACATCTTTTAGTTGCAGCATGCAGGATCTAGTTCCCTGACCAGGGATCAACCCGGGTCCCTGCATTGGGAGCGAGGAATCTTAACCACTGGACCACCAGGGAAGTTCCCCAAATTGCTTTCTAAAAGGACTGCACCAAATCATACCACCACCAACTTAACAGTACCCCTGTATCATAGCCAAGCCAACAGATTGTTTTTTTGATTTGTGAGTAAAATAACCTTACCATTTTAGTTGATTATGAAGAAACTGAAATTTTCCTATTCCCCTTTAGATGTCTTATTAGGGAAAAACGTGCTACATTTCATTAAGTCCCTTTTTGCTGCTACTGAAGTGATCACATACTTTATCCTACATTAACGTACTGGCAATTTATTGTATACACTGCATCTCTTCAATAATGCAATATTTTCAGTCCTGCAACACATCTTAATTCTGGAGAATTATTCTTTCCATTACTAGCTGAATTCTACCAGGGAGGAAGGCCCTTAACACTCGTTTCACCTATCTATACGCAAGATTGCCTACTTTGAGTATTGTCATCACACTGCTGATCAAACTCTAATCGGCCTCCAGCCCTAGACAGCAAAGTCTCCTAACAAGGGTTTCCTTTCAATGTCCTTTCCCTAGTTCCAAACGTGGCAACGCATCTCCTCCTTCTCCAGGCCCCACGCAGCCCTGTTGTGGGGTCGACCCTGGCCCCTTGGGCGGTCCGTGTCCGATCTCCCGCGTGCTAGGCCCCCATAAGTAGGCGAGAGCCGAGTTTCCGAGGTGGCGGGGCGCGGAGCCACCTCCGGACAGACAGGGTTAGGATCCCCGAGGGGAGGACGAGGCCAGCGGACCCTGCGATGGCACCTCCCTCACCACCGACGTTCGCGCCCAGGCCACGCCAATCCCGCTCACCATTCGCGGAGAAGAAGCCCGGCCGGAGCTCGCGGGCTCTGGAGCAGAAGGCAAGCGGCCGCGACCCCTGCGCCTACCGGCGCGAGAACAATGAGCGGACAGGAAGTGCCTGGGGATGGGCTTCCGGCTCCCCAAGTCGCCAGGCCAGCCTCTCTAGGAATCTCGGAGGTGCTGTCTTCTCGTTGGGTGTCCAATATCGCTACCGACCAGTGATGGGGGCAAAAGCGATTAGAGGAAGAGTGCAGGTGGATTGGGGAACTGAGCCTCAGAGCGCGGGGCATCCCTAGGTCGGGTAAGGCCACTTAACCGAGGCGCGCACCCGACAGCCTGAAACTACAAAGCATCCATCTGTGGAAGACCCTGATAATTTTGCCCTAAATGTTCTGGAAATATCAAACAGTACAGAGAATGGTACAACGAATGCCTGTATCCTTCTGTACTCAACAATTAACACTTGCTATGTTTGCCTTACCTCTCTATATATTGAAGACATTTTTTTAAGTTGTAATCATCAAAACACTTCATTCCAAATACTTCGATATGCATCCTTCAGTAATAAGAATAATCTCCAAACTAACAATACCATCATTACAGGTAGGAAAATTAATAATTCCGTGAAACCATCTAATAACCATTTTCAAATTTCCAACTGCCCTAAAATATATATTTCATAATTTTGTTTTTCCAAATCAGTTTCACACACTGCATTTGGTACGGCTTTTCAGTTTTGCTTTTTATTTTGAATTTACAGATTCACAGAAAGTTGCAAAGATAATACCCCTCAACTAGTTTCCCCCAATGGGTACATCTTACATAGTTTAATATTTTAAAAAATCAGGAAATTGATATTGGTACAATGTGTGTGTACACTTTGTCATTTTATCATGTGTAGATTTGTGTAACCACCATCACAATCAAGATACACAACTATTCCAACACCACCAAGGCCTCCCTAAGTGCTACCCCTCCCTCTTCCCCTGCTCCCTCCCACTATTCCCAACCTCTGGCAACCACTAATCTGTATACTTTCATCTGTATACTTTTGTCATTTTAGAATATTATATAAATCTGGCCATACATTTCAGATGGGATTTTTTTCACTCAGCATAATTCTCTTGGAATACACTTGAGTCACTGCAGGTTATCAATAGGTCATTCCATTTTATTGCAGAATAGTATTACATGGTATAGATATACTGCAGTTTGTTTTAACCACCTGTTGAAGGATATTTGTTTTAACCACCAGTCAGATCTTGACTATTACAAATAAAACTGCTTTTAACAGTCATGTACAGGTTATTTTGTGAACACAAGTTTTCATTTCTCTGGGATAAATGCTCAGGAGTGCAAATACTGGGTATGTGGCAAGTGCATGCTTGGTTTTATAGGAAACTGCCAAATTATTCCCCCGAGTGGCTGTAACATTTCTCATTCCTGGCAATGTAAAAGATTCCGTTCCTTTGCATCCTTGCCAGCATTTGGTGTTATAACTTTTTTTAAAAAGCTGATAGCTGTGCAGATTTTTAACTTGCATTTCCCTAATGGCTAATGATGTTGAACGTCTTTTCATATGCCATAAATATCTGTTCATGTCTTTTGCCCATTTTCTAATTGGATCTATTTATTACTGCTGAGTTTTGAGAATTCTTTAGTCTAGATACAAGTGCTGTGTTGCATATATGATTTGCAAATATTTTCTCCCAGTCTGTAATGCTTTTTCATCCTCTTTAAAGAGTCTTTTGGAGAGAAAATTATTTTGACGAGGTTCAACTTATCATTGTTTTCCTTTTATGGAGTATGCTTTTGATATGTCTAAGAATTCTTTGCTTAGTCTTAGTTCCTGCTGTGATTTTTATTTTTTGCCTATGGCTATCCAATTGCTGCAGCAGCATTTGTTGAAAGGCTATCTCTCCTCTACTGAATTGCTTTTGCACCTGTCGAAAATCCATTGGGCATCTGTGCGTCTATTCCTGGCTCAGTATCTTATGGCTCTTTAGTATCTTTTAAAAACAACCTTCTCCTCCACTTTTTATACCTTTCATTATGGAAAATTTCATACATATACAAAAGCAGTACAATGAACTCTCAATATTCACCCAGCATCAACAATTATCATCCCTCCCTTTTTCACTGTATCTTTTTGAAGAATCCAGTTTTCTTTTTATTTTTCTTTTATAGCCGGGCCGCTTGGCTTGTGGGATCTTAGTTCCCCGACCAGAGATCAAACCTGCGCCCTCAGCAGTGAAAGCAAGGAGTCCTAACCACTGGACCGCCAGGGGATTCTCCCAGTAGTTTTCTTACACAATATCCCATGTTTGAAACTTGTTTCTCATGGTGTCTTTTATCTTGTTCCTCTGCCTCCTGTATTTCTGTAAACTGGCAATCAGGTCTAAGAAGCTTGATAAATTCAGGTTATACTTTTGGCTTTATTGCATTACATGCGGAGAGGCACATTATGTGAATTGTCTCAGTCTTAGCAATGTTACATTTTGTTAAACTGATTAAGAGGTAAATGCCAACTCTCTTCATCGTTAAAGTACATCTTTCCCTGTGTAATTATTACATAATCCGGGGTGATTCTTCTGTATGGACATAAAGCATCTTCATATTCATTACCTCATAACAACTTGGTGAGGTAGATATTCTTCCTTCTGTTTAACAGATAAGGAAATCGAGGCTCCAAGAAATGAAGGCATTTGTCCAAGGAAGAGTGGCAGAATCTGACTCACAGGGTCTTCAGACTTTTAACCTGGACCCCTTCCAGTTTTCACTCTTGGTCCCTTCAGTCTGAGGAACCAGCCCTCAAGGAACTTTGGGGTTGAATTAATAACACTTATTATAATCAACACACAACTTCAATGCTGCTAGTATTAGAAATCACAATCCTAATATTAAGGTATTTATACTCCAGTGACAGAACTGGAGTTCTGAGAATTACAACATAAAATTATCAAATAAAGAATATAGGAAGAAATAAATTTACAAATGTACAAAAGGGTACAGACTGAATGAATGATTGGTTCACTGGGAGTAAATGGGCCTGACCACTCAGAGGTGGATTCTGAATTGGTTTAATCAGAGCTTTGAAGGGCTTGGCTCTGTGTAAAAAAACTTATGTAGTAAGTTGAATGCTGGGACAGAATGTTGTTTCTTAAGTAACAAGCTATTTGTACGTCAATAATGATGAAATGCTGATTAGAATTCAGAATGACAGTAGCACGGATAATCAGCTCAAGGGTTGGGGTTAAGGATTTTTTCCTGTCGACAAGCAACATAGGACTGTCCTTCCATTTTGATACTCTACGTCTGCTAGTTTTAAAATCCAAAAGTTGAAAAATAAATTGTTTTTCTTGGCATCATACTAATAGCTGGACATACTATTTAATAAGCCAATCTTTTTTCCATTAAAACGAATATATTATCTATTATCTCCCTTAGACATTTAAAAAGCTGTTTTAAAAAGGTCTTTTTAAAGTACAAAATTCCAAAGTTAGCTATCCACCATACTTCCTCTTACTATAAAAATGAATCTTTTGAGGTGCATTAAGTCCTAATATTAACTTAATGAACAAGCATTACATTATGCCATGTTCTAGATTTTGTTCTAGATCATGTTCTTTTATCCAACTTTATTGACAACTAAATTGTTTCATAAAGTACTTTCACATGATCCTTTTACTGAATGCTCACAACAATGCTATGAAGTAGGCATTATACCAATATTTGATTGACAGAGAAACTGAGACTTAGAGGCTGACTTAATAACATCACAGAGCTAGTGAGAGAAAGAGCCAGGACCCAAACCTAGCTTTTCTGATTCCAAATATAGTGTACTTAAGTTGTCCTCAAACAGCAGACTCTTGCCCATCCAACTCCATGTTTGATATGTCTTAATCATACCGTCTGTAGAGACTTTCTCTAGCAGTAATACTATCTTTAAAATGTACAATATATATATACCTTTTCAAAAATGTACACTTTTTAATACCAAGATATTTTTGCTATCATTTACAATGACACCATTACATCTTATAAAACATAACCCAATTTCTTCAGAATCTTTGATCGCTCCAAGGTCCTTTTCTAGGTTCATAACAAATGGTTTGGGACAGAATATTTAACTAGAATTTGGCTTATGTTTTTGTAGTCTTGAAAGTCTAGATTAACTTTCTTCCTCATGCAACATACTTGTCTATAAAGGGGTGATCATGATTTTTTTTTCCTTATAAAAACCATATGCTGCCATTTATCCAACAGTTACTTAAGTAGGCAGGGATTCTATTCCATTTGACACGATACTAGATTTTCTGAATCTCTGTCTTGGACTCACAGGCATTTTGGAGCCAAGAGAATTCCTCCACAGAATGGATTTTTTGTTGAAGATGAAGGTTTGAAGTCTGAGAGAATTCTTTTTCAGACTCATCACATTCACAGTTTTTTTCATCTGTATGAATTTTCTGATGTACAGTAAGGTTTTTTCTTTGCCTAAAAACTTTACTACAATCATTACACCCATATGGTTTCTCCCCGGTGTGGATTCTCTGGTGGCCAACTAAATTCCTCTTAGAAGTAAAAGACTTTCTACACTTCTCACACTCATATGGTTTTTCCCCAGTGTGCATTCTCTGATGTACAACAAGGTTTTTATTCTGACTGAAGTCTTTTCCACACTCATTACATTTATAAGGTTTCTCTCCAGTATGGATTCTTTGATGTACCATAAGATTTCTACTAGAGGTAAGGACTTTTCTACATATATGACATTCATAGGTTTTTTCCCCACTGTGAATTCTTTGATGTTCAATAAGATTTCTGTTGTAAGTAAAGCCCTTCCCACACTCATTACATGCATAGGGCTTCTCACCAGTGTGGATTCTCTGATGGGCTATAAGGTTTGAGCGGTAACTGAAGACTTTCCCACAGTCATTACATTTATAAGACTTTTCCCTTGTGTGAATCCTCTGATGGCCAATGAGGCTTTTCTTCAGAATGAAGCATTTGCCACACTCATTACACTCATAGGGTTTCTCACCACTGTGGATTCTCTTATGTTCAATGAGGTTTCTGTTAGAGCTGAAAGCTCTACCACACTCACTGCATTCAAAGGGCTTTTCCCCGGTGTGGATTCTCCGATGTACGAGCAGGCTTGAATTGTAACTGAAAGCCTTCCCACAATCCTCACATTTGTAGGCTTTCTCCTGTGTATGGAGCTTCTGATGGACCATGAAACTCTTGCTCATAATGAAGGTTTTTCCACATTCTCGACATTCATAGGGCTTTTCCCCATTGTGGAGTCTCTCGTGGTCAATGAGGTTTCTGTTAGAACCAAAGACCTTGCCACAGTCTTTACATTCATAGAGATTCTCTCCTGTGTGGAACCTTTGATGTAAAATGAGGCTCTTTTTCAGAATGAAAACTTTCCCACATTCATTACATTCGTAGGGCTTCTCCCCATTGTGGAGTCTCTGATGGTCAAAAAGGTAAGCACTCTGAGTAAAGGCTTTCCCACATTCAGTACATTTATAAGGCTTCTCTCTGCTATGCATCCTCTTATGGTCAATGAGGCTTGACTTAGAAGTGAAAATCTTCCCACATTTTTTACAACCAAAGGTCTTCTTTTCTGTGTGAACTCTCTGGTGTAAGAGGAGGCTTTTGCTTCGAATGAAAACTTTTCCACATTCTTTACATTTATATGGGTTCTCTGTGCTGTGGAGCCGCTGATGGTCAACAAGGTAAGTGGTCTGGGCAAAGGTTTTTCCACATTCATCACATTTATAGGGTTTTTCCCCCGAGTGGATTCTCTGGTGCAGAATGAGGCTCTTCTTCAGAATGAAAGCTTTCTGACACTTGTTACATTTATAAGGTTCTTCTCCTTTGTGGAGCCTCTGGTGATCAATGAGGTAAGCATTTTGAGAGAAAACTTTGCCACACTCATTACATTTATAAGGTCTCTCTCCAGAATGGCGCCTTAGATGTATAATAAGGCCTGAGTGCCTATAGAAGCCCTTTCCACACTCCTTACATTTATAAGGTTTCTCCCCAGTGTGGATTCTCTGATGGTTTAGAAGGTAAGCACTTTGAGAGAAGGCTTTCCCACATTCATTACATTTATAAGGTTTCTCCCCAGAATGGTTCCGTAAATGCATTAGAAGGCTTGAGCGCTGAATAAAGCCTTTTCCACACTCCTTACATTTATGAGGTTTCTCCCCAGTGTGGATCCTCCGATGGTTTATAAGATGAGAGATTTTATTGAAATGTTTACAACATATATCACATTTATAAAGCTTCTTTCCTTCAGTGCCTATTAAACTTTCAGAAAAAGCTGAATCTGAAGTTAAGCTTTCTCCAAATTCCTTCCACTTTTGGCCTCGCTTTTCTGGTGGAGTCCTTTTCCTCTTTTCTCGTTCACACAGGGAAACTTTCTTCAGTGTATCTCCTTCCCTTGTTTCACTTCCCCACTGACTTGCTAAAACTTGCCATTCATACTCTTCCTCAAAGTCAAGAACCTGGGGAACATTTCCTTGAAGTCTTTTTGATGCTCCTTTCTGAGAATCTGCTCTTTGAGATAGGCTTGACTTTGATGTCACCTCCTCATTCTCAGTCATGGTCTCCCACTCTAGTAAAAGGAATTAAAAATGCAAATATTATCATATCCCTGTGTTAGTGAGAACAAGATCTTCAAATGACTTTAAAACAAGCTAGAAGGAAACTTTCATATGCATACAAAAAGGAAAAGATTTTTGTTAAATGAGGGTATAAAGCTGAATGCTAATGACAGAATGTTGTAAATGGATTAACATAAACTTCATTCTGAGATACTTCTAAGCTCTTTGCCTTCAGGGAGCAGATGTAAACATAGAAAGGATTCTGAAAAAACAGATGCAAGGAAGAATCAGAGAAAGAACATGGGATCTTTCGTAGGTGGTTCACACCTGAGGCTCAAGAAGTTGGATGGGACAAAAAGAACCATTTGGCTTATAAAGAGCTGTCTTTTTATTTTCTTCTTGCTAGGAAGATGGGAACTCTAAAAGAAAGAAAATATACCTAAAAACTTGGAAGACAATCTTTAATTTGTGAAGTCAAGTGTATAAGCACTTTTTAATTACTTGAAAGCAATTAACCTACAGGGAAAAAAAATCCATGAAAAAGCAACTTAATGCTTAGAATTCTCCTTCCAAAATTGAGAAACAGAATTTTAAAATTCATTTCACAAAAATATCAGGTTTGGTTAGACTCCCTCACTTAATTAAATATAAAAGAGAAGAAATACAGAACAAAATGAAAAAACATAGACATTAAAAACGATGAAAACATCTATAAAATAATGAGGCTAAACTAGTTAACCTCTTTTCTACTCTAACATCTCAAATATTTTAAAATGTGAAATTATATATATTTTAAATGTTTTGGAAACTTATTTTCACCATCCAAATGTGAGAAAAATTATGAACTAGTTCCCCAAATTATCTAGTAAGTAAAATTATGTAAATAATATTAACATTATCTTCTATTTGAGTATAAAAACACTATTCTTCTCCCTAAATAGAAAAGACATGGGAAAGGAGTGTAACTATTTTACTCTATTATGAACTTCTTTAAGTTTATGAGAGTATGAAAACGGAAAACATCCAATAAATGTTAAAGTGAACTACATTCTTAGATCAGGCCGTCATATCTCATCTCAACTGTCCCTCTCTCTGGAGTTTGGGTAGGACTGCCCATCACACTACACTGCTTCACTTGGCAGTAGGGATGGGCATGTGTCTTAGGCCTATCCAATACCAGTACTCCAGTTTCCTTGTCCACAGTGATTGTATCAAGACTGGTTTCACAATTTAAGCAGGATGCTGGTGGAAAGGAAGGTTCCCTTTCTTTAAGGAAGTAGAAGTGTTTTAAGGAATAGAAGTGTTGCAAGTAGTTAAACTGAGATGGAAAATCGTTAAGAAATGAGCAACTTTTATATACACAGTAGCTAATTAGCTGGTTAAATGATCTGAAATTTTAGTATAGAAATCAGACTATGTATGGGCCTATTGAGCTTTAAGGGACTTGGGAGAAAAATATGAGAATGAGAGAGGAAGCTGGTTACCTTCTGCAATCTCTGGTGAAGCCTGCAAGAAAAAGACAGGGTTTCCTACCTCCAATACTGCCCACTCCTCTAATCCATGTCCACTCCATTGCTAATTATCTTTCCAATAAGTATATTTGATCATGTCACTCACCTGCTCAAAACAAATAACCCTTCACTGCTTATAGGATAAAGCACAAATGACTAGAACAGCCCAAGAGTTGCCTTCACCCTATATCTGCCTATTTTTCTGGCTTCACTTCTTGTTAGTACCCTTTATGCCCAGAGACTCTAGGCATGGAAAACTACGTAGAGATGCCCAAACATGTCATGTTTTTGCTTGCTTCTCTGTCATTGCCCTTGCCCCTTTTTCTCTTCCCAAATTGCTCTTCCTCGTCCCCAATTTGCTACCTGCCCAAACCTACAGCCTTAAAAACTAAGTACAAAAGTCACCCCCGCCCCCGGAATTACCACTGATCTTACAGAAATAAAAAAAGGATTATAAAGGAATACCATGAATGATTCTGTGCCAATAAATTGAACAACTTAAGATGAAATGGCTAAAATCGTAGAAAGACACAAACCACTAAAATTGACTCAAGACATAGAAAATCTGAATAGTGAAATTAAATCAGTAACCAAAAAACTACCCACAAAGAAAACCCCAGGCCCAGACTGTATCACTGCTGAATTCTACCAAACATTAAAAGAATACCAATTCTTCACAAACTCTTCCAATAAATAGGAAAGGTGGGAACACTTTCCAACTCATTCTATGAGACCAGTATTACCTAGATACCAAAACCAGGCAAAGATATGACAAAAAAAGAGAAAACTACAAACATATCTTATGAATACAGACATAAGAATCCCCAACAAAGTATTAGCTAACTGAATCCAGCAACATATAAAAAAGAATTATACACTATGATCAAGTGGGATTTATCACAGGAATGCAAATGCTGATATAACATCAGATAATCAATTAATGTAATATACCATATCAACTGTATAAGGGACAAAACTCACATAATCATCTCACAGATACAGAAAAAGTGTTTGGCAAAGTCCAAAACTCCTTCATGATAAGAACACTCAACAAAGTAGGAATAGAAGGGAACTTCCTCAACCTGATACAGGACACCTACAAAAAATTTAAAGCTAACATCATACTTAATGGTGAATGATTGAATGCTTTCCCTCTAGGAGCAGGAACAAGTAAAGGATGTCTGCTCCTGCCACTTCTACACAACACTACTGGAGGTTCTAGCCAGGTCAATGGGGCAAAAGAAAGAAATAAAAGGCACCCAGATTGGAAAGGAAGACATAAAACTATCTCTATTTGCAAAATTTGTACATAGAAAATCCTAAAGAATCTACCAAAAAACTATCTGAACTAAATAAGTTCAGCAAGGTTGTAGGATAAATATCAATATACAAAAGTCAGTGGTATTTCTGTACATTAGCACTGAACAATCAAAAAACAGGAAATTAAGAAATAATAGCATCCGGGAATTCCCTGGTTGTCCAGTTAGGACTTGGCGCTTTCACTGCCAGGGCCCAGGTTCAATCCCTGGTTGGGAACTAAGATCCTGCAAGCCACACGGTGCAGCCAAAAAAAAGAGACCAATATTCCAAAAGTTAAATGGGCAAAGAACAGTACTAGGTAGTTCATAACATATGAAAAGATACTCAACCTGACTAGTAATGAGGGTGCTCATGAAACCAAACTGAAACAGCAATGAGATTTCATTTTTTCACCCTCTGTAAATCCTTCCCTAAACCATCCACCCCTCCCCCACCCTCCCAGTTCTTCCATCTAACCAAGCTCCTACGTGCTCCCGCACTCATGCATACTTTTATTATATAACATTTGCCACACTGTATTGTAATTATTTGTGTAAATGTCTTTTACTCCAACTTGAATGTACTTTATGGCAGGGGCTAAGTTTGATGTGGGAGATGCTTAATATTTCTTGAAAAATAACCTTCAAATCCTATTCCAATCTCTTAAATGAACATATACAAGTCTTTTACATATTGAAGAAGTATGTGCAAGCTATCTGGGAGTCTGCTTTTCTACCAGCTTATCAATGCACAGAAACTGAGTGCACAAAACTGTCAAATATGATAGTGTTACAGTCTACCCCCAGGTCAAAACACCATGGGCTGTGTAGTACTTTGTCTGGGGGAATTTGGTCGTGCCCAACTTTTAAACATTATAAATCCTTCGTGGGGACGAGATTCTTTAGACACATTACTTATTTTCCCTCTTTCTGAACCATTTCCTTAAGGTAGCCTCCTCAAGTCAGAATTACTAGGTCAAAGAGCATAAACACCTTGGTATCTGCTTGCCCAAAGCCCTAACAGCATTGCAGTTAGAGCATATCTTACTTATTAAAGTTGATTCAAACTTCTCTTCCCTTAAAGAGTTGGAATAAGTAAGGAATTACATTTTCTTCTTAGTTTTTAAATTTAACTCCAAATTTAACTCCTAGACCCATCTGGAATTTATTTTGGCTTACAGCGTGAGGTATGGATCCATGGTGAGTGTTTTTCATAAAATTAATCAATTAACCCATAAAGCATGCTTTAAAATTCTTCAAAGAAAAGATGAATTATTGAGTAAATAGCATTAGAACTACTGAAAGCCACTTGGGTTAAAAAAAAAAAAAAGCAAACATACAAACTGGATTCCTATGTCATTCTGTATATCAAGATAAACTTTAGATGGACTAAAGCTTAAATGTAAAAACGAAACAATGAAAATGTCTGAAGAAAATACAGGTGATTTAAAAACTAATAATTTTATGGAGAAGGAGACCACAAAGGAAAATATTGCTGTTTGACTACATGAAAGATTTTCTAAGACTTAAAAAATAATGATAATAATAATACCACTGAAAGGCAAACAAATGGGAAAATGTGCAACATGTGACAAAGGGTTAGTAGTTCTAATAAATAAAAGAAATATGTAGAAAAGATATGAATAAGCAGAAAATGACCAATAAACATGATAACACTAATAATCAAAGAAATGAAAGAAAAATAAACAAAAGATAGTATCCTTCACCTAGCTAGCAAAGTTTTAAAACAGTGACCAGGGCTTCCCTGGTGGCGCAGTGGTTAAGAGTCCGCCTGCCAATACAGGGCACACAGGTTCAAGCCCTGGTCTCGGAAGATCCCACAAGCCGCAGAGCAACTGGGCCCATGATCTGTAACTGAGCCTGCGCTCTGGAGCCCGTGAGCCACAGCTACTGAAGCCCGTGTGCCTAGAGTCCATGCTCTGCAACGGGAGAGGCCACTGCAATGAGAGGCCCGCGCACCTCAATGAAGAGTAGCCTCTGCTCGCCACAACTAGAGAAAGCCCGTGTGCAGCAACAAAGACCCAACGCAGCCAAAACAAAACAAAAACAAAAACAAAAAACCGCAAAACAGTGACCAAATCATAAGCACATACAGGGGAAATGGGCCCTCTTGTACTCTTTATGTAGAAGTGTAAATTGGTACATCATTGATAGAAAGCAGTTTGGGAATATGTATCAAAATATAAAATCTACAAAATGCTTGACCACCACACCATAGCTGAGATACTAAAAGACATATTCTCATATATGTAAAAATATATAGTATAAATTACTATGAACAATAAAAAACTTACTAAGGTTGCTGGGTACAAAATTAACATACAAAAATTAAATATTTTTATGTATGCAAACAATGATCAATTAGAAAACATCAGAAAAGTGTCCTATTTCAAAGAATCAATGTAACCAGAATATGTAAGATCCACCTGAATGCAATTTTAAAACAGGCCTGAAACAGACAAAGGCAGTATGAACAAATGGAACTATATGTAATGTTCTTGAATAGAAATTCAGTATCATAAAGCTGTCAATGTAAAGCATGATACTCAGACAATGAAATACAAAGCTACTTCCTTCATGGCCTTTCCTAATTCCCAGGAATTGGTACTGATTGTTTTGTCTTCTTCATTTCCATCTCAAGAGGCTTACGTCACTCTATTACCAATTATTTTACTCTGCCTTGTTTATTCTTTTTATGTTCATCTCCCAAATCATGCTACTTAAGGGCAGAATCACGTCATTTCCATAGGTGCCATTACGTGGTAGGTGTTTAATGTTTGTTGAAAACATAAATGGCAAACAGTTTTTTAAAAAATACTCGTTATTAATCAAAGAAATCCACTTGAGAATAAAGATATTATAACTTAAAAAATTATATTAGCAATAATTTAAAAGAATGGGACTACTCAGCAGCAATGAAGGCAGAGCCAAAGGAGTGGTTCTTACGTACAGCTGGGAAGAGCAGAGAGGACTGAGATCACTATGGAAAGCAGTTTGGCAGTATGAAGCAAGAGCCTTAAAACAATTCAAACACTTAGGCCTAGTAATTCTACTTTTAAAAAATAATGAGAAATTAAAAAAACAAAAACAGGGGCCTCCCTGGTGGCGCAGCGGTTGAGAGTCCACCTGCCGATGCAGGGGATACGCGTTCGTGCCCCGGTCTGGGAGGATCCCACATGCCGCGGAGCGGCTGGGCCTGTGAGCCATGGCCGCTGAGCCTGCGCGTCCGGAGCCTGTGCTCCGCGACGGGAGAGGCCACAACAGTGAGAGGCCCGCGTACCACACACACACACACACACACAAAAAAAAAAAAACCTTAGGCATAGAGATAGATTATTATTATGGCAATTATTTAAAATAAAGAAATGGCTAACTAAATTATGACACAAATTACGCAGCCAATACAGATAATTGTTGCAAAGATTTGTGATAATATGAGAGTGAGGTGACTGCAAAGAACGCAAGCTATAAAACTGTATATATTCATAAATACACACTCTCAAAACAATGTAAAAAACCTCAAACACACAAAAAAAGCCAGAAAGGTAATATATCAAAGTTTTGATAGTAGCTGTTTGCAAATAGTGGGTTAAAAAAAATTTTTTTTCTCCTAATATTTTGTGTTTTCCAAAATAAGTATGCTATACTATGTTCATAATCAGAAAAACAAACAAAAGCTGGGACTTTCCTGGTGGTCCAGTGGTTAAGAATCTGCACTTCCACTGTAGGGGGAAGAAAAAAAGAAAAGAAAAACAAACAAAAGCTGATGAAGTTGTGGGGGAGGGAGACACAAGAGGGAAGAGATATGGGAACATATGTATATGTATAACTGATTCACTTTGTTATAAAGCAGAAACTAACACACCATTGTAAAGCAATTATACTCCAATAAAAACGTTAAAAAAAAAAAAGCTGACGAAGTAAAGGTAAGAATTATGGAAAGAAAGTGTCCTTACCTAAGGAAGTCACATTTCCATAATTCTCCAGCATCACATCCCAGTACAAAGCCCTCTGAATTGGGCCCAGACATGCCCATTCCTCTGAAGTGAAGCATACTGATACCTCCTCAAACATCACCAATTCCTGAAATAACAGGTATGTGTGAGATTATCCATGCCCAGGAAGCTCCCCTACTGAAAGGTCCCTTTCACTTATGGGGAAGACAGGTTGTGAGGGCATGAGGTGGGCAAGGGATATCAGGGAGACATAGGACACCCCACATGAAGTCTGCCTTCCAATAGCATCGACCTTGATTTAGAGATGGGAGCTGACTGGACATCCAAGCACAAGGATGAGAGATACTCCAACCACAATTAGGATACTTCAGCCACAATGAGATAGTGCAGATAGGATCTTAGGAAGAAAAGAGGATGCAAATCTTACCTGGGGCTGGGCTGTCAGGAGCATGAGAGCCATTAATTGATTTCTTGGGTTCTCTTCCTGGGAAAGGGCAGAAGCTTCAGGGGCAGGCGAATCTGAAGGAGAAAAAGCTGCATATGAGATAACTGTTGTTCCTGCCCACTACTCCAAGTCCAATATCTTTATCTTCTATAAACAAGGAATTCAAAAAGACACAGAGCTCCCAGAACTAGGCAACGATGGCTATAAAATGACCTACAAATCTTTTCTGACCCCCACGTGCAGGGCTGGAATAGCACAAAGAATAGCAATAAGAATGGATAAAGGGGGACTTCCCTGGTGACACAGTGGATAAGACTCCGTGTTCCCAATGCAGGGGGCCCGGGTTCGATCCCTGGTCAGGGAACTAGATCCCACATGCATGCCGCAATTAAGAGTTCATATGCCACAACTAAGGAGCTGGGGAGTCTCAACTAAGGAGCCCCACGAGCCACAACTAAGGAACCCACAAGCTGCAAATAAGACCCAGCGTAACCAAATTTAAAAAAATTTTTTTAATTAAAAAAAAAGAAAGGGCTTCCCTGGTGGTGCAGTGGTTAAGAATCTGCCTGCCAATGCAGGGGACATGGGTTTGTGCCCTGGTCCCGGAAGATCACACATGCCACAGAGCAACTAAGCTCGTGTGCCACAACTACTGAGCCTGCGCTCTAGAGTCTGTGAGCCATAACTACTGAGTCCACGTGCTGCCACTACTGAAGCCCATGTGCCTAGAGCCCTGCTCCACAACAAGAGAAGCCACCACAATGAGAAGGCCACGCACCGTAACGAAGAATGGCCCCTGCTCGCCGCAACTAGAGAAAGCCCGCGCACAGCAACAAAGACCCAACGCGGCCAAAAATAAGTAAATGAAATAAATTAATTAAAAAAAAAAAAAGAATGGATAAAGGGTCAGAGGGACCCAGGAAAGGACAAGAGGGAGAACAGGAAAGAGCTTGGTACCATAAGGGGTTCATATAAGGGCAGGAGAGGAAGCAACTATCTGGGAGTAGGGAGATGAGTCACAGTAAGAGTCCTGAGAAAAGTCCAAAGTCATAGCCAGTAAGTTACCATGTTGAGGATCTTGGAGCAAGTTGAACACCACTGGGTCAGTAAGAGGATTTGAGCGAATTTCAGCTGATATGTGGCTGCCAGTGGGTGCATGAGGAAGTGCTATTCCTGGAGTGCTCAGACCCTCCTGGAGAGTGTCCTGATCCTGGACAAGGACTGGAACCTGGGAACAAGCAGAACAAAATAAGCTGACTCTTCTTGTACCTCCAGAAAATGGACTCACCTAACATGGACCTCTTTCTGCCCGTAATCTAGAACTGTGAGATGAGAGTGACCCACCTCAAATATGGAGCATCAAAACAGCAGTAAAGCTTTGCCTTGAGAACAATGGAGCTGCCCTCTAGCCCCACTCATGGTACTGGTGACCTCTCCCAGAGGAGACTGAACACAACGGTGGAAACAGAAGCCAGACCTGGGTGTGGGTTAAGGAGGGAATGGGAAGTAACAAGCAATTAAGAGCTTCAGACCTCGTTTTAGATTACACCTGGGTTCAATACACTCTTCTACTTATTTACCCCTTCACTTATCCCTTCCTGCTCCAATAGAAAGAACACTAGAAGTCTAGACATTTGCTTTTGTTGCTAACTAGATGTCTCACCTAAGACAATATAGTGAACCTTTTCCTGCCTCCATTTTCTTATCTCTCAAATGAGAAAGATGGATTAGTGATTAGTACTGAAATATGTAGCTCTAAATTCTTCATTTTTATGATTTAAACAAATAAGCCCATCCTTGGTATCACTCCCAAGTTATATTCCAGAATTCTTATATAGAAATGTTTCTAGTGGGCTCCAGATTGACAGAAAGAGATCTGACACATACTAGAAACTATATCAAGATCCCAATTTAATAGCCAAGGATATAAAATCTTATCAGAGGCAAATATCTCAAACCCATCCCTTGGCTCGCAGAATCCCCAGTAGGGGAAAACATGGGGAGGTCTTGCCAGATCTAGAAAGCTTCATTCATGCTTTCCCACTGCCTTTTATACTTCAGGCTTACAACATCACTCCAAACATACTTATACAAACAATACATATGTTTCTGTTTAGAGGAACACTTACAAACATTACGTTCTTCAGATTCTTGAACCAAACTCAGCATTAGCAAGCATCACCCAAGGAGGCAAAGCAGAGTCAATGCCTTGTGTTGATTCTGAATTGGCCCAAAGACCCCAATCATAAATCCATTTCTCTCAAAATACATTCTGTGGTCTGAACAGCTCATGAACCTGTTTTAATTAGCATTAGGGTTGCTATTGTGTTATTGTTAATGAAAATCACAGCATCATCCTCTATCCCCTCTGTCCTGGGCCTACTCCCTCCTTCCACCTCAAACTCTTCCCCCTTCCCCTTTCTCACTTTTAGTGCTGGTCCATCGAGGTCTTTCTGCAGCTCCTCTACCAGGGCCACTGCCTCCTCACCACTCCCGGGGCGATGGATCTGCACCCAGGTCCGTATCTCTCCGGGCAGGATGCTCAGGAACTGCTCCAACACCAGCAGCTCAAGGATCTGTGCCTTGGTGCGTGCTTCTGGCCTCAGCCACCGGCGACAGAGCTCCCGGAGCCGGCTCAGTGCCTCCTGGGGTCCAGATGTCTCATGGTAACGTAACTGTCTAAAGTGCAGGTGGGAGGTCTCCCAAACAGAGGAGCTGCTCCCTTGGAAGCTGGTTCCCCACTTCCAGGTATCATCCTTCCCTTTAACAAGGCCCTCTTGTCTCAGAGCACTGTGGGCCCAATTTTCTCTTGTCATTGTTGTTATTTAAGAAAGGCTCCTCTCTAGGGCCCCTCAATCCTTGCTTGCCTTCTTCCTTAGAGCTTGGAGAACATCATCTATAAGACCTCAAGAAATCATTGTTAAAGTTAACCCAGAGAAACAATCAGGTTTTCCAGACCCCAGTTAGCTCTCACTAATGAAGAAACCTCCCTGAATGCAAAGTTCTAGATTCTGGGCCATGCCTCCTCTAACAGAGAAGCCCAGGCCCAAGGCTCTAGGGACACTAATATGCATGTTACCCAGACCATTGCTGATATCAAAAACATGAAATTCCTTTGGTCTTTTTTTTTTTGACCACGAGGCATGTGGGATCTTAGTTCCCCGACCAGGGATCCAAGCCTCACTCCCTGCATTAGAAGCACGGAGTCTTAACCACTGGACGGCCAGGGAAGTCCCTCCTTTGGTCTTTATTCACAGTTTCTCTTCCACCTAATTACAATAAATCTTTTATCCACCATTCTAACGATGGGCATCCTGGCTACTCCTGTGTGACCTTGAACAAGTTACCTCACTTCTAAGTCTCAGTTTGGTAACCTGTAAAATAGGGGCAACAATTCCTATCTTATGGGCTTGTTGTAAGCAATCGATGTGAAATACATTTCAGGCTTTTGAATAGTGCCTGGTATATGGATTCAAATGTTAATCATTATCTTTCTGCACTAGCACCCTTTCCTATGTTCTTAGGCTTCTGCTTTCTAGAAATAGTGCGTTTTTTAGAAATAATATGTATCTTTCTTATCACAAAATGGAAAATCTGTAAAACCAGAAAACACATACAAAACCAAAGAACAATCACTGCTGTTGTTCTGGACTACATTCTTCCAGTCCTTTCTCCAACGGGCAATTTGGATCACAAAACTGGATCCAACTGTACTGCTCCATAATTTCACACACATTGTGTTGTAAACACAATATCAAATATTCTTCATCATTATGTTCAAGAGTACATCAGCCCATGGGACTTCCCTGGTGGTGCAGTGGTTAAGAATCCGCCTGCCAATGCAGGGGACATGGGTTTGAGCTCTGGTCCCGGAAGATCCCACATGCCGCGGAGCAGCTAAGCCCGTGTGCCACAACTACTGAGCCCGCGTGCCACAACCACTGAAGCCTGCGTGCCTAGAGCCCGTGCTCCACAACAAAGGGAGGCCACCGCAGGGAGAGGCCTGCGCACTGCGGGGAGTAGTGGCCCCCACTCGCTGCAGCTAGAGAAAGCCCGTGTGCATCAACGAGGACCCAATGCAGCCAAAAATAAATAAATTTATTAAAGAAAAAAAAAGAATATATCAGCCCATTCATACTTTAGTCCTCTGTTTCTAGACGTTTAGATTTATATTTTTTTCCTATTACAAATTCAGCTGCAATGACCATCTTCGTTAATGAATTTTTTTTTTTATAAATTTATTTATTTATTTTTGGCAGTGTTGGGTCGTCGTTTCTGTGCGAGGGCTTTCTCTAGTTGCGGTGAGCGGGGTCCACTCTTCTTCGCGGTGCGCGGTGCGCGGGCCTCTCACTGTCTCTGCCTCTCTTGTTGCAGAGCACAGGCTCCAGACGCGCAGGCTCAGTAGTTGTGGCTCACGGGCCCAGTTGCTCCGCGGCATGTGGGATCTTCCCAGACCAGGGCTCGAACCCGTGTTCCCTGCATTGGCAGGCAGGTTCTCAACCACTAGCGCCACCAGGGAAGCCCTTCGTTAATGAATTTTTGGTTACATTTCTGCTTACTTCTTCAGGAAAATTTCCCAGAAAAGAAACTGTTTGGCTGAAAGGTACAAATAGTTTAAACTTTTAAGGTTGTAATAGTTACATTACTATCAGTAACATATAAGAGTGCCTCATTAATTTTATTTAACACATGGACCCTTAAAATTCATGCTTATAATGGAGCAGAGGAGGCCAAAATATAAACATAATTTCAATATAATGTGTGAGTACAATTAATAGGAGGACGTATAAGCACAGTAAGAATTCATGAAGGTAATTTTGGGTTGGGCTGTAAAGAAAAAAAGACCACTGGAGTATTAGGAAAGCCATTCCAGGAATAAAGAAACTGTAATTTCAAAAGCAAGGGAGAGACAGCACATATAGCTCTGTTAAAAAGATTCTTTGCAAATCAGAGAAGGAAGTAAACTTTGAGGTAATTTTGTAGAATTAGAGTGAAGAGGTAAAGAGAAGCCAATTCTAAAGGCTACTGAGAGGCAGCCAGAGGCATCCCAAGTAGCCAGAGTGGCACTGTCAAGCTCCTTCCACAGGAATTACACTCAGCATCTCAGCACCAAGCCACTGTAGATTTAACCTGTGTCTGTGAGCATCTGTGCTTTATATATTTTTACTTTGTGCATCTGTTAGCAAGATGTGTCCTAAGGGAACTGCTTCTTTGTTTTACATCATTTCAGCTTATGAAAGGTTTCATAAGAATACTCTACTTTCAGGGACTTCCCTGGTGGTGCAGTGGATAAGACTCCATGCTCCCAATGCAGGGGGCACAGGTTTGATCCCTGGTCAGGGAACTAGATCCCACATGCATGCTGCTACTAAGAGTTTGCATGCCACAACTAAGGAACCTGTTTGCTGCAACTAAGGAGCCCACAGGCCGCAACTAAGGAGCCTGCCTGCCGCAACTAAGACCTGGTGCAACCTAAATTAACAAAACAAAACAAAACAAAAACAATCCTACTTTCAGACATTAGGGGAAACCTGTAGTCTAAACAAATAATTAAAGTTCTAAATTAAGTAGTAGTAGGGATAGAACAATTGAGAAAAACTGAGCAGTTCTTTGGTAACTGATCTGGGGGTGATGGAAAGGAATTTAAAAAAAGGATTTCTATCCCATGTTCACAGATAGGAAGACTCAATATTGTCAACGTTTCAGTGCTTCTCAACTTCATCTATAGATTCAATGCAACTCCAATCAAAATTTCAGTAAGCTATTTGTGGATATTGACAAACTGATTCTAAAGTTCACATGGAGAGGCAAAAGACCCAGAATAACTAACACAATATTGAAGAAGAAGAAGAACAAAGTTGAGGGACTGACACTACCCACATCAAAACTTTCAAAAAGCTACCATGAAGTCAGCATGGTACTGGCAAAATTGTAGACAAATCAATGGGACAGAATAGAGTCCAGAAATAGACCCACATGAATAGTCAACTGATCTCTGAGAGAGAGTCAAGGTAATAAAATGGAGCAAATATAGTCTTTTCGGCAAATGGTGCCGGTACAACTGGACATTCACATGCAAAAAATGAATCTAGACACAGACTTTACATCTTTCACAGAAATTAACTCAAAATGGATCAAAGAACTAAATGTAATATGCAACACTATAAAATTCCTGGAAGATAACCTAGGAGAAAACCTAGATGATCTTGGGTATGGTGATAGCTTTTTAGATACACACAAAAGGCACGATCCTTGAATGAAATAATTAATAAACTAGACTTCATCAAAATTAAAAAATTCTGCTCTGCAAAAGGCAATGTCAAGAATGAGAAGACAGGGCTTCCCTGGTGGCACAGTGGTTGAGAGTCCACCTGCCGATGCAGGGAACATGGGTTCGTGCCCCAGTCCAGGAAGATCCCATATGCCGCGGAGCGGCCGGGCCCGTGAGCCATGGCCACTAAGCCTGCGCATCCGGAGCCTGTGTTCCGCAACAGGAGAGGCCATAGCACTGAGAGGCCCGCGTACCGCAAAAAAAAAAAAAAAAGAATGAGAAGACAAATACTTGCAAAAGACACATACTATTATCCTTCCTTTGTATATTTTATACAAAGAACTCTTAAAACTTAACAATAAGAAAACAAACAACTCAATTAAAATATGGCCCAAGGGGGAATTCCCTGGTGATCCAGTGGTTAGGACTCAGAGCTTGCACTGCCAGGGGGCTGGGTTCAATCCCTGGTCAGGGAACTAAGATATCACAAGATGTGTGACAAGGGAAAAAAAAAAAAGTTAAGATAAAATGACTCAAAGACCTAAACAAATACCTCACCAAAGAAGATATACGTATTTTAAATAACTGCACGAAAATATGCTCCACATCATACGTCATCAGGGAAATGAAAGTTAAAACAATGAGATACCTTACGTACCTATTAGAATGGCCAAAATCCAGAACACTGTCAACACCAAATGCTGGTGAAGATGTGGAGCAACAGGAACTCTCATTCATTGCTGGTGGGAATGCAAAATGGTACAGCCACTATGGAAGACAGTTTGGCAGTATCTTACAAAACTAAACATAATCCTACCATAAATTCTAGCAATTGTGCTCCTTGGTATTCATCCAAAGAAACTGAAGACATACATCCACACGAAAACCTGCACATGGATGTTTACAGCAGCTTTATTCGTAACTGTCAACACCTAGAATCAACCAAGATGTCCTTCAATAGGTGAATGAATAAACTGTGGTACATCCAGACAATGGAATATTACTCAGTGCTAAAAAGAAACAAGCTATTACGCCATGAAAAGATACAAAGGAAGCTTAAATATGGACTACCCAGTGAAAGACGCTAATTTGAAAATCTAATATACTGTACAATTCCAACTATATGACATTCTGGAAAAGGCAAAACTATGGAGACAGTAAAATGATCAGTGGTTGCCAAGGGTTGGAGAAGGAAGGGATGAGCAGGCAGAACACAGAGGATTTTTAGGGCAGTGAAACCATGCTATATACTAAAATGGTGGATACATTATACAAATCATTATAAATCTGTCCAAACCCATAGAATATATAAACACAGAGAGTGAGCCTTTATGTAACCTATGGACTTTGGGTGATTAAAATGTGTCTGACACAGGTTCACCAACTGCAACAAAAGGTACCACTCTGGTGGGGGATTATTTTGGGGGGGGATTGAAGTATAGTTATTACACAATGTTGTATTAATTTGTGCTGTACAGCAAAGTGATTCAGTTATACATAAATATACTCTTTTTATATTATTTCCCATTATGGTTTAGCACATGGTATTGAATATAGTTCCCTGTGCTACACAGGAGGACCTTGCTGTTTATCCATTCTATAAATACTAGCTTGCATCTGCTAATCCCGAACTCCCACTCCATCCCTCCAGTGGTGGGGGATGTTGATATGGGGGGACGCTATGCAAGAGAGGGGGCAGGGGGTATATGGGAAATTTCTGTATTTTCTGCTTAATTTTCCTGTGAACGTAAAACTGCTCTAAAAAATAAAGTCTGTAAGTAAATAAAACCCGGGGCGGGGCGAGAAGGATTTCTAAATAATTTTCTACAGTAAATGATCAGAATTCTATTTACTCTTACTTTGCAGATAGATACAAATAACAAATCCTTAAACATACATTTTGTTTGCTTCTCACAAAAGGTTTGTGAGCCACACGTTAAAAAGAACAAAAGAAGCCTCAAAGGAACTAAGTGATTCACTCAAGGCCACTCAGTTATGGGAGCAAATTCTGAACTCAGGGATTCTAACTCCAAAAGTCCAAAATAACTGCATCTAAGAAAAGACTTCTGAAACCCAAACAACTATTCTAAAGCAATGGTTTAGAATAATAATGACAACAATTCATTATAAAGCTTTAATCTGGCAAGCGGTAAAACGAAAATAAACAACCATACGTAGTCACTCGCAGGTTGGCAATGACCTTTCTTGCAAAAGACGGCGTTTACGCTGAGTTTACCATCTTGGTGCTTAATGTGAAAATACATTCTCTAAAGCAATGGTGGTACGGCTTGCCTAAGTTTGCTTCTTAAATACCATTATATTACAAAATTAAAACATGAGAACCAGTCCATACCTCAAGGGGGAAAAAAAAAAGCCCCCATTAGTCTGGGAGCCCCTGCTCCAGGGAAGTCTCAAGCTGTTTCTCAGCATCAGTCTCAGAGAAGATGGGAAAAGAGCAGAAAAGCCTGAGCTGGGGAACCTGACTACTGAGGGCGGTGTTCTCAAAGGGGCAGCACATTCTACTAACTCGAGGGCCGGTCCACAGACACACAGACTCAGGGGCTCTGTCTTCAATACCTTCCCCAAGCCGCAGCCAAGGCGTCTACCTCAACACGGAGCGGAGGGACCGCCCTGGGGGTAAGGTCCGGAGAGGGGTCGGCGAAGGCTGCGCTGCCCTGGCGAGCTCAAGCCGCACCCCGGGCCGCCCTCCCCGCGTGCCAACCTGACCCGAGCCCACCCCGCTCACCGGGGGCTCCCACAGCGGCTCCGGCCTTCGGGACCGCCGCCTCGGCGGGGACGCCGGGAGATGACACGGGAACTAGACGCCACGGCACCTGAGGCCCCAAATAATGGCTGACCCGCGGATACCGCGATTTCCGGTCGCTCACCCCACCTCCCAGTCCCGACTCTCTAGGAAGTCATAGCTCTATGGTTCCTAGTTTTTCCCGGTGAAGGCGAAGAAAAGCGGAGCTACTGGACCCTTGGGTCTTCATTCCTCCCAACCAAAGAGTAGGCGTAGCTGTGTTCCGGAACACAAGGATCAGCGGTGAATCACACGGTTCAGGCCCTCAGGACGCTTGTTGTCTCCTGAAGGAACGGAACCTTTTTGTTTTAATTTGCAGTTCAACTGAGGTTGATGGGGAGTAATTCTTCATATGTCTGAGTGACTTCGTGGGTGACTTTTCCAATCTATTCTTGAACCTGGAGCAGTTCTCACTGTAAATAACATGGCTTATAAATGACTCCCTTGTGAACTGGCTTACTGTCGAGTATCTCTTGCCCAAATGATGAGATAATGGAGCTCTGGTGTTAAATATTAATCAAGCTGAAACTGCGATAGAGAGACACTGCCTCTCTGGAATGAGAAAGTTGTTGCAGTTGTCCATCACCCTGGGTAAAGTTAGGTCTGTGTAAAGGAAACTGAACTCTGATTCTCTCTTTGATACTTAGATATTTTAAGTTTGGACTCCTGGAGTCGTCAACCCCTATATAAGACAGACCAGAAAGAGGCTCCAAGAGGGTGTTGCAGGAGAGGGAAATGTCATGTCCTGGGACCCACAGGAGCCCTTAGGATGGACCATGGCCAAGTGAGGGTCCTTGGGTTGTGCAGGAAAAAATTCAAGAGCTCACCAAAGAAAAGTGAAAGCAAGTTTATTTAGAGCGATACACGCTCCACAGGCCGAATGTGGACTGTCTCAGAAAGTGAGAGCGGCCCCAGGGCATGGGGCTGTAGTTTTTATGGGCTAAGTAATTTAACACGCTAAGGAATGGAAGGAATATTGCTGTTACCAGAAGGAATATTGCTATTTCTCGGAAGGGTGGGGATTTCCCAGGAATTGGGCCACTGCCCACTTTTTGGCCTTTTCTGGTCTGTCATGGCTGAAGGGGCATGATTTTTAGTATTACAATGAAGGTATAATGAGCTAAAGGTCAATGACCAGACTTTTCTCAAAGCTACCTTGGTTACCAAGCAGGTTCTAGCTGGTCTTTATCGAATCCAAACAACTGCGCTCCATCTTCATTTATCTAGAGTTTGTGTCCTGCCCCTTTCCCTCCTGTGTCAAGGGCCAGGGCCATGTCTGTCTGGATCCCTTGTATACTTGGCACCTAGCACAAAGCCATACTAGGTGCTAGATGAACGTTTGTTGAATGAGCAAGGTGTTATTCTGTATATATGTTCTCTTCTGGCTTTCAATTGCCTAAACATTTCAGCCTCTACTCTTTCATTCATTCAACAAGTATTAACTGAGTACTAACCATGCGCTAGACACTATTTTAGGCACTAGGGACATAAATGAAGAGGTAAAGTCCCTAGAAGCTTACATTTCTAGTGGGGGTAGACAGGAAAACAAATACAAAATATGTCAGGGAGTGATACATGCTAAGCAGAAAGATGGTAAAGACCCAACAAAGGAGGCTTAGAAGCAGCAGCCAACCAAGTAGAAGGAGAACCAGGAGATAGTACTTTATAGGTCTCAAAGCACGAATGGGAGATTTTGAAATAATAATCAACGTGGGCCCTGCTCCCCCTACACTAAATCATTTTACTTGTAACCTGAGGCCCCTTCTCCTCCCCTGCCTGCCCAAGTAGACAGAGGTTATTCACTGTGAGACTAGAAAAAAAGGGTACAAAGACTATACTGTCAGGTCAATAGACACTTTTGGGAGATGGAAAGACATGCTTGCCGAACAAGTGTTTCTGCTGGGGAAGAAGAAAGGAATGAGAGGAGCCAAAATGACTAATTGGGCTGTGGATGACTGACCAGTGAGCCTATAATCATCCACACCCTACCAAGCAGTGGCCTGGAAGGATGTAACCAGAGTTGTTTGCTGGTGAGGACCACTAATTGCCAATGGTCAGCCTAGAGCCCCAGTTTTATCATTTAGTTTGTGCCCTGAGATTCAGCCTGGTGCCCATCTGACAGTCAAGGAATTTGAAGCCTCCTCATCCTCACCCCAAGATGAAAGACTTGGTTATCTTGTGGGATGATGGTAGTCGAAAAGGGACACCCTACCTTTGAAGAAGATGGAACTATATGGAATCTGTTTAAAGTGGCCCAGAGAGCTGGGATGTTGGTGGAATACAACACATAGCCTCTGTTTTACATATACTCACACGTTCTTAGCACATAGAATTCCCACAGGTGAAGTACACTGGATTTGGAATCAGAAAACCTAGGTTTGTGTCCTGGCTCTTTCTCTCACTAGCTCTGTGATGTTATTAAGTCAGCCTCTAAGTCTCAGTTTCTCTGTCGGTCAAATATTGATATAATGCCTACTTCATAGCATTGTTGTGAGCATTCAGTAAAAGGATCATGTGAAAGTACTTTATGAGACAATTTAATTGTCAATAAAGTTGGATAAAAGAGGTAATGGTAAAATCTAGAACTTGGCATAATGTAATATTTGTTCATTAAGTTAATATTAGAACTTCATGCACCTCAAAAGCAAACAAGAATTAAACGAGTTTGTTAGGGCTATATAGTATATTCAGTTAATTAGGGACATAGGCAAGAATGGAACCGAGATCTTTCTGCTCTTTCTTTTGCAACAGGTTACATGCACCTAAACTGTCCAGATACCATAGAAATTCACTTAAACATAGAACATGCCAACTCTGAAACATTCTTCTGAACTAAGCCCCTACTTTAATGCCAATAAATAGCTTGGAAACTTGAGTTCTATTCTTAATATTGCAGTTTCCAAACATCGCTTCAACCATTCCCATAGTTTTTAAGGGCCCAGACTCTGGAGCCAAAATCTCTGATTTTAAATCCAGGTTCATATGTGAGTACAACCCCCTTTTTGTGAGAAAGAAAAGGACACTAAAAAATGAGGGACCTCGGACTTCCCTGGCGGTCCAGTGGTTACAACTCCACGTTTCCAATGCAGGAGGCATGTATTCGATCCCTGGTCAGGGAACTAAGATCCCACATGCTGTGTGGTATGGCTAAAAAATAAAAAAATAAGAGGGACCAGACGTACACTCACGGCTGCCTCATCTTCTCATGGACCACTTTGTCTCTGAGAAGCAAGATCAACACATCCTTCTATCTTTGTGGTTCTCCTGTTTAATTTCATTGTCTTGCCTTAACAGGAAGGAAAATTGACCCTTCATTTTGGGGAGGGAAGGATTATACCAGATCCTTTGTCATAGGTCAGTCACACACCAATTTGCATTTAAAAACAAACAAACAAACAGCCCCACAACACTGGTAGAGTAGGATTTTATAGAAAGATGAGAAACACGACCTTAACATTCAGACTAGGATTTCTGTTGTAGTTGACCAGTATTCTGAGGTCTTAGCCCCATCTTAGACTATCGGTCCTCTCCCTCCAGCCTCTTCTCAAATACCTATCTATGATGTTGATTGATGCTCTTACACCTCTAATTTGGAGAGGCCCAAAAGCGTACTTTTAAGTCAATCTAGAATCTTCCACCCTTAGCAGTGGCTAGGTGTCTGGGCAGAACAAAATGTAACTGAGGCCCTCCCCAGTCCAAGAGATTATGCAAATACTTCTCTTTCAGGTATTGGAAAATAATGGAATTAGTACTACATGGTTGAAGGGATTATTTCTAGACACTAAATTCTGAGTCAGGCATACAGAGAAGAGATCATGGAGCTCTTCAAGAATGCTAGCACTCCCTTTGCCAATTTATTTCTCATAGTATTGATGAAAGTTTTGTCTTCTGGACCCTCCCAGTGTGGGTGAGTAGGTCTTGAACGACAAATCCACTTTAATAATCCAATCTCCCTAAACCTTTGAATTCCCGCCCCGTACATTAAACCAAGGGAGGGCGGGCATTTCTGATTCATTCACAACAGGCCATCTTTTGGTCCATGTTTCAGCCAGTCAACCAAACTGTCAGAGCCCTTTCTAACTCCCAGATTTGCAGATTCAAATGCTAATCTCTTCTGAAAACAACCTCACAGACACACCCAGAAATAATGTTTTGCCAGCTTTCTGGGCAACACTTAGCCCAATCAAATTCAACATAAAATTAACCATCATAGGGCTCCCCTGGTGGCGCAGTGGTTGAGGGTCCGCCTGCCGATGCGGGGGACGCGGGTTCGTGCCCCGGTCCGGGAGGATCCCGCATGCCGCGGAGCGGCTGGGCCCGTGAGCCATGGGCCCGTGAGCCATGGGCGCTGAGCCTGCGCGTCCGGAACCTGCGCATCCGGAGCCTGTGCTCCACAACGGGAGAGGCCACAGCAGTGAGAGGCCCGCGTACCGCAAAAAAAAAAAAAAAAAAAAAAAATTAACCACAAAAAAAATTATCCCTTTAAGTAGTGTAGAATCTCATCTAATTGGTGTCTTCTCTTTCATTCCTGACATTGGTATTTTGTGTCTTCTCTTCTTTTAGCCTGATCAGTCTTGCTAGAGGTTTATCAATTTTATTGATTTTTCTAAAAGAACCACTTTTGGTTTCATTAATTTTTTTCTATTGTTTTTGTTTTCTGTTTTCTAGTTTTCCACTCTGGCCTTATTACTTCATTTCTTCTGCTCACTTTGATTAAAAAATTTTTTTAATTCAAGTATAGTTGATTTTAAATGTTGTGTCAGTTTCAGGTGTACAGCAATGATTTGGTTTTATATATATATGTTTCCTCATATATTGTGCCAATCAGTACTTGTGTCAGTGAAGGGGTCTAACGGCCCAGACCTCTCATTTCAAGTTTGGGCAATCTTGAAAGGCCATCCCAGTCTGAGTCTGAAGCCAGCAAAGGGAACATAGGTAACTCTGTGACTGCAACACAGCTATCTTCTCCCACTGCTAATCCTGCTTTCGTCACTCTCTCTACAGATGTTAATCCCAATAACGCTCTCCAATAAATTTGCTGCATATTATCCTGTCCCAGAGTTTACTTCCCAAAAAGTTCAACTTAAAACAATCAGATAACTCAACTTTTTTAATTGTTAATTTTTAAATAACTGTTCCAGGTGTACTTGGATATGTAAATACCTAATTTTATATTACTTTCTTGGTCTGGTGTTTACCAAATTTGAACCCTAAAATACCATGAGGATTGATCCATGGTTATAAATTATTAGGGAGACTTTTATTTTACATTTAAAGCCCAGGACAAGCCCCACAAGCTTCCTTAATGTCTTCCCTCTGCTCCTGACTCACTTTTTTTTCTAATGTATGCTTTCACTGAGGGTGTAGCCCTGTAAAGATCTAGGTTTCTTGTTAATCTAGGTTCCAATTTTCCACCTCTTTGTAAGCCCAAGGACTCAAATCCTGCCCTTGTGGCTGATAAAATCTAAGTCCCTTGGCGACTAAGATCTCCAAACTGCTGCATGGCACCCAAGGCCTTATCACCCACTTATCTTTCTGACTTCCATTTCCTCTTCATTCTAGGCTTTGAGGATTTATTTCACTTTCTTGAAAGCCCTGTAAAAGGATGTTCAAGTTTTATCCAGCATTTCTAGGTTGTTTCATAGCCAAAGGGCCTTATGATTATTTTGTTTGCCATATTGTTCTATTATAAATTTTTAAAACATGAATCTCTGTTCAACTCTGTTGTTAAACCAACACTGCAAATGTGACCGCATTTTCTTTCACTCAGTAAACTGGTTGCTAATTTGTTATGATTATACTAACTTTGGTATATGTCTCAATAATTTTGTGACTTATAGACTTGTCTGAGGGAAAATGGACAATCATCACACAAATAGTCATGTAAAGAGTCAAGGCTCCTAATGGAGAGTTTTCTTAAATCCCCACAGCAAAAGTTTTGCTTTATATAGATTCCTACACCCTGTCCCAGAAATGCTGATTTGCTGGACCTGGGAAATTACTTATATTACTTCTTGTGATTCCCAGATTTGGACTTCACCGGACTTAGAGACTGGTTATAGCTTTTTCATGTCTACAAACCTTGTACGTCAAATTGTGCCACGTGGATTTGAAATGGTCAGTGGAAAGAGTGTGACCTAGTCAAGTCCTGTATCTATGTTGCCCAGAAAGGCATCTGCCATATCCTTTTTGACCCCTCACCAAACTGCCTTCTGGAGCAGAAATGGACTTCAGGGAACATGCTGGTTTTATTCAGCCAAATGACGTCTACATAATAGTACAGGTTTGAAACACAGATGAGACCGGGGTGGGGGGTGGGACAATAAGTGGCTGTTCAAGTTCTCTAAGGAAATAACAGAAGGACACTTTCTAATGGTTAGAGCTCTAGTTTATGTAGAGTTGGACCTCCGTATCTCTGGGTTCTGCAACCATGTGTTTAACCAACCACAGATAAAAAATATTAAAAACAAAAAAAAATTCCAAAAAGTTCCAAAAAGCAGAACTTGAATTTGCCACACTGGCAACTATTTACATATCATTTACATTGTATTTACAACTATTTACATAGCACTTACGTCATATTAGGTATTATAAGTAATCTAAAGATGATTTAAAGTATACGGGAGGATGTATATAGGTTGTATGCAATAGTTTGCCACCTTATATAAGGGACTTGAGCATCCTTTGAGTTTGGTATAGGGGTGGGGCTCCTGGAACCAATTCCCTGCAGTTACCGAGGGACAACTCTATTATGAGTGTGAAAATAACAAGCTTCATGTTGTGTTTGGATCTCAAACAACAGAATCATTCTTTCTAAAAACAGCTGCTTAAAAGAAGAGCAAACTGGACAGTTTTCTTCCCACTCTCAGTAAAGGAAGGAAGCAAAGGGGAAAAAATTCAGTGATATTTATAACAAGTAAATAACAACAGATATTTATTGGAGGAATTATAGCTATCTTCTGCAAAAACAGTTTTATGACTCCAGTTTTATAACATCAGAGGTGACTATAGAGAGTCTAGTTTCTAAACACAACCTAACAATATGAGCATACTATTTTATTTATATTGAATGGGAAAACATTTTAAAAAGCAAGTCTGTCTCTCAGGATACAGAGCTGAAATGAAATATAGTCTTATGGGATTCATATTCAATGGAATTACTCAGCTATTTAAAGCTCTTTTTGGTTTCAATTTTCTTCTCAGTTCCTAATAAGACCTAATATAGTACACACCATCAATGAAAAATATCTCTAAGTCTAGGGAGACACGTTCCTCTCCATGCATGATTCTTTGTCTTTTATATTTCCCTTTAATCAAGGCTACATGAGATTTTAATTTCACACAACTAAAAAGAGGCATGTATATTTCTAGTCCACACCAAAGCAATTCTCAATAACCAGGGTATCTGTGACTAAAAAATACTTGCCTCTTCATATTCCTCAGGAATATTCAGGGTACTAAAAACTAAAGTGAATAAATGTGAGTGCACAGGAAGCTGGCAGATGACAAGAACACGGATGGGCAATACACAGTAGTTTAGTGATGTACATTTCAAAAGAGCTGGGGTTTTGATGGAATAGAGAAGAAATGGCCGTACAAAGAGGTAAACGGGTTGGGGGAGAAAAAACTAGCAATTGAGGGACTGCAGAGGAAGCGCTGCTGTTAGGGAACAACCAGGCTTCCATTAGAACAGAAAGTTAGAAAAAACACATTCAAGGAGACAGATCCTGAATTCCAGAGTGTATCATGAAAGGGCTTGAAAGGAACTGCAAAATTAAACTCTGGCTGAAGCAGGCAGCTGGTAGTCTTGAAAAACTTCTGGAGGAAGGTGGATGGTCAGTTCAAATTATATTGCAAAATATTTATATGAAAAGGTACAGAGACCATCTGTCAACATTTACTCCTGCAGCTCAAGACAGGCATCAACCTCTCAGACTAGAAGCTAGTGAAGGCCTCCTCCAGGGTCTGCTATCTTAGCTTGCCTGGGCAAGAAAAGTGAACGGATTCTGATCTCTGGCCACTCTCCTAGAAGGTATTTACTCTTGAAGATCACAGTCTTTTAAGATGAAAAAGAAAGCCTATTTGAAGAAAAAATTTCAGATGCTATGACACAGTGGTAGGAAAATGTTTTGGTCAGAGAACACTTGCTCAGCAATATAGGAAGCATCAACAACTCTGCTTAGCAATAATAAATGCTTAAAAAGTACCACCTGACAGGCACACAGGAAGCTGTTTGCCTATTTTCTTAAAGCAGTTTTAGCAGGGCCAGGAGACATTAGTCCTGGGAGTTTCCACATAGGTAATCAGCAGGTGAGGATGGCTGCCATGACAAAAGGCATGAATATTAATTACAAATCCCTTGTAGAATTTTAAAAGGACACATGACAAGGGAAAAATGATGGAAGTGCCCTTACTGCTGCAGTTCTGTTTAGCCACTGCCACATGTGGGTGACCCTACTCTCGTGTCCACCCAGACTCTTGGGGAAGTGCCTACCCAAGGGTAACCAATGTTACAAGAGTCCTACCCCCTGAATGCAGCAGATCTGTTCCAGAGCCTCCAAACCTTGCTTTGAATAACTATGCAAAGAGGGACTATTACATCACAAAATAATATGTAAGCCATTATCCTATCAAAATAGGACGAAACCAAACAATCCCTTTTCACCCAAATATACCCTTCACACCTTCCAATTCTTTCTAAGAAGTAACAGCAAGGAAGAAATATATAATCCTTAAAACTAAATTACAAGGTGCAGAGACAGGCCATAAATCTAACTCAGAGAAGACTGACAGTATCTTCCTTACGAAACCATGATCAAATAACTGTCCAGATATAATCAACCACCTTTAAGAGAAGTGGCTACTCAGGGGGATCCCAACTGGTCTCCCCCTTGCATAGAACCATCATGATGGACAGAGGCACTTTGGTATAATAAAGAAAGCATGGACTTGAAAGTCAGATCTGAGTTCACATTCTGGCTCCAACCACTTACTAGCCAGTCACCTAACCTCACTGAGACTCAATTTTCTTGTACCAATGTTATGAGGATTGGATGGGATATCAAATCCTCAGTAATCCCTGAAACAATAAATCACTACGTGCATAAGACAAATGGTGTTAGGTTTGGTCATTCACTGTATACAAAGAAAGAGGAATGGCTGCGTTAATAATGGGGAGATTCTAAGGGTTCCCAGACGGATTCTGAGTTGTCTTAAAAGTTTAAAATATTGGTTGTAAACAGATTAAGGCCTTCTCAGAGGGCTAGACAAAAAGAAAGGCTTGTCACACATTTACATGCATTATCTCATTTAATCCTCACAACAACCCTGTGAGGTAGGTCGTTATTCCCATTTTACAGATAAATCTGTGGCTCAGAGCATTTGAGGGACTTGTCCAAAACTGACAAGCTAGGGCACAGCAGATTTGGAATTAGAACTCATATGTCTCTGACCCAAAAGTCTGCACTTTCAGCTACGAAACTCCATGTAACACGTGAAGGCAGAGTCTTCTCCTTGTTTGAATTATGCTGTGTCTCTTTAAAGGCTTTGAAACTGCAATTGTTCCAATTTCATAAGGTGGCATTTTTTCTGTAGACATATATCGAAAAGGTGGAGCCTAGGTGGTTCTTTATTATCTGCGGATCCTTCTAAAACTGTGGGAGAGGAGAATGTAGTAAAGCTTTGCTGTTTTCTTTTAACCTAACAGTGATTAAGAAAGTGGATTATATATTCTGTTGACAACTGTAAAGTCAATTTATCTCAAAACTGCAAAAGCCAACAACTGGTATTTATGATGTAATACACAGGAAACAGGCTCTAAAAGGAAGTGACGTGCTCAGGGTTCCCCTGCTACTAAGTGTCAGTATTAGGGTGCAATCCCAGGACTTTAGAGTCTATATTCTATGCGCCTTTCATAACCCTGTTGAGTGAAAATGAACATGTACTCGTTGTATTTAAAAAATACAAAAGTAGTACATTCTCACTGTAGAAAAATATAAAAGTAGTACATTCTCACTGTAGAAAATCTAAAAAGCATAGAAAAGTACAGAGAAGAAAATAGAAATTACCTATAATCCTATTACCCAGAGATAATCACTGTTAACATTTTGGTTTGGTATTATTTCATTCCCATTTCTTTCCTTTGCATAAATGTTTTTTAAAAATCTGGATCGTATTTCATTGTTTTTCTCTTTATCTTCCATTTCATCTAAATCATTTCCCCCATGGCATTAAATATTCTTTAAAAATGTTTACAATGGGTGCCAAACCGTCATAAGGCTAGACCATCATTCACTTAAACCCTGTATGGTTGAAAATCTAGTTTTCTTCCTCCAGTTATATATGATGCTGGCATGAATAGCCCTTCTGTTAATCTTTGTCTACTTCTGATTTCTTTCCCTGTATGAATTCTTAGAGAATTAAGGTTGATGGTACTGAAAAATTGCTTTTCCAGAAAGTAGCAATTAGCTCCACTTCCAACAATATATGTCATTTATGACGTTTCTTTCTCCTCATTATGTTTTCTCTGGTGTTGAATAAGCTGTGAGCTATAACGATAGGCTTTCCCACACTCACTACATTTATAGGGCTTCTCCTTTGTGTGGGTTCTTAAATGTAGAATAACTTGAGAAGTCTGCCTGAAGGTTTTTCCACACTCATTGCATTTATAGGGTTTCTCTCCAGTGTGCACTCTCTGATGATCAATAAGATTTCGATTAGAAGTAAAAGCTTTCCCACACTCATTACATTTGTAAGGTTTCTCTCTACGATGAAGTCGCTGATGTTCATTAAGGGTCTTCTTCAAGATGAAAGCTTTCCCACACTCATCACATTCATAAGGCTTCTCCCCAGTGTGAATTCTCTGATGGTCCATAATCTTTGTATTAGAAACACACGTTTTCCCACACTCCTTACATTTGTAAACTTTTTTTCCTTTGTGCATTCTCTGATGTTGAGTAAGGTTTGAACTACGGCTAAAGGCTTTCCCGCACTCGATACAAGTGTAGGGCTTCTCGCCAGTGTGAACTCTATGATGTGAAATCAGACCAGAACTCCGACTAAAGGCTTTCCCACACTCCTTACATTCGTAAGTTTTCTCCCCACTGTGGATTCCCTGGTGCCGAATGAGGTGTGACTTACCACTGAAAGATTTCCCACATTCGCTGCACGTGTAGGGCTTCAGTCCAGTGTGGATTCTCCGATGAACAACCAGGTTGGAGCTATGACTGAAGGCTTTTCCACACTCCTTACACTTATAGGGTTTCTCTCCTGTGTGGATTCGTTCATGTACTGTGAGGTTTGCACTCTGACTAAAGGCTTTCCCACACTCAGTACACACATACTGTCTCTTTTCAGCCTGACTTCTCTCATTTATTGTAGGGTCATCTTTTTCAGATTCTTGGTCACTCACTTCTGTGAATGTTTTATTATCCTTAACTGTCTTCTGTTTGAAGTTTCTCGTCTTTCTCCTCATTTTCTCTTGCTTGAAGCATCCCAGTGGCCCCTTGAGTCTTCTCTTTCCCTTCAGAGGAGCTTTCTAAACATTGACTTCCTTGGCAACACCTCTGCAGAGTTCTCTTGAAAGTATGAGATTCAGATTTTTCGGGAATGATGTTTTTGAATCAATACTTCCTCAATCCCCGTTTCACCATCTGACAGAAGAAAGAAAAGTTGCACATGTCACCTGCTCTCTATACTAGAGGAAGGAGAATTATCCAAGGATAACAAGATGTGGCAGAACACAAGGTCCCTCATGGAAAAGTAAGTGTTCAAAGGCAGGGGGACCTGATCAAAAAGATGAGAAAAATGAGGATAGACATAGAAGCCAATGGAAAGGCTTATGGAAAGCCAGGGGCTGACAGGAGCCCAACGTGTCCAGCATCAGAATGAACGATGAGTAGTATAAAACCCATCCTGGTTTCTTCCTGTCTCATGCTCTACTCCCAGAATTGGAGCCATCTAACTCCTAATCTGATCCCTAGAAAAAATGCACTGAAAGATCCTTCATTCAGTAGCTTAAGTGACTAATCTTCAGATCAGTTTGGCATTTAGTTCATGCTGACCTATTCCCCTAGTACCAGTGATATAGTGGCTGGAACAAAATAGGTGCTCAAAAATTGTTTTATAGAATAATAACTCGGATTTTGTCTTAAGGTATGACTAAGATTTCATCTTTTGCTTTGGTCAAGGTACTACATCCCTCTTCTTAAACTTTGTTGTGATAGGGGTAACACAATTCTTCCAATATTGGAGCGTAGTCATATCATAGCCTACTCTGTAGCGGCTGGTCTGTAGCTGGATCCAGCTGTATGTGCTAGTTCAGTCTGTCTGCTTTTCACCAAGCAGTCTATTGGGTGAACCTGAGAGGCTGAACTGGGAAACAGGGTTAATTAAAGCATGGCAGGGGAAACTCTAATAGGACCTTGCATGGTACAGTGGTAAAGTATCTAAAGATGGCAATAGGGTGAGAGCAGTGGGCAGCACAACGCAGAGGGGCCGATACATGAAACCAATGTCAGGGATGAGCAGGAATTTCCCAACTGGTTTGACGTAAAGCTCTGAACATATAGATATCCCTAGCAGACCTCAATCTAGAGGGGGTTGAGTCATAAAAGAAAACTGAAAGATGACTCCATGATACTAACACATGACTAATTTTCCTTTTACTATGTTCCTTTTCAGACTTGTCCATATTCATAATTATATAATTGTATATATACAGCAGATATAATTTTGCATCCTACTTCTTTTACTTAATTTTTATAAGTATGTTTCCATATTGCTATTAACTCTTCATATGATCATTTTCTGACTGTATAATTCACCACCAATTAAACTCCTTACAGTTTACCTACAATTTTGCTAGTCAGACATTTCTGTTGTACCCTGAGGTTTAACCACTATTAATAACGCTATCATGATCACTCTATACATATAAAGTTTTCTTCTCATTGAAATATATTCCTAGGATAAAAGTTCCACAAGTGAGTGATTGGGTCAGAAGGAATGATGTTGTTTTGTAGTACTACCTACTGCTTTTCAAAAAGTTTGACCAGTTTTCATTATCCCATAGCATTCTGATAAACTGAGTCAAGATCTCTGAAGGAGGGACATATTCAATGGTGAGTGCTCAAGGCCAGCAAGAAGAGAACTGTGGAGGTTAGAGTTCACATCTCAGAAGGGTGAGTGCCACTGATATGATACACAGGCACATATACACAGACTCATGCCCAAGATATGGAGGGCAGGCAGAGAAAATGGTGGGGGAGGAGGGGTTCTTGGCAGGAGCCTGAGCACACTCACATCCGGCTGCTGTTACCCTCCTAATCAAACAGGAGTTAGCAGGTGGAGGAAACTCAGTGAGAAGCCAGGGAAACTGCAGAGCAGAGTGGGACAGCAAATGAAGCCGCCTCCAGAGTTCTGAGAAAGTTGATGGTTCTTTCTCAGTTTCTTTTCCATTTTTAATCTTCTCTGAAACTTTCTTTTCTTCATACATTTCTTAAACTAGTAATTATTGAACACTCTACCCTGTACATATCTCTGTCCTGGGTCTCACGCAGGGAAATTTTTAAAAAGCATTGTTGCAGAAAAGTGAAACCATTTGTGGTATGAATGAATGGATGGATGACTAGGTGGATAAGTTTATGGACTTGCTGTTATGAAAGCCTCCCATTTTGCTGGCAAATTGTCCTCTGCTAACTTGTGTTACTGTTTAATTCTTCTTCTTTCTATAGTATTACTTATGAAAACTCAGGAAATGACTTTAGAGGAACAAATTCCCATAATTACTAGAACAAAGTATGTTAGAGATTCAGAATGAGACAGTGCCCTGAAGCCAGCCCCCGGATGTCTCATTTCTAGGCATGGCTGATCCAATGCTCCCCAGTTAGCTAGTGCAGTAACTATTATATCCTTAAAGGCTGTTATGGAAAGATCAGTCTTGCAGCCTTCCAAAAAGAGGTGTTCAGGAAAAACATTAATAACCATTTACATGACTCCGTCTTTCACAAGCAATAAATACCATTATTGAATGCAAAAAAAAAAAAAAGTTCTGTTACACACTGTGTCCCTCCAAAATTCATATGTTGAACCCCAAGCCCCCAATGTGACTTATTTGGAGATGTGAGTTCTAAGCGGGTAATTAAGGCTAAATGAGGTTATAAGGGTGGGCCCTGACCCAGTAGGATTAATGTGTCCATATAGGAAGACATACCAGAGTTAGCTTTCAACTTGCACTCCTGCCCCCTTCCCACCACATACACAAACCAAGGAAAGCCATGTGAGCACACAGCAAGAAGGTGGCTATCTACAAGCCAGGAAAAGAGTCCTCACCAGAAACTGAATCAGCCAGTCATCATGATCTTGGACTTCTAGTCTCCGTAACTGTGAGAAAATAAATGTCTGTTGTTTAAGCCACCCAATCTGTGGAATTTTGTTATGGAGGCCCAAGGAGACTAATATAAACGTGAAATATCATACCTACTTTTAAGGAACTTACAATGGAGTGATGACAATACGCTAAGAAAGTAAATTACAAATTTACAAAGTACCCAATCAGGGGATGAAGGGCTAGGAGAGGGAGTGAGTACTGGGGCTTGAGACGCTTGTGGAAAGATGCTTTAAAAAGGCAGAACTTTGGCTGAACCTGAGGATAAGCAAGAACTGTTTTCTGAAAAGGATGTTAGCACAGGGTTGATGTACTCAGAAATAAGTGGGAGGTTACACTATCACATAGCTTTATGAAGGCAGGGATTTTTGTCCATATTGTTCATTATTGTATTCCTAGCAAAGTTCCAGGCACATACCAAGCACTCAAAAAAAATTTTTTTGTTGTTTCATGAACAAATGAGGAAATGAAACAATCGAATTGCGTGAAGTGATACCAGCCAGAACACTGAAATCACGGGGCAAAAAATATGGATATAATCTGCTGGTCAACAGGAAACAAGTTCTAAATGGAAGAGTGAAATCTACCCTTAATTTCCTCTCTGTCTTCTATATTCTTTTTTTTTTTTTTTGGCTGCGCCATGGCGCAGCTTGCAGGATTCTAGTTCCCTGATCAGGGATCTTACCTGTGCCCCCTGCAGTGGAAGCTTGGAGCCCTAACCACTGGATCACGAAGGAATTCCCTCTATTTTCCATATTCTTTTTTCTACCTTGCTATTCTCTTTTCTTGTTACTTTCCTTCTCATTCTCACTTTTCAAGAATAAAATTTTTCAAGCATTACCATTCATTTCCCCTAGTCCCAGACTTCCCTCCACCCCCAGCACACTCATGTTTCTCTGGGCTTCATGAAGTGGAAAACAGGAAAGAGGCAGCTGGGGTATCCATGAGGAGTAAACTGAGAAAAATAAAAGGAAAGAATCCAAGAGCTGTCACCTAGGAGTAGGATGATCATATACCCTGGTTTTCCCAGAATAGTCCTGGTTTATACCTGCTATTCCAGCATCATTATTCTTTATTTTTTTATTAAAAAAATTTTTTTTCCAGCATCATTATTAATAGTGCCCCCCTTAATTCACAAAAGCATCCCAGTTTGGATAATAAATTTTGTATCACCCTTCCCAAAAGTGAAATTAGGAAAAGAATGCTTTCAGAAGATTAGCCCAGATGGATTAGAGTTGAAAAAAAGACTGGAGGAAGGGAAATGAGTTGGGAGAGAAGTTTAGGAATGCAGTATGGGTGACCATTAGAGGGCCTGCGACTTTCTAGGTGCTGAATAAATGTTTGCTGAATGAATAAACAAATGTGTGAGATAGTGAGACCCTAGTCCAGAATTAACAACAGGATAGAAAACAAGTCCAGCTATTTCCAGGAAAGCATATGCATATATCAGACTGGATATAGAGGATGACTAAAGGAAAGAATTCTAGGCCATCAGATCCAGGTCTAAATATTGAGAATGGTACTATCACTAAGAAAGATGGGGATGTGGGAAAATACTTTAGACAAGAGGAGGAAGAATATGTCAGGAATACTAATTTGAGAATAAGACACAGGGGACAGATGAAGTCATGAAAATGTATAAACTTGCTGAGATAGAGATTTTGGTTAAAGAGCAGGCAGAGAGAAAGAGAAATGCACAAGGACATGCTGTAAGGATGCTCAGGGTGGTTCTGGGGGACCTAAGGAGGAAGCAAGACTTACCAGGAGAGCAGGGAGGGATAGTTTGAAGAGAGTTTGATCAAAGGAAACCTAACTATTTGCCCTCTGCCCAAATGGATGGGAAATTCCCTCAGAAATTCTGGAAGAATTCCCAGGCAGTAGGGAGGTGGGGTCTTAGCTAAAGAAGTAGGAGGAGGGACAGATGAGGCCATAAGGATAGCAAGTCACTAGGAGTATCCAGGCAACTGGGCACAAAATTACAATCTCAGACAACCAGTAAATGGAAGAGGACCAATGAGGCCCCACAGGTCTCTGACCCACAAATCCCTGAGACTGACGGATGAGTGTCCTGATCTCAGGAGCACCATTCATTTCAGGCCGTGAGGAACCCACAAAGGGCAGAGTTCTATTCTGAGAGAGAGAGACAGAGGTTTTACCTAGAGACATTGTATTCCTTTAATTCACCAGCATCACCAGCCTTTCAGGTTCCTCTGGGCAGTGGTCACATGGTCTTTGGTTACTGTTTAGCTGCAGTGGAGTGATGAATAAGAGGCAATACCTGAAAATAAATTCCAGAGAAACAGATGAGTGAAGTGTAAAAATTTAAAGGAAAAAAAAAAAAAAAGAACTATTAGAAATTATCTTGATCTCAGGGAAAGGCCTAGGCCTTAAGCATAAAACAAAAGTTGACACCATAACAGAAAAGCTGATAGATTTGACCATATAAAAATTTCTTCACTTAAAAAAAAACATTAAAAATCTGTAATATAAAATAGAGTTGCCTTATACCATAATTCCTTCTGTGTATGTCTGTGTCCCTCCTCACATGTATACTTTAAACTCTAAGCCCCCAGAGAACAGGGCCCATGATATTCGTATGTGGATCCCACTCAGTGCCTGGCACATAGGGCTCAATAAATGTTTGATTTGAAACGTTAAGTAAGTTCAGGATTCTATCTAATTCTACCTGGGTGTAGGGATGGTGAGAAGTGCACCCTCCACACATGACCACCCTCATCCCTCCTCTCCACCTGTTTATCTCTTTGGTGCTTCATATTGTCGAAACACCATGACAATACTGACATTCTTGGCAGTTCTGTCTCAACAGGGCCATCCAAGGGCTTAAATTCCCTAAGAGATTGACCTAGTCTAACTGCTCAGAGATTCTCAGAATGTCAGAGTTGGAAGGAAACTCCTAGACCACCTCGTCTCATATTAAAATTTTGAGCTGGGGAAACTGGAACTTAGAGGAGAGCTGGGACTCAAGCCAAAGTCTCCTGACACCCAAAATTGAGTTCCACTACATCACCCTTCCTCACCAAAACTCTACTCCTCAGGGTCCAGAGGTCCTCCTCCCACTTCTCTGTTTCTCTCGAGAAATGCTCCCTTTCAGACCTGGTTCCCATACTCTATCAGGCAGGATTCCCGTCCCCAGACTAATTTCACAATAAAGATCTCACCTGCCAAAGAGAAGGGAATGGCTCACTTTCACACCTGTGCACAGTAGCCTCACTCCAAAGGATCTGCCCAGCACAGATCTTGCCTCATCTCTTCCTCTGCTTTGGTGAAAAAGTTCCTAGTGGGGTCTTGGATCACTGTAAACACACAGAAACGACTTTGAGTTCTCTGACAGCTCAACTGCAAGTGGACACTCAGGGCAATGTCCCATCCCTGGGTCACTTCCCTTCCTATTGAACTGAGAGCAATAAGGATAATCATTCCCATTTTAAAGATGAGGAAATGAAGCTCCCAGAGATGGAATGACTTGCTGAAGGTCGTATGGGTAGTAAGAGATAAGCCTTCTGCATCGGAAGGAAATCCTCATTCCATCACACCACGGTCGCTCCTTTTCACCTGTTCTGTTGAAATCTAAGTCTCCACATTCTCCTCTAATTGAAAAATGCATTCCAAGTGAGAAGTTCTCTGCAATCCAGTTTTCCAACAAAAGTTTGCAGAAAAGGGATGAGGGAAACTCTGCTGAGTCAAATGTCTTTAAAGACAGGAAGAAATAAGGCTTTACAGGGATGCTAGAAGGAGAATTTTTTAATGATTACCCATCTCTCAGGATCACTAGGCCTCAAAATCGGTTTTGTGTTTCCCCCTTCAGATTCCCAGACCCCGCATCTAACCCTTCAAGCTTGTTCCATTTCTTCCCTACCAGAATATAGCTCTGCCTTGTACACAACTGTAATCCCTGGATCTAACACACTGCAAGTTGGTGCTAAGTATTTTTTGAATGAATGAATGAGTAATCTTCGGCAAGGCTCTGCCCTCCTCTCTGGGTCTGCTTCCTCACTGAGAACACAGCAGGGATTGGATTAGTGATCTGAGCCGAATACTTAGGTGTTGCGGAGCCCTTTGAGAGCCTGAGCGGGATGTGGACCGCTTTTACCAGGGAGGCCCCATGGCTAGCAACGAGGATGATACAGTTCTGTCACCGCTGTCAGCTGGTCCGAGTGAGCAGCTACGCGGAGGAGGAGACGAGACCCAAGACAAAGGGGCAGCGCAGAACAAGGGGAGCGGGGCCCACGACGACCCCTTGACCTGCCGCGTCCCCGTCTCCGCAGCGGGCAGCGGTGAAGGAAGCCTGGCCCCCGGCCTATGTGCCCCACCCGCTCCCAGAACCGGCCCGAAGCCCCTCACCAAGCTGCCACATACCCCTCACCGAAAGCGCCCGACCCATATCTTGGAACAATGCGGAGAAGGAACTACGTCACCGACTCCCCACTAACTCCCACCCTAACCCTCCGGTCCTTCTAGGCATCGGGAGGTTTCTGCATCTCTGTGCTCGCTTCGTCAGGGGACGCTCTGGCCCCGCCTCCCGCCCAGTTTTACTCTACCATTGGCTGAGAGGGCGAAAGGGCGTGGAGAGTTCAGCCAATAGGCGGAGAGACCCTGGACGGGGTGGAGCCTGGGGAAAGGACTTGGTTAGGGCGGGAAGAGGGACCAATCAACTGGGCGGCCAGACTACCTACCTCGAACTGAAACACTCTGAAGTCACACCCCCAGCTCTGGCTGCTGAGCGGAAAAGTCATCCTTTTCACACATCCTTCTCCTTTCAGCCTCAAAGTCAGGATCGGCTACCATTTATCGGCAGCATATAAAAATACGTGTCGAGTGCCTATTATGTCATTGTTCTAGGCTCTGCAGATACAGTAGTGAAGACAATGAACTTACTGCCCCATGAAGCTTACCTTCAAGTCAGGGAGACAATGGATAAATAAATACCTAGAATGTAGTAGTGCCTAAGGGGGGAGAGAGAGGGAGAGAGGAAGAGAGGGAGGTAGAGAGAGAGAGAGAAGGGGGTAGGTGGTGGTGGGGCTATTTTATAGATGACAGGGAAGGCAGAGACGGGAAGTGAGCAACTTAGGCATGTGGGTAGCTGGTGGAGTATTCCTGATAGATGGAACATCAGGAAGCAAAGGCCTTAAACCAGAAGGAAGGGGGTGCACGTTTTGGTCCATGAGGGATTTGGATATGTCCCAAATAACACTGGAGGGTTTTGGGAATGAGAAGTGACATGATCTTACTTTTTTTTTTTTTTTCCTGCCACATGTTCAAAGGTTTATTAGCTATCAGATATGAATGGAGCCAAGAAACCTGTTTTTCTATAAATTCTAATTTCTTGCTTTCAGTCCTTAGTCATTTTGACATAAACCTCCATGACATAACATTTTAAAAATTTGCTCTGGCTGCTCTGCTGAGAACAGTCTGAAGGTGGGCAAGAGTAGAAGTAGAGAGATTAAGAAGCTACTGCACTATTCCAGATGAGAAATGATGGTGGCTTGGACGAGCTTAGAGGTGATTTAGGTGATGAGAAATGGTCTACATATATTTTGAAGGCATGTCCAGCATGATTTGCTAATTAATTGGATGTTGATTAAGGATGACTCCATGGTTATTGATCTGAGCAACTAAAATAAGACTGTCTTTTGGAAATAGAGTAGACTGAAAGAGGAACAGGTTTAGGGAGAGGGATCAATAGTTTTGTTATGGATGTGTTAAGTTAAAGATGCTAATTAGACATCCAAGAGTAAATGTCAAACAGGCAATTAGGATAGGAGTCAGGAGTTCAGTGAAGAAATCACAACTAGAGATGTAAATTTAGGTGTCGCTATATAGGGCAGGATGGGACAATCTAGGGAGTGACTGTAGGTAAAGAAGTCATCTGAGCAATGAGCTTTGAAGCTCATTAATCAATAGATGTGTATTGAATACTTAAAGCATACCAGGAGCATTCTTATCCATCAATTCTTATAGGTGGCACAACATTTTCCAAAGAAGATTGAGGCACAGAGATTCAGAGAAATAATAAGACTTGCACAAGTTCATACCCCCAGTTGATGCTGGAAGTAGAACTCAGGAGCACAACACTATTGCCACTATATCAGGAAACACTCAAGAAGAATATTCATGTACATTATGACCGTAATGATCAACTTGGTCTTGCTTTTCACCTATTCTTTTATTTGGGGGAGGAGTTATTAATTCTGATTAAAACTCTTAACTCCACCTCTGGTCCCAGGGGGTAACAATATTTCATTAATATTCCAGCCCCAGCTGGTCTCTAATTTTAGAGAGCATAATGAGGACACATGTTAAAAATACAAATTCCAGGCCACCCTATCCAACTTGTTGCCTTTATCCACAAGGATATTTATTTTTTCTGACAAAACCTATTCATTCAGTCCAGAATGATGTCATTGTTCAGAATCAGAGTATTTGTGGAGTTCATAATTGCCTAAATATTCAGCAGTTTCAATCTTTATCATGACATTTGTCAACCAAAGAAGTTACAACTCATTTTTGGGTAAATGAAATAAATATCCAGTTATTCAGGTCTTAATTTATTGGTCAAAATGGTGATAACACAAGGCTTCCCTCTGGTAATTCACAGTCTCTTTGAGGATATGACCCTCTGGCTTTACAAAAAGATCGGGGGGAGTTTCCTGGTGGCGCACTGGTTAAGAATCTGTCTGCCAATGCAGGGGACACAGGTTCGAGCCCTGGTCCAGGAAGATCCCACATGCCGCAGAGCAACTAAACCCCTGTGCCACAACTACTGAGCCTGCGTTCTAGAGCCCGTGAGCCACAATTACTAAGTGTGTATGCGACAACTACTGAAGCCTGTGCACCTAGAGCCCATGCTCTGCAACAAGAGAAGCCACCACAATGAGAAGCTTGCATACCGCAATGAAGAGTAGTCCCTGCTTGCTGCAACTAGAGGAAGTCTGTGCACAGCAACAAAGACCCAACACAGCCATAAATAAATAAATAATAAATTCACTTAAAAAAAGAAAGAAAGAAAAATCAGGGACTTCCCTGGTGGTCCAGCGGTTAAGAATCTGACTTCCAATGCAGGTGACTCTGGTTCAATCCCTGGTCAGGGAACCAAGATCCCGCTTGCTGTGGGGCACCTAAGCCAGTGCACTGCAACTGCTGAGCTCGCAGGCCACAACTAGAGAGAAGCCCATGCACCACAGCAGAGGATCCCACATGCCAAAAGGAAGATCCCACGTGTGGCAACCAAGACCTGATGCAGCCAAAAATAAAACAAATAAATAAATACATGTTTTTTTAAAAAGATCAAAGGATACTTCAAAAGTATAAAAGTGAATGGGACATTACTGCCACACACACACACACACACACACACATGGCTTCCATGGGCATTAAATAATTTAAGCCTCAGAGTAATTTTATGGCTTAATGCTGTCCTTATTTTTATTTATTTTTACTTTTAGTTTTTTTGGCCACGCCACGCAGCTTGTGGAATCTTGGTTCCCTGACCAGGGATTGAACCTGGGCCCTCAGCAGTGAGAGTGTGGAGTCCTAACCACTGGACTGCTAGGGAATTCCAATTCTATCCTTATTTTTAGATAAGGAAACTAAAGCCTGGATATGTCAAATGATTTGCTTATGGTTGCACAGCTAGTAGTGGACAATTTGAAACTTGGACTGGGTTTTCTGACTGTAGATCCTGTGTTCTTTTGTCTACTGCCACACTGCCTCAAACTATAAATTGCATTTCTTCTAAAAGGTGTTGAGTTATAACAAGCCATCCATAATCCCTTTTTACCTTTTTCAAACTTTATTTTGAAACTTTCAAACATGCATATACCCTCTAGGTAGATTCAACAACTGTTATTTTGCCATATTCACTTTTTCTCTCTACACACACATACACATTTTATTTGCTGTTATTGTTAGCCATTTGAAAATATGTTGAAGAGATCATGAGCCTCCAACCCTAAACACTGCAGCATGCATCTCCTAAGAATAAGGACATTCTTTTACAGAAGCAAAATATAACTGTCAGATTTAAGAAATCTAAACAATTGTATATCATCATCAAATGGGCCTACTATTAAATATTACATCCATTCCATATTTAGTGTCTCCATTGATCCCCAAATATCTGCTACAGCTTTTTTAAAAAATTCAAAGTTCACTCACTGCATTTGGTGGTTGTGTTTCTGAAGAGTCTCTCTTAATCTAGAACAGTTGACCAACTTTATTCATTTCACTGACTTTTCAAAGAGTCTGGGTCAATTGTCTTATATAGTGTCTCACGTTGTACAAATTAAAAATCAGTGAATCTGATTTATTTTCTCATCATATCCCCCTATATTTCCTGTAAATTGGAAGGTAGGAAAAGAGGCCTGATTAGATTCAAGTTATATCTTTGCTTCACTGGTGGTGTTAGAACTTACGTATTACATGCCATCCTTAATTTCTTTTTCTTTTTCTTCTTGTTTTGTATTTTGTGTACATTAAAATTTCTCCATAGTAAAAAGTAAAAACAAAACATTTAGGCTGGCAGAGGGGAGAATTAGGGGGAGGGATAGGTAAAAGGTAGGGAATCTCTTTTTGAGGTGATGAAAATATTCTAAAACTGCCTGTGGGGATGGTTGCACATGCATGTGAATATACCAAAAATCATTGAACTGTACATTTCACAAGGATGAAGTATATGGTATGTTAATTATATTTCAATAAAAACGTTAAAAGAAAAAAAGTCAGGAACTCACCTCAGAGAACCATTCGTGTGCCTGCCATAGTGCTGAAACGTCCAGGTTTCAACAGAGAGTAAAATACAGATTGAGGAGCCATTTGGAAGACAACCCAGGAGGCAGCGGCCACAGTGTTCAACATAGGGGGAAATGTCTTCACTTAAGAATAAGGCCAACTCCCCACATTAGCAGGTCAATCCAGACTTGCCCTTCCATTAAACTGATACCATGGGCTACATTGTGTCCCCCGCAAATTTGTATGTTGAAGTCCTAAATCTCAGGACCTCACAATGTGATTATATTTAGGGATAGAGCCTTTACAGTGGTAATAAAGGGTAAATGAGATCATTAGGGTACATCCTAAGTCAATACCACTGTATAAGAAAAGGAAATTAGGACATAAACTAACAGAGGGAAGACCATGTAAAGATAGAAGGAGAAGATGCCCATATACAAGCCTAGGAGAGAGGTTTCAGAAGAAATCAACTCCACTGACACCTTGATCTCAAACTTTCAGCTCCAAAACTGTGAGAAAATAAATTTCTGTTGGTTAAGCTACCCAGTCTGTGGAACTTCGTTATGGCAGCCCAAACAGACTAATACACCCAACTTCCTTGAGAAGCAACATAGTTCCTTGAGAAGCAACCAACTCATGATTCCCCCAAGAAGAGGAAAAGGGGTGTTCCAGAACCTGGAGATGCAGAGCAGGTGGCATGTCAGAAGATGGCTTTACCCTTGATATTAATTATGGGCCAAGACATTATAGCTTCTTGTTTGGGGGAGGGCAGGTAGAGCACAGCTTTAGCTCTGCCCCAATGAAAGATATTCCTGACTCTTATTCGAGCATATTGCTCTGGGCAAATCAGAGGCCCCCAACCAGATGTGCAACTTCCTTAGTTCTTGCAGATTTTGGGGAATTGCCCAGCTGTTCCTGATTATACAGTTCAAATATCCCACATATCCACTCTCAATGGAAACCTCAGGGAGCCCCTGAGAAGAGGTGAATTGTCTAGACTTCTTCTAATGGTTCTCTTTTGAAAGTCTTTTAAATAACTCACTATCTCGTTATTTCAGTGCTGCTCATTAGGACAGATGTTGACAATGGATAGCGTGGTAAGTGCACAGCTTAGCCTGGAGAATACAGTTGCCAGTGGCTTTAATTTTAGCATCATAACAGCTGCCATGACCACCTTCCTCATAAATGGCCCCTGTAGTAGGCTGCACATACCTCAAATCCTAAGGGCACCAGTAGTGTGGCTCCCCAGTGAGAGCTTGAGTGTCATCGATTTTTGCTCATTGTTGAGGCAGCCTGACGAGGTTTCACTAGTGGCCTTTTTCTGAAATCAGGTCATGCTGACTTGCCAGGGTCCCTACAGGTATGGTGTAATTGCATCATTATGTTCCCTCCTTCCCTGGGGAGCAACACAGTCTCAGAGAGGGGATATAGCATTTTTCAATCTCATCCAAATGGAAATCGAAGTATAATGTATACAACCTGGTGGATGAGCATGTACCTATGCACCCCGTGACCCTGAATATGCAGCCGCTGTTACCACTCCTCATTTAATCTTAGAGGAATATATATTGTCCTGTGATTACTCTGTCCTTTCATCGAATTGTACTCAAGTCTTGGGTGACTGTTGGCCCTGTCCCTTTCCATCCACAATCCATATGGCACCAGCTTGGGAAACTTAATATCTTGTAAATGCATCATCCATACACAAGACATTGCAACTGGAAGGGACTTGGGGGAGAAGCCTGTTAGATATCATAAAATGCCAACTGTACATACATCTCTAGAAAAGTTTAAGTCATTGGACTGCGCCACCTAGGGTGGAAAAACATTATGTTTTCAGTCAGCTGCAAATTCCTAACCAAGAGTCACAGATCAGAAAAGGGGGTGGAACACCAAATATTTCTCTCAAACTGTGTTTTCACGCAGGGTATTCACAGGTCTTGAAAGGGAAAGCGCACCCATCCTACACGGCATCCACCTGGGCAAAGTACAGGCCGTTGGTCCTGTGCATATATTAGTGGGAGGGCTGTTGTGGTTCACTAAGGAATCAGTCTATAATGTCCTATCCTGGGTCAAATACCTGTACAACAAGGTACTTGGAGCCAGCTGACATCATAACACCTTCCCATTATCCCCCTTGGGCAAGAATTTTATAACGCCCCATCAGGCTAGAACACATCCTAATGTTAGGGGGGATAGGGGGTTTGTTTTTAATTTTCTATAGAGCAAAAGCCACCCTGTGGGTATTCACAATTTGTCCCTAACACCTAGAGTATCCTTTGTAACACTCCAAGAGGTCGACAACTTCACAGAAATGTCTTCCAGCATGGGACAGTACTCGTCAACTTGTCAGCACCCAAAATCTCTGGACCTTTCCTACTGGTCTTAGAAGTTGAATTACCAGGGTTTGGGATGCAGAATATAGCTGTGGAATATTTTCTTTGTGTTTAAGAGGTAAGAGGGTAAGTGTCCAGCTCCTAACACGTTTACCACCATATTTGGTCACCTGAACTATCTCCTGGGTATAAATTTTGTCTGTTTTTTTTTTTTTTTTTTTTTTTTTTTTGGCTGTGCCGCCCATTATACAGGATCTTAGTTCCTGGATCAGGGATCGAACCTGTGCCCCCTGCAATGGAAGCATGGAGTCCTAACCACTGGAGCGCCAGGGAAGTCCCAAACTTTGATTTTTAAAAACAAATTGGGAGCTCTATCACACTGCTTACTGTAATTCTTTACTTGCATTGTGGACTCATGAATGGAGCAGAAGCCATGTGCTATAACTAAAAGCTTTTCTACATTTATTCCAGGAATAATATTTTTCAAAAATGTGTACAAAATAATAGAAGCTCTGGATGATTTCTTGCCCTCTAAAATAAAAAACAGATTATAACCCAGGTGGGTTTTGTTATGCCAAACAAGAAATAAACTATAATCAAGGCTTTCCCACACACGAATAAGTAGACTTCCTTGTAAGCATAAAGTCTCTGGTGGATGTTTCACACAACTGAATGTTTTCTCACACTTATCTCAGGAATAGTTTCTTTTCTCAGTTTGGAGTTGCCGAGGTAAAATAAAGTCTGAGTTGTGACTGAAGGTTTTTCCACATTTTCTTTTAAAACAAAGCTATTCACAACAGGTAGAGCACATGGAAGGAGCCTCCGCTGTACCCATAGTGTGAAGGCTGAGCGAAAAAGAAAAGAGGGCTCTGGGCGGAAGGTTTGCAACCAGATTAGCAAAATGTCGAGCTGCTCTTTTACTTCTTTACTGCTGCACAGCCTATTAGTAATATAAATTTATAACTCACCTTCTAGCTCCAAGTCTAAACAGACAATTTTAACAGCATGCAAATAGAATATAAAGCAATTCAAGGAAAACCCACTTTCCCTATCTTGGGGCAAATATTGTTGATTAGTGAAGAAAAAGACAAATGAAATATGAGGCTAATAAAAAGTCTCTGCAACTTAAGGCAGTGAAAGGACATATGAAAAAAATATATTCAAGGGACCTCCCTGGTGGTCCAGTGCTTAAGACTTCGTCTTCTAATGCAGGGGGTGCGGGTTCAATCCCTGGTTGGGGAGCTAAGATCCCACATGCCTCTCAGCCAAAAAACCAAAAATCATAAAACTGAAGCAATATTGTAACAGATTCAATAAAGACTTTAAAAATGGTCCACATCAAAAAAAAAAAAAAAACTTAAAAAGACCCCACAAACTTGGCAATCATGAAAGGAAAACTGAAAGGAAACCAAAATGTAAAACATTACGGATGGGGCTTCCCTGGTGGCGCAGTAGTTGGGAGTCCGCCTGCCGGTGCAGGGGACACGGGTTCGAGCCCTGGTCTGGGAAGATCCCACATGCTGCTGAGCAACTAAGCCCATGCGCCACCACTACTTAGCCTGCACTCTAGAGCCCGCGAGCCACAACTACTGAAGCCTGCAGGCCTACAGCCTGTGCTCCGCAACAAGAGAAGCCACTGCAGTGAAAGGCCTGTGCACTGCAGCAAGGAGTGGCCTCCGCTTGCTGCAACTAGAGAAAGCCCGCGCACAGCAAGGAAGACCCAGTGCAGCCTAAAAAAAAAATAACTAAATAAAATCTATATAAAAAAATTGTGGATGAAACACAGCTCTAACTACATATACAAAAGAGAATAAAAGAACTTTACAGGGCTTCCCTGGTGGCGCAGTGGTTGAGAGTCCACCTGCCGATGCAGGGGACACAGGTTCGTGCCCTGGTCCAGGAAGATCCCACATGCCGCAGAGCAGGTGGGCCCGTGAGCCATGGCCGCTAAGCCTGCGCGTCTGGAGCCTGTGCTCTGCAACGGGAGAGGCTACAACAGTGAGAGGCCTGCGTACCACAAAAAAAAAAAAAAAGAAAGAACTTTACAGAATACTAGGTGCAGCTTTATGCCACTCTCTGACAGTCCAGTAGAAAGGATGATTTCCAGATAGAGCTCACCAAAAGTTACAAAGAGGTAGAAACTTAGAGGGCAGTAATTGAAGAAATCAAAATGTTGCTAAAGATTTATGCTTCTTGGGGTGGGGCAGGACAAAAAAAAAAAAAGACTTGTCCCTCTCAATTCCCTCATCCCCCAAAATGGATCAAGCCCAGTTATTTTTACTGTTCAAAGAATAATTCCCACATTATTCAAACTCTTCCAGAGTAATTAAAGAAAAACAAATACATTTTGCAAGGCAGGCAAAACCTTATTAGTAAATTCAACTTGGTTCTGTACTTAAAACATTAACAAATGGATTCTATTCCAGGAATGCAAGGAAATTTCAATTATCTAGGAACTTGCTCCCCCTAAAATTACAAAAATAAAGGACATTATCCATGAAATTACAGATTTTTTTTAAAAAAAGGTAGAACTTAAAAACCATAACAAGAACTCAAAATACAAAACAATAATAATAATTATAGGGTATAGTATGTGCCAAGCACTGTTCTAAGTGCCTTACACTTATGAACTAATTTAACCCTCACAGCCCTGAGGTAGCTCCATTTTATATATGGAAGAGCTAGACACAAGGAAACTAAATGACTTACTCAGGATCACACATGTAAGAAAGTAAGGAGTCAGGATTTGAACCTCGAGTACCAGGCACAAAAATCTATTCTCTTAACTACTGTATTATATTGCTGCTTCTAAAAATAGGAATAGGGACTTCCCTGGTGGTCCAGTGGTTTAGACTCCAAGCTTCAGATGCAGGGGATGTGGGTTTGATCCTTGGTCAGGGAACTAAGATGCTGCATGCTGTGCAGAATGGCCAAAACAAACAAAGAAAAAAATAGGAAAAAAAGGAAACTTCCTAAACCCAATAGAATATTTATGAGAAACCAATAATGAAGTAACAATAGTGAGACTTCCAGGGGTACACGTAGAAGATATCAATGAGGGCTTTATATGAGATATCCTATGAAGAGATGTCACTTCTATCTTTAGAAGCTTCTAGTCTGGTGGGGATGGGGGGAGGGGAGATTGTGTCCAATTTAAGGATGATTCAATTACAGAGCTGAGTTTTCAAAAGGTATTTATTAAACTACCATATGAAATTATCTATATACTAAAAGAAATAGATACTATACCCAACCTCAAAGAGCCTATAAGTTGGTATGAACACATATGCATAAAATACAGAATAATTTACAACGCAATTTAACAACAGTTGTACACATAGCACCAGCTAAGTCAAAGCACTGAGGTCCAATGAATAGCAGTTTAAGATGAATGAAGACGTATTTGAAGAAGAAAGTCTTTCAGAGATGAGTTGGATCTGGCAGGTTCTGAGGGACACATATTAGCAAAAGAAAAGAAAAAAGATTTTCTAGACAGGGAACATAAGTGATGAGGGACTATATTAGAAGTTCAAAAAGTAGATAAGGAGGGCCACAGCCAAGAGAAAGAATGAATGAATCAGTACCTTGGAGAATGACTTTATGTAAATGGTAAAATGGAGGAAGTGGAACACAATAAGGAAATACCTCTGTTCTTGAGAAGTACACGTTCTGATTTTGGGACACCTAAGTAAGAAATGAGATAGATTTTTAAACAGATGAAATAAAAGAAAGAAGGAAAGAAATCTACAAGCACATGAAATGTGTAGTCCTTAGTGGGGAAGGATGGTACTGTTACTCCCACTCTCCCACCTTTGTGACCACCAGAGAACGTTTAAGGAATGATCCACTTTGATTAGTGGTTCCAAGAGGAGACCAGGGTGAGCATACTTCTTCTATAGAAACCTTAACTCAGAGTTCCTTGCTGTCTTAGAGAATCACATCTTAAAAAACAGACCGAGCCAGACCTGACTGCTTTTCTCCAGTGTGAGTTCGCTGGTGGTGATTGAAAGTAGAACGCTGACTGAAGGCTTTCCCACATTCAATACATTCATAGGGTTTCTCTCCAGTGTGAACTCTCTGATGCACAATGAGCTGTGAGCTGTCACTAAAAGCCTTCTCACAATCTTTGCACTTATAGGGTTTCTCCCCAGTATGAGTTCTCTGATGTACCATAAGACTGGAGCTATAGCTGAAGACCTTCCCACATTCATTACATTCATAAGGTTTCTCACCAGTGTGAATTCTCTGGTGTATAATAAGATGTGAGTTTTGATTGAAGGATTTTCCACACTCATTGCATTTATAGGGCTTTTCACCCGTGTGAAGTCTCTGATGTCGAATGAGACATTTACTCAGACTGAATGCCTTACCACACTCATTACATTCAAAAGGTTTTTCTCCAGTATGAATTCGCTCATGGTCAACAAGTTGAGAGTTCTGATTGAAGGCTTTCCCACACTCACTGCATTTGAATGGTTTTTCCCCAGTGTGGAGGCTCTGATGTCGAATAAGACATTTACTTCGACTGAAGGCCTTGCCACATTCATTACATTCATAAGGCTTCTCCCCAGTGTGGATTCTCTGATGGTCAATAAGATTTCTGTTAGAACAGAAAGCTTTCCCACACTCATTACACTTGTAAGGTTTCTCACCACTGTGAAGTACTTGATGGTGGACAAGGCTTTTACTCCGAATGAAGGCCTCCCCACACTCATTGCATTCATAGGGTTTCTCCCCAGTATGGGTTCTCTGGTGGTCAATGAGTTGAGAACTCTGAGTGAAAGCTTTTGCACATTCGTTACATTTATATGATTTCTCCCCATTATGGAGTCTCTGTTGTTGAATGAGATGGGAGCTATGGCGATAGGTCTTTCCACAATCACTGCATTCATAGGGCTTTTCCCCTGTGTGGATTCTGAGATGGACTATGAGCTGAGAGGTCTGCCTGAAGGTCTTGCCACACTCATTGCACTCATAGGGTTTCTCTCCAGTGTGGATTCTCTGATGCCCAATGAGGTGAGAACTGCGATTAAAAGCTTTGCCACATTCATCACAGTGATAGAATTTCTGTCCCTTCAGAATTTCCTGACGTTCTGCAGGACTTGAGGACAGATCTGGATGTTCCTCAAGTTCCTTATATACATCACATTCATCTTTTGTGCATTTATTTTTATCCTCCTGTGTTATTTCCAAGAAATCACTCTTCAGTCTGCTCCCCTGTTCACCTGAGGGTTGAACTTCTAGCTTCTCTAAAGCCTCTTCACAGGCATCTCCAGCTTCTGGTCCTCCAGGAATCACTCCATAGAGTACTCCTGAGGTCCTATCAGATGACTCAGTTTCTTCAGAAATTTCCTGCTGTGGAGGCAACTCTGAACTCTCCATCCTGTTCTCACCTGCTGCCAAAAGAAAGAAGAAAACAACTGTTACTCACTCTTACCCTACTGAGGAAATGAACTATCAGGAGCCTATGTACCTAAAAAAAAATTCATATTATGGGTAAGGAATGAGGAGACACATTGAGAACAGGAGAGAAAATGAGAAAACAGCTCAAATTTCTCTTCATGGACAGAAAAACAATGAGGGGAAGCTGGTCAGTGGAGGAAGGCAGAAGAAGAGCTATCAGGACAGAGGGATGCTGAGCCAGCACGGCCAGGTGAACAGGCCAATTGAAAGGCAAGAGACCAGACTGTAAAGCATGGTGTGATCTTCCAGAAGTCACTTAGATGCGACATCTCCTTAGTAAAATGATGAACTCTAAGGTCCTTTCCAACCATGACATTGTATGGCTCCACACTTCTCAGCAAAGATGTTGGGGAGAGAAAGTGGTGGCAAATACCTCAAATCAAATATGAGAAACAATGTGGGCAAACCTGAGAGTAGAAGGGAAATTTATATTATGAGGATATGATTAGGGAAAAGTGCATATAAAGGAGTGATTCTGGTGTAACAGGACAGTGACAAGATTTGGAGAATCCATGGGTAGAGAAATACTGGGGAAAAGTATTGAAGGGGAAAGCAAAGCTATAAAATTGGGCACCCCCTAGTCCCTGGAGCACTGACTGGTAAGTACAATACTGCACTCCTATAAAAACTAGGAATGGGGCTTCCCTGGTGGCGCAGTGGTTAAGAATCCACCTGACAATGCAGGGGACACGGGTTTGAGCCCTGGTCCGGGAAGATCCCACATGCCATGGAGCAGCTAAGCCCGTGCACCACAACTACTGAAGCCCACGTGCCACAACTACTGAAGCCTGTGCACCTAGATCCCGTGCTCTGTAACAAGAGAAGTCATCACAATGAGAAGCCCGTGCACCACAACAAAGAGTAGCCCCCACAAGCCGCAACTAGAGAAAGCCCGCTCGCAGCAACTAAGACCCAACACCAACAAAAATAAATAAATAAATAAGTAAATAAATGAAACTAATAGGGACTTTCCTGGCAGTCCAGTGCTTAAGACTTCGCCTTCCAATGCAGGGGGTGCATGCTTGATCCCTGGTTGGGGAGCTAAGATCCCACATGCCTCTAGGACAAAAAACCAAATCATAAAACAGAAGCAATACTGTAATAAATTCAATAAAGACTTCAAAAATGGTCCACATCAAAAAAAACCCCCAAAAAACTAAGAATGGCATCAATAACTTGAAATATAAATCAAACATGTTTTTGGCATCTTGATAATCAGGAATCATAAGGAAAGTGAGCAGTTGAATATTTGCTTTTAAATTCTAGGATTTTTCAGTACAAAAACTGGGAGAATGCAGAGCAATTATGGTTATAGCTTAACCTAAAAATGTTGGTTCCTTTCAATGACATCTACATCAGGGCTATAAACCTTCATGCTAATTTAGTGTGTGCAAGTTGTACATGTCTGAATCTCTCAGTTCTAAGCCCACCCTCTCCAGAGTAGGCTACTGTCCTAGACCGGTCAAGCCCAGAACCTGCCCTGACAACAGCCCCTTCCAGGAAGCAGCCCTGCCCCAGTCTTTCTGAAGGAGAAGCTGAGGCAACCATGCTTTGTGTCAAACAACCCAGCTCATCCCATGATGGACAACAGGTGACTGGAACAGGGCCAAGCACTAGACCCAAGTGTGGCTTATCTGTAGATTAATCATCCACCTCTGTGCAGCAAGGACCAAAGTTCTGCTCAAACAAAGATGTTATTTAATGGCTGAACCACCCTTGGAGCTCATCTCTACATAAATTCTGAACTGAAGGTAGGACAAGATGAAGGAAATTACAAGTAGAAGCCCAAGATGAAATGATGCATGGAGAGAAGGCAAGCCCTCGGGAGCCAAAGCAAGCAGAACGTGTGAGGAAACAGAAAATATGACTAAAAACGAGCTCTGACAAAAGACTCAGAGTGAAGAGAATGGGTATCAGAGGGAGGAGAAAACAGATACACAGAGCACAGCTGTCTTACGACACCGGTGTAAAAATCCTTTCACTTTTGCTGCTGTGGCTCCCAGGCTCCCAAGTCCCTGCAAGGCTTTGTTTCCCGAAGTCTGGTCTAGCTGGTCAGTTTGTTCTAGGTTTCCATTCCTTTAGCCTTATTGTAAGTAACTTAGCTCATTGCTTACAACTGAGGGGCTTTCTATTCCTTCCAACAACAAACTCTTAACTAAACCAGCCCAGTTCAATTAATAAGAAAGTAAAAAGAATGTTAATAACTGTTAAAGTGGATGATGATGTAGAGGGGTTCATTATACTATTCTCTCCACTTTGTCTCTTTATCTTTTCATAATAAAAAGTTAAAAAAAGAAAAAGAATATAGCAAAGAATATGTAAAGAAGGCTGACTCTAAGTTACTGGGTAACAGAGTCATTACCCAATGAAGCCAGGCTGCAGCAATTTTCTGGCACGATGTTCCGGTACAGGGCTGCTTTCTGGCTGAGTGCTGGACCTTTCCACTTCTTCTGAGTATAGTCCACAGACAGGAACTCGAACTCTGCAGCCTCCTGGAATGACAAGCTTCTATTGCTCAGGGACATTCCCAGCCTGGAAAGCAGTCATTAGGGGCACCAAGAGGACAGGGTCGGGGAATCTGGTGGTAAAATGGGCGGGGTGGGGGGAGGGAATCTGGGAAAGACAGATTAAAAGGGGGAATTCCCTGGTGGTCCAGTGGTTAAGACTCAGTGCTTTCACTGTCATGGGCCCGGGTTCAATCCCTGGTTGGGGAACTATTATAAGATCCCACAAGCCGTGGGGTGCAGCCAAAAAAAAAAAAAAAAAAAGGACAAATCTAGGACAGGACCAGCTCCAGGGGAAGCCACAGGAGCAGACTCAGAATGGGCCAGAGGCCCGGAGATGAGCTCTAGCTATTCCTGGGCCACAGACTTGGAACTCAGGAAGCTCACCTGGGGCCTGACCATCCGGAGCACAGTTGCCGCTGCTTGGTCTCCTACGTTCCCCACTTGGGGAAGGGCAGGCACCGGGGAAGCATGCTGAGCTGAGGGAGGAAAGAAAGCTCTGAGTGGGACCAGCCCTGCTCTTGGCTCCAATGAGGTCTGTATCCCAGCAAGTGGATTCAGGAGAACCCAGGTGGCTCCACACACACGGACCCTCATCCCTGTTCCATAAAGGCATTATCCTTTGTGAGCTGTGAACTTTTCCTGGAGGCAAGAAGGTCCCCGTTCAAACCGAACTGGCGGTTCCTTCCAGCCCTCTCTCTCCCACTCTCAGAAGGAAGCTACACTTCTGACCACCTTCTGTCTCCCGTGGCTTCCCCAGCAGCAGCTTGCCTGGCCTCCCCCTCACCTCTCTGCCCCTCATTCCCTGGCTTCTCTTCCTGCACCTGCCCTCTCATCAAGGACACTGCAGGCGTTCAGGCCTCAGAGCTTCCCCTTTCCCTCTCTCAGAGATCTCATGACTCCCAATCTCTGCTCTTAAGCTGTCAGTTCTCTCTGAGACCCATATCACAAGCCTCCAGTTGCCTATTGGACATTTCACTTGGATGTCCCACAACACCTGAAATTCAGTGTCTAAAGTGCATGTTTCCATCTTCCTTTCCTGACTTCCCAAGTTTTCTCAGTGATTCCAAACATTGGCCAAAACCCGCTAATTCTCCCTCCTCTCCTTTGTCCCATGGATTCTTCGTTCAAATACGTGTCACATCTATCACTTTCCATTCCACTCAAACCCACTCAGGCAATTAGTGCCTCACATCTGTTCTACACTAGCCTCCTAGTGAGGCTCCCGGTCACTGGTCTCCACACTCAACCCACAGTGCTCATGTGCCACAGTAATCCTTCTGAAATACTGTTTCTAACGCTTCAATCCCCTGCCCCCCAAATCTTCCTGGCCTCCATCCAAAGGCCCTGCACAAGCAGACCCCAGGCTCCCAAATACGTCCTTCCTGACCCGACCTCAATGGGGTCCAAGGAACTCCCACTTAGCGAGTGTCTTTGCTCCAGCCCTCCATGATCTCGCTCACCGTTTACAATGTCCACATGGCTCATTCGTGACGGCATCAAATGCCTGCGGACAGATATCACTCACATGTATCTTATGAGGCTGCCTCTTCTTGCACTTAGGACTGACTCTCTGCCAACTAGATAACAAGCTCTTTGGAAGCAGTGCCGGCATACTACATCTCTCTGGTCCTCAACAGTGCCTTTGCCGTGAAACGTGCTTGACAAAAATGTGCTAAATACACGAATGATTGGAGAATAAGCAAAAGGAACAAAGTCACTAGGGAAGGAAGACACAGGGCAGGGCAATAAGGGACTCCAATGGGGTGGGATATGGGGAGATGAAGGAAAGGAGACTCCAAAAGAGAGAAGGAGGAATGACTTAAGGCCAAAGCGGGGGGAGTGAGTACCAGAGTGCCCACTGGGGAGGTGGTGGTGTGCCCCAGGGTCACCAGGAGGCTCCTGGTGGGCTCCGGGTGCCGAACCCTCACTGAGGAGTGAGGTAGGAGGAGATTCCTCTGTTGCACCCAAGGCTGTCATCTCCTCCAAATGCATTTCCTGTTCCTGTGCTGGAGCTGAAACCTAGAGACAAGGAAATAAAATTGGGTCCAAAAGAGCATCCTTGAAGGTACAGAACCCAAAACCTCTAAGAAGCACCCCCACGAGAGGAAGCCAGGGAAAGAAGAGCCAGAGGGTCCTTCTAGCCCCACCAGTAAGCCAACTGGGGCAAAAATGCCAAAGCAGGATCTACAGCTTACAATCCTATTTGCCATCCCTCTGTTGACCCTTTCAGTAGGAGCTTCAAGACCAGATTATATAACCATTTCCACTCCGTGTCAGTGCTTCAGGCACACATTTGCTTATGAAGAACCCCCTGGAAAAAGGAGTTAGGAAAGTAATTCAGTACACTCCCTAGGGCCTCAGCCTACAGAATAGATTAATCAGAAGTACCAAGGAAGTAAAAAGTGACAGGTGTATGTACCTGTATGTGCACAAATAATGCTACTGAGGCCGACAGCTGGAGCAATACCCCAGAACAGCAGCTGACAAACCTCAGCTTTTCCAACTTCTCTCAGCCAAAGTGTCTCGTCTTCAGAGAAGCCATCCCTGACCACACTGACAAAGCAAGGATAGTCACACTCTCTCAAATTACCTGGTTATGTTTTCTAGAGCATACATTAGTCTTTAAATTATCTTATTTACACCTTTACTGTCTATTTCTCTGCCAATGAAGTATAAGCGTTTTGAGGGTGAGCACTCTGTCTTGGTCACTAGCTCCTAGAACAATGCTTAGCCCAATGGTGGTGTTCAATTAATATTTGCTGACTGACTTCCTCTCAATATTTTGCTAAGAGTTATCTGCAAACTTGGTTTTCAATATGTACTATCTCTCCCAAAAAATTTATACAAAAAGTCAAACAGAAAAAAAAAATTTAAAAAGAAAAGTCAAATAGGATCACATAACACCAATCTTTAGAGACCTCAAGAATATCTCAGAGCACAGACCTTTTATTTTCTAACCCTTGCTTGTTGTCATCAAATCAGTTCCTCACAATCTCATGGTTACTACTTGTACCAGCATTTGGAGCAGAAAATCTAAAACATTATCTAAATAAATCACTTTTATTTTTTTTTTGCGGTACGTGGGCCTCTCCCGTTGTGGAGCACAGGCTCCGGACGCGCAGGCTCAGTGGCCATGGCTCATGGGCCCAGCCGCTCTGCGGTATGTGGGATCTTCCCGGACCAGGGCACGAACCCGTGTCCCCTGCATCGGCAGGCAGACGCTCAACCACTGCGCCACCAGGGAAGCCCAATAAATCACTTTTTAAAAATTGAAATATAGTTGATTTACAATGTTGTGTTAGTTTCAGATGTACAGCAAAGCAATTCAGTTATACACACACACATATTCATTCTTTTCCAGATTCTTTTCCCTTATAGGTTATTAAAGAATATTGAGCAGAGTTCCCTGTCCTATACAGCAGGTCCTTGTTGATTATCTTTCAAAAATCACATTTATAAGCTCATTCACTCTGGCATGTGCATAGCAGAGCATAAGGTGAAAATAACTTCTCCTTCAACAAAACACATGGATTTGCCCTACTGGGTTACATCTGCTGAGAAGTTAGGGGGCTCTCTCCTTTAGTGTATATCTCTCCAATGGAATGGTAGGTCCAAGAGGCTCCCTGCAGTCTGGGGTTCCCCAGCTCTCCCATGGATGGTTCTTATAAATGGGACTTAGAGCTCTTAAATACAGCAGCTGTGGGTACTGGCAGAAGATAGAACTTAACTGCACTGTGATAACACAACCTTGTAATTCACTGACAATTAAATCCTGATAAAGTTCCTATTCATTACCTAGGACTCATAAGTGTCCTCTCCTCGCAGGCCATGAAAACCCCATTCCAATTTTCATTCCAAGATGGCATTCCACAACAAGACATTAGGGAAAAGGTAGTGGCTTAGAATCTAGGGAGCTGGAAAATCCTGGTTCCCACACACATGGACAAAGGGACTGCTTACTAGCTCTGTCACCTTAGATGAGCCAATTAACTTCTCCGTGTTTGCACAGCTTGTCAAATGGAGATAATGATTACTATCTGCATACCTTGTAAGCCTGCTAGGAGCTCAAATTAAAAAAGATATAAAAGCATTCTGTAAATTCTGCAGCCCAGGAGGGATGCCTCTACCACTCTCTCCAGCCCCGATGTGCACACATGTACACGCTCACTCCTGCTGATCAGAATGACATTCCTTAATCTCCTCCTGGCAAACTCCCACGAAAACGCCTGTTTTTTCATTTAGTCGTAAAAACATTTTCTGAATCCAGGCTAGGTGAGATAGTCCTGTTCTCATGTCCTTATGTCAGAAAACTTAAGCTGATGACAGTGGCAGAGTAAGAAATGGATTCCAAAGATCCCACTTCTAGGCTAGAGCCATGAGTGTTCAGCTGCCCTGACTGTCAACTGTTAGTCACTCTCTTGGGTTTGTGACTCAGTCACCTTTCTTCTGAGGCTCCCTGGATAAAAGACAGTTTTAATGGAGGCTATATTCTCTTCTGCTTAAGCAAAAGGCGGCGGGAGATAGGGAAATTTTCCTTCTACCCTCCTCACTAAATAGCACTCTAAACATTTCTTCAACCACTTGTCCTTGCCTGTGGTTGGGCCTAGCTGCTCTCTAGACCCTACTGATAGTTGATTTATCCCTGTGTTTACTTGTTTAAACAAGGAAATAACGATTGACAATGTATCTGATACTGTCAGAGGGTACTGGCTATTACCTCTAGAAAAAGTCTAGCCCTAGAACTCCAATCAATTGGAATTCATTCCCTAGGCCTAGATATGTAATCAGTTTTGAAAAAGCACTGAATAAAAATGATGTACTGGGTACTAAGGAAATTTCACTGGTACTGGTTTGCCCTGGTAAAGCACAAAGGAGGAAAAGTAGAGGGGACCCTAATCCATCCTGCTCAGTTACAAGGGAGCAACTGGAGACTCATCAGGAAGAACTGACTCATCCATGGTGTGATGGTCTTTTGATGTCAGTTTAGCTCTAATCTAGGTGTTGCTGTGATGGTATGGTGTACAAGTGATTAAAATTCATAATCAGTTTAAGTAAGGGAGGTTATCTCAGATAATCTGGATGGGCCTGATTCAATCAGTTGCAAGGCCTTAAAATCAGAGCTGAAGGTTCATGAAGAACGAATTCTCTTTGTGGACAGCAGCTTCAGCCTATGCCTGAGAGTTCTAGCCTGAACTTTCTGACGGCCTACCTTACAAATTTCTGACTTGACCTGTCAACTCCCCCAACGACAGGTCACTTTCTAGCAATATATATATGTATGTATATATATAATTTCCTACTGGTTTTGCTTCTGTGGCTGAACCCTGACTAATACACATAGTCACTGAACTAGTTAGCTCTGTGATCCTAGAAGCCAGATTTCCCACTGTTATGACACTACTGGTTTTGCTTCTGTGGCTGAACCCTGACTAATACACATAGTCACTGAACTAGTTAGCTCTGTGATCCTAGAAGCCAGATTTCCCACTGTTATGACACTGCTGACTCTCCAACTTTTCCTTTTGAGTTACCCTGGCTTAAAATTTGAGAGAACCCCAGAAAGTAGGGAAAATCAAAAATAGAATTAAAGAAGCAAAAAGATCCCAGTTGGGTTTGGAAAGCTAGCAAAGAACAAAATGATGATGAGGCCCAGAACTGTTACATCTCATAAGGAACCTAAAAGGCAGGAAAACAGCACAGTAACTTGGAGAAATCCGAGGAAGTAATGAGAACTTCTCAAATGAGGGCCCATGTTATCAGCATACCCTAAGGGCTACTTCTCCCTGACATGCTTCCCTATTCTAACCAGTGTGCGGATCCTCTGCCTGTCAGCAGCACTCTGTGGAGCTCCAGGCTGCAGCTAGGTTCACGACATAGCACTTCACAAAGTAATTCACAGAGCGTGGCTGGGATCTGCATTTTTGTTTAAGGCTAGGAGCACAAAACTCTTTCCCCTTTATACATGGCACTGGTTCAGGAATCCCAAAGGCAAACCAGCTTAGGGCCTAGGGAATGGAGAATGTCTATTCTCAGGCTACCCCAAGCAGTATAGAATGGTTCCAGATGCCATTCTAGACTTGGCCGCTCACCTCTCCTGGTCCACTAACGTGTCTCTGGAAATCCTCCACCACAGCCACAGCCTCCTCACCACTCTCAGGGTGATGCAGCTGCACCCAGGTCCGCAGTTCCCCTGGCAGGATGCTCAGGAACTGCTCCAGCACGAGCAGCTCCAGGATCTGCTCCTTGGTGTGCACCTCCGGCATCAGCCACCAGCGGCAGAGCTCCCGGAGCCGGCTCAGCGCCTCCTGCGGCCCAGACATCTCATGATAACATAACTGCCTGAAGTGCAGCCGGAAAATTTCACAGACAGGAGGGTGATTCTTTTGGAGACTGCAGCCCTGTCCCCAGCTCTGGCTCTCTGGCTCCTGTTTCACGGTCAAGCGCCCCTCCTGCCTCTGGAGAACAGCACCCCTGGGGATGAGGCCTGAAGTTCCCCTGCCTTGGGCGGCCATCGTGACACCAAAGAGAAGCTTGTTTCAGTTGTGGTTTGTCCGATTAAAATGATGGTCTGTAATTCAGATCTCAGAAGCTGTTGTCAGAGTTGAGGATGTAGGGTGATGGGAACGTCACCTACAGAAACATCAAGAGAGAAATCAGAGTCCCCAGAGTGCTCAGCCCCAGGCGGATGACAGACCCTCCACAGTTAAAAAGCAAAGCTCTAGAAAAAAGAAAAAGGAGCACAACCAGGGCAGTCTCTCTAAGCATCTCTCCAAGTAACTTCCTTAAAGTTTCAGTGGCTCCCATCACCTACAGGATAAAACCTAAATGTCTATGCCTAGCATCCACAACCTGGCCTGAGGCCTCTATACTAGCCACACCCCCTACCACTTTCCCCAGGTACCCACCAGGGTAGAAAGACTGCAATGATCTCCAAATGTGAGATATGCAAGCTAATCCAAAAGGTAGATAAAGAAATACTAAGTTGTTATTTAACTATTTAGTGGACGTTTTATAATGTGCACTGAAATTTGTACAACAGTACATACCTTCAACTCACAAATAAACCTATGTTGGAAATGCATGCTCAAAACTCTTCTACTCTACTCTTTTGTAATAGAGATGCACAATAAAGAAAGTTAGCGACTAAAGCTCTAAAGACACAGCTAGAAGCCACACATACTCTTTCTCTGGATTTTTCTGCTTCTGAAACTTTTGACAAACACCTACTCACCTGTCAAGACCCAGAACAAATTCTATTTTCCTCTTGAAGGCATTCCTGATTGCCCCATGCAGGAAGGGGAGCTGGTCACCTCCCTCTCCGTACTTCTCAGTGTAACATTGTATTTTAACTAATTTATGCACAACTCATCACTCACGCCCTCCAAACTGCTGGATGGCCACAAAAGAAAAGGAACCCAATGGAGTAAGAAATGCCAGACTCTTTTCTACTCAACCCACTTCCCCTAGAAAGCCTTGCTGATCTCTCCAGGCTTAAGTGTGGTTACTGCCTCAGTGAACCCACAGTACCTTTTTCTTCAAACCTCTGCTAGAGCACTTCTCACACTGTGTTTGGGACTTACACGACTGCCTCCTCCACTTTATGGGAGAGCTCAAAGGGCAGAGCTGGTTCCCAGTCATCTTTGTACGTGTGTGTGTACTTGGCATACAGAGGCCCATATCTGGGAAGCGAACGAATGATACTGAAGTTGGGGGTGCGGGCGACGTTTATCCAGTTTACATACTGTAAAACCCTGAAAATCAGCACCTTAGTGGTAACTAGGGCATCTGTGCTATGCTTCCAATTCACCATGCGTCTTGGTACCTTGGGTAAGCTACTCTCTCCAGGGCTCAATTTCTTTAAAAAGACAAAGACAGACTTAAAAATCTGTGAGTCTGCTCTGAAATACATATAAAGTTCAGGCCATTTTCCTACTTCCCTTACTGCTCCGAATGCTCAGCCCCTCATCTCATCCGGATTTTTGGCTCTCCAAGCTATACTTCACGTCTGAAATTCTGACTGGGTCTGACCCACTTCTGACGCTTCGTACTGTCTTCCAGCGCAAGCCTGGGAAAACATCTATCTACATTTCGCGTTCGACCAGGCTTCTGCGGCGCCGCTCACCTGGCCACGTCTGCCCTGCTCATCGCTGTACCCGCAGGTGCTGGGCTCGGTGCCAGGCACGGCTGGTCAGGGCACGGGGACAAAGAGGCGGCTCTACATCTGGCGGCTTCTGAGCGTCACGGGGACCGCGCCGCCAGCCGCGGGGGCGAAGAGTGGGTCGGGCTGGCGTAGCCGACCTGGGCTGTGGGCGGCCGCAGCTCCAGCCTAGCGGCCCCGGGCCCCAACAACACTTCTCCCCCCGCCCCGGGCCCGCTCACCAGGAAACCGGGCCCGCGACCCCAGAACTCCAGACGCCGCCGCGGCCGGCGTAAGCGAAAACAATGGCCGGGCCGGAAGCGAGAGAGGCCCCACTTCCGGTCCCTCCAGGATCCCGGAAGTCTCCGTTGAGAAAGTGGGCGCCCGGGACCCCGCGACCCCGCAGACACACAGCTGGTGACACCTTGGGCGCGGAGACCACCCCCTCCGGGCCTGGCTGGGGCACGGCGGCGGCAGCGGGGAGGGGGCTCAACTGAGGCCTCAGGCTGCACACGTGTCGCTCTCAGACCATTCTAGGACTGGGTGACCCTGCCGCACCCCAGCTTTGTCCCTTCCCCTCCTGGTGGCCTTGGGAAAGAAAACCTAACCTCTGAGCCTGTTTTTTCAAATGAAAAATGCAGAGCACAGCGTGCGCCTGACACGGCTGTGAGAGCTGAAAGGGGTAACATAAGGACACTACACAGCAAAAGACCTGACATATCCTGAGAGCAGTCAGATATTATTATACTGTATGTGATGCCCAGGGCATTTTCACCCAATGTGAGTCTTAATGAAATGAGCAACAGGTATCTCCGTCTTACTAAAGACGGAATGAGCCCAGAGATTGTGATATTTTGGCCGGCAGGTGTGGTTAATCTTTCCTAAAACAGAACAAGCACTCTGGTGTCCAAGGAGAGGCCCCCTAGGCAGGGCCAAGGAGCCAATAAAAAGTGGGAAGTTATGGAAACAACATAATCTAGATGCAATTGTCTAGTCTAATATCTGGGAGGCAGGTGTTACCCAGGTGGACTTCACCTGGAAGAATGGTTTGCATACAGAAGCATGTGAACAGGTCCCTGCTGCTAAAAGGATTGAGGAGGCTCTGAAAGCACAACCTCCAAAAACGAATGATATATGGGGCTAACGAAAAGCCTCTGCAACTTGAGGCAGTAAAAGGACATATGAAAAAAATATATTCAAGAAAAACTTGAGTTCCAAAGAGAAACAAAGGGCAAAGGATAACATCAGCCACATTTCCAGTGAAGTTAACTATGTATCTTATGCATTGGGTTGGCCAAAAGGTTCGCTCGGGTTTTTCCATAACATCTTACAGAACAACCCTGATGAACTTTTTGGCCAACCCAATATCTTGTTGTAGCCCAGCAAGTAGTTCCTTTACAGGGTCCGAAGTAACAGTAACTTGTGCTGTCCAGGCCATCAGCAATATCCCAAGGATGTTCTGGGTCTACCTCTGGACCTGACATGTGTCCATCACATCTCTGCATAAGCCAGGACAGAAATGAAGGCATAAGAAGACCTACTGCAGGGTTTTTACAGTCTTTAAAGAGGTCTCTTAGAGCAGTCTTTGCCCACTGAGCCTGATGAGTGGCCTTCTGATATCAAGGTCACTCTCTACATTTGGAAACCTCACAGGGAGGTCTTGGCTATCTGGTCCTAGCTTCTGCCTGACATTGCCACTGCGTGTGGCCACTGGCCCATTAAGGCCTCAGAGACTCAGGGATATTGAGAAGGAAATCTCTTAAGGCCAGGCCAAATGCTATCATCTCTTTTTCAGGTTTCCCTGATGATGCGTTGTCCTGGCTGCCTGGTATGTAGGAGACTTAGGGATCTGGAAAACAAGATTAAGCTTTTTCATTCCTCAGAGCTGTTTCATGCCCAGGTGGTTGGCTTTCATTGTCTGTGAGAGCCAGCTTCATCTGGGAAGTGTGTCCACACTTCATAGGTTCCTCTGTGGCCAGCACTGTGGGTCTAACCTACCATGACTGGATTGTGTTCCAGTGGAGGAGACATGCTCCATGACGCCCCTCATATAGCACCTTGGGAAACCTATATTTGGGCCAAAGACAGTCCCAGAATAGCTGAGGGAACACCACCCCTGACCTCTCTGGGAAACTATCACACTAGCTTTGGTATGAGAGCTAATAGAACAAGTAACCCAGTTCTATGTGCCTGAAGCGGAACTCACCATCTACCCCCAACCCTGAAGCTCCACTCACATTCACATCACTATAAAGGGCACTATCATTCATCCAAGAGCCCAAACTAGAACCCTGGATGTCATACCATGGGCTGGGTGACCATAGGAGAGCTACTTAGCCTCTCTGTGCTACAGCCTCCTCATCTGTAAAATAAGGAGAATAATAATAATGATACCTAAATCGTAGAGTTGATATGAGGATTGGATGAGATTTTATATATATATATATATATGGCACTTAGAATGTGCCTGGCACATTGTAGGTATTATAGGTGTTTTCTAGTATCATGTTTACTCACACTTCTTTATACCCTGTATCCAGATTATTGCTGAGCCTTTGCCCCATTTATATGTAATCACAATAATAATGACAACAAAAAACAATAGAAAATACCTATACCACTTACTGTGCTGCTCTGCATCATCGCCACTGTTCACTTCCCTGTGTTAAGTCCTGCCTGGTGTGAGGGCAGCTGTGAGAAGGATGTTCCTAGGGACCTTTGGGATTTAAGGAGACCACAAAGAGAGGAGCATGGTCAGGTCTGGAGATTCTTTGTCCCCAAACTGCTCATACCTTCTGACATCATCTGTGTGGACAGTCCCCTTTTCAACAGCCAGGACACTCTTACACACCCTGAAAATAAGATGGGGGTCCTAGAACTGTCCCCTGTGGGGGGATAGTTGTAATATGGGCAGGAGACCCCAGCTACTATGCTTGAATGGGAATGTATGAGGCCCAAGCTCTAGCCAAGAGAGCAAAGAGACTGTCCTATCACCTTGAAAACTTCTCCTTATCCTTCAAGAATTAGCTGAGAAACTCCATTCTCCAGGAAGATGTCCCAGGACCCCATCTCCCCACCTGGATTAGATGCCCCTTCCTTTGTGCTCCCGTGGTGGCCTGCCATGTGCTTGTCACGGCCCTTATTTCTCACAACAGGTTAACACTTTACTTGTCAGCTTCCCCCATGCACAGTAAGCCTTACGTGGGCTGCCACCATGTCTCTCTGGTTCACAGTTGGGTCCCAAGGCACAAACTCTAAGCCTGGCTGGTTTGAATATCTGTCTTGGACGGAAGACAAGGTCAGTCCACCTTTATTTCCCTGGTGTCCAGTACAGAGCCTGGCCTAACCTCTAAGAAATGTGTCCTTGATCCAGGCTGCTGTGGAAGGTTTTTAAGCAGGGAAAGAATCTGTTCAGTCTGGGTTTTGATTGCCAGCTATACTGAGGGGCTTGGAAGGAAAGAGATTGAGACATCAATTGTATCTGCTTTGCCACCCCAGTGCCTCTGTAAGACAGAATCATTAGTTTACAGTCGAGGATTCTGAGCCTCGGCAAATGTCCTGCTTCCTGGGTAACAATTTTACTGGCTGAAAAGGGCACGGAAGGCTTTGAATTCAGGTCTATAGACCACCTCTTCCTCCTCTTTTTTTTTCTGTTTTAGGATCCTATCTCTAACCCTCATTCATTCCTCATTCTTTAATTACTCTCAGATTTCTTCCCGCTCGTGGTGTGTCAACGATGGTCACAGAACATGGCCTCGTGGTAGACTCGGGAAAGGCAGGGATTCTCTAGGTCTTCTGGCCTTAGTGATCCCGCGAGGAGCCAACCCCTGGCGCGGAGACCAACGAGATAAGAAGACCTCCGAGCTTCCTAGACAGGACCGGAAGTGGCTCCAAGGGCCCGAAGATCGGAGAGGAATTCGCTTCCGGTGCATCTTTTGTTCAGGAATCGTTGGAAGCTGCTGTTGGTGGGGAGGTCATCGGGCTAGTCGTGGAACTTCCTCAGGTTGCTAGGAGTGGGAGCCGTGGTCCCGGGCTGTTCCTGCCCGCTGTTGGCGCTGGTATTGACCCTACCCCGTGACACACGTGATGAGACAGGCCCAGAGGGCAGCAGGAAACTTCCGGGGATACCAGCGCATCCCCGACGGGGTTTGGTAGGAACGCAGGACTGTCTCCCCGCCTCATACCGCTCGACTCTCCGTGCTTCCTTCCCGGGGTTTACCCCAGAGGTCTTCGGAAAAGCGGGGCACTGTATTCCGTGTTCTTTGTTCTAGCTTAATCCCCGTCCCGAAACCCCTCAGCCCGACCCTCAGCTCATCCTCTGGCCCACCAAACTGCAGGTTTGCCACGTGGAAGGAGCGTTTTCAGTCTGTCCTACCCACAGCTCCCACAGACACCAGGGATGTTATTAGCAAGGACTCGTGGATTGCACAAAGGATCCTTAGAGCCGCTGGTCCAGCCACCATCTTCCTACCTGTTATGGGTGGGGAAACAGGACCATGGAGGGATTTGAACTGAGACCTTCTGCCTCCCATTCCAGAGACCTCGTCTCTTTCTGAGCCAGTGTCTGCGACCTTGAGTCTCCTAAAGCACAGTTTTGGTCTTGGAAATAATAAACTTGATACTATTGGCTGTAATCTTTCAGTTTCTGTGTATTGTTGGGCCTTAGGTTTGAAATCCAAATTCTTCCAGAAGCATCTCAAACATAGATTAGAATTTCTTTCCAGCCTGTGAGTATGGCAGAACTCAACTTTGCAACTTACAATCTGGGATTTGCAATTTGGGCAAGTTATATATCCACTGAGTCTTAAGTTTCTTCATGTGTGAAATGGAAAAAACCAATCCATGCCTGCTTATCCCTCAGAGTTGGGAGGATTGAGTGAGGTAAGTTGTGAGTCTTGACATGTCTTGTTAAGCACTATTCAAAGATTAACAAAAACACCTACACAAGAAACTTTGGATTAGAGGAGGGAGATGGAAATGACTGGACATTGGAAACATGAAGGGCAAGGGGCAGGCAGACACTGGTGACTTACAAAAGGCAGTATCTGATAACAACGTAAGAGAAGTTCAGAGAGCCAAGGAAGGGATTGATTTTGAAAGGGATCAGAAGCAGCCTCAGAGGGAAGAGCACTGAGTTGAGCCTTGAAGCGGGATTTAGGGAGGTTTGGGAGGGAGAAGGAACAATATGATCAAATGTTGAGAGATACACATTTCTGGGGGGGGGGGTCGTTATTTCAGTCCAGTATTATAAGCTGTAGGGAATTTAAAAACAGTGATGAGATCTCTAGTTTAGATGTATAAAATCTATGTGCCCCCTAAGCCACCATAATGTCCCCTGATGATCCTGTTTTTCCACCACTTTAGAGGACGGGTGATATTGTACTTCCATTCCTTATTGCTAGTTGAACAATCGGGAGAAAACCAAGAAGAAGCTGAGCCCTGATACTCCAGGGAAATTGTAAATTCTCTTCCCATATTAGGCCTCCAGGATGTCTCCATCTGCACTTGGAGGGCTTACATGACTAAGCCTAATCTTTTCTAAGAGTATCTAGCAGATTACCCTGTGCCCCAATAACACCAGTGTTCCATACACTAATATTTCTATAGAGTAAGCATACAGAACTTGCTAAGTGAGTGGATGTTTCCTACTTCCTCAGAGAAGGTGTTCCAGAGGGCCAGGTTGGTTCTCCCAGGAGGTGGACAGGAGTATTGTTCTCTCTTTCTCTCTTTCCTAGCAGTGTCTGGAACAAGGCTGTCTCCAAGGGTTGCTCACCTGAAATACGTTGAGCCTGTTGCCTTGTCATCCTAAATCCCTGTCATTTCTGGCTTCCTTCCATTGCCCAGAAGCTGGTGGAGCCTGGAAAGAGGATAACAGTGAAGAAAAGTCTGATATCTCTCTTAAGTACCATTTAGGGTAGAAAGGGCTTGTCATTGGCATCAAGTTTACGGATAAGGGATGCACAGTAAAGTTCGGAGAGTAAAGCTCTAGTGGAAACTTCTCAATGTGAAAAGGTCAGTTGTGTATTGGAATTTAGCTGTGTTTGCTCTTTGCTTCTTGGACTATGATAAGTGCTACAACTCTTCTTTGGAAGATGCACTTCCCTCCCCGGAGTTTTAATGTATCTTTTCTTTTAGGACTTTTCTAGACCTCTTGCCAGAATTTTGTTTCATTTCATTAATCCTAATCTCACACCTTCGTTCCAGTTTCACTCTGCTGTGATGTCCTCCAATTTCAAAACTCAGATCAAATACTAACCATTAAAAATTCCTGGTAACACTGTCTGAAAAATGAACTTTTAGCTGGCTTCCGCATTTGTCTTTTTTTTTGATATCTATTAAACTTTCTTTTTTTTCTGTACACGGGCCTCTCACTGTTGTGGCCTCTCCCGTTGCGGAGCACAGGCTCCGGACGCGCAGGCTCAGTAGCCATGGCTCATGGGCCCAGCCGCTCAGCGGCATGTGGGATCTTCCCGGACCAGGGCACGAACCCGTGTCCCCTGCATCGGCAGGCTGACTCTCAACCACTGCGCCACCAGGGAAGGCCAGCACAGACTTCTTGAAGCACCTGGCCTGTGAAATGGGTTACTTGATTACTATGAAGTTTAAAGTTAGTCACATAAGAGGCAGTAGGCTGCCTGCAAGGGAAGGCTTCAGTCCAGTGTGAAAAAGTGCAGACCGTGACTAAAACATTTTTATATCCAAGAGACAAAGGAAGTTGTATGAAATCCATTTGCCAGACCTCGAATGGTCCATTTGGCAGTTTAAGATGTCCAGGAGCAGTATGAACAGGCTTCCCTGGGTTGTATTTTGACAAGTGGGACAAGTGAGGTAAGCACTTTTTGCAAATTTGTTAATGTTTCCCCAGCAACATTGATTCATGAAGGCTATCATTTTGTCAGTAGATCAATGGTTTAATGCATGTACAGTGGTGAGGAGTGGGAATTTTAGAGCCTCCAGTAGGACTGGATTGTTATTTGGTACAAACCAGAGCTTTCTCTTTTGAACAAACCAACAGTTGTTGAATTTCCAATCTTGTTTTTCCTTTTTTTGAGGCCAAATGTTGGCCAGTTTTTCTAAATTATCCTTTGGTGAACTGATCTCTTTGGACCAGGACAGAGGTTTGGCTGCTGTTGGTCCCTTTAAGGGCAGCATTCCTTGCAAAAATATCAGAGGTGATTTCCCTTAGCTTCCAGAGAGTCAGGTTTAGAATGCCCCAGAATCTTAATAAGAGCTAAAGCAGCAGGTAAAGTGTTACATTCAGTAATTCCCGAACATAGGACCATTTAAAATTTTATTTCTGCTGGAAGTAAGGAAGCCACGTTGCTTCCACAACATTCCAAAGTCATGAGCTGCTCTGAAAGCATATCTACTATCAGTATAAATATTGGCAGTTTTGTCCTTGGCTAAAGCACAAGCCCGTGTAAGAGTGTATAATTCAGTATGTTGGGCTAAAGTAGCCATAGTTAAAGATGCTACCTCAACAACATCAAAAGGAGTTGAAATAGCATACCCAGCACAGTATTTGCCATTGTTACCTTTTTATTTTTTTTGGCTGCAGTGCACGGCATGTGAGATCTTACTTCCCTGACCAGGGATCGAACCCATGCCCCCTGCAGTGGAAGTGTGGAGTCCTAAACACTGGACCATCAGGGAATTCCCCATTGTCACCTTTCAAATAAGAACCATCGGTGAACCATGAGAAGTCAATGTTACCCAGTGGAATTTCCTGTAGATCATTACAGGAGGTGGTCCGTCAGTGTTATGCACTTGTGAGGTACTTGATTAGTGACAAGGGGAGAAGAGTAGCCGGGTTAAGGTTAACACCAGGTAAAAGAGTTATGTGAGGAGCAGTTAACAAAAGGACTTCGTAGGAGGTGAGGTGGCTGACAGAAATGTTGAGTATGATGCAAATTCTCCTTTAAGGCCTTGAAGGCTATATTGTCCAATTCTTCCCATTAAGTTGGGTTGGATCGTTACTGTTAAGTAAAACATACAGAGATTTGGCCATAAAAGAGAAATTTGGAATCCAATTTCATCAATAACCAACTAGCCCAAGCAAACCTCACAGTTAGCATTTGGTTTTGGTTTGGGGAAACTTACACCACCATGAAGTCTATTTGGTTCTAGGTATAGGTCTTGTTCTGGTATCAGATGCCCTAAATATTTTTTAATTAATTAATTAATGTATTTTTGGCTGTGTTGGGTCTTCGTTGTTGCGTGTGGGCTTTCTCTAGTTGCAGCGAGTGGAGGCTACTCTTCGTTGTGGTGCGTAGGCTTCTCATTGCAGTGGCTTCTCTTGTTGCAAAGCACGGGCTCTAGGTGCATGGGCTTCAGTAGCTGTGGCTCGCGGGCTGTAGAGCGCAGGCTCAGTAGTTGTGGTGCATGGGCTCTGTGGCATGTGGGATCTTCCTGGGCCAGGGCTTGAACCCGTGTCTCCTGCACTGGCAGGCGGATTCTTAACCACTGCTCCACCAGGGAAGTCCAAGATGCCCTAAATATTGAACCTGGGTTTCAGCAAACTGAAATTTTTCTTTGGGAACCTAATGTAGTTTTTTAAAAAGCTTTAGTAAGTGTGTGCTGTATTCCTGTGAGGAGGCTCGGGAAGGAAAGCAAAGAAGCAGATCATCCACATATTGCAACAAAGTAGAACCTCGAGGGAGCTTTATATCATATAGATCAGCTTTCAGGATTTGTGAGAAATAAGGACTCTCAATATAAGACTGAGACATTATTGTTCGGGTGAATTGTTTTTCTTTCCAAGTGAAGGCAAAAGGTATTGGCTAGCTTCATCAACTAGAATACTAAATAATGCATTAATCAGTTACAGTAAACAATTTACTTCCAGTGGGAATGGATGTTAATAACTTATGAGAGTTAGGAACAACAGTGTGTTGAGGGATAACAATGTTGTTTATTTGCTCTGAGGTCGGAGACAAACCCCCCTCCTTGGCCCTTAGGTCTTCTCACTGATAAAAATGGGAGTATTACAGGTGCTAGTACAAGGGATAATGAGGTTTAACCCTTGTAAACTATTATGGGCTTTATGCCTGGAAGGGCTTTTTTATTTATAGGGTATTGACTAATTCTGGGAGGAGGTTTTGAGGGGACTATTTGAATCTTGATGGAAGATGTGCTGTGAATTTTGCCAACATCAATTGGAGGTTTTGCCCAAAAGGAAAGTGGTAGCTGATTCAATAGGAACTAATGATCAGCATTTCCAGAATCAGCTTTAGTACAGTCAGAGACAGAAAAAAAAAATGTCAAAGAGTTATTCAATTCATGTGTTGGTTACTTTAATGGCTACTGTCAATTTCTAGAATTATTTCAATTTGGGGGGAGAAACTCCATCATAATACTTCTCTAATAATAAATAAATGGATGGGCTGGAGGAACTAAGGAGAAAATGGTGTATATCTCTCAAAGAGCCTAAACAAAAGGGAATAGGGGAACCTCTTAGAGATCCCTACTATTTGAACTGTTTTAGTACTCCAAGCCGGGGGCTGTTCCATAGTGGTGGGGTTGAGCACCAAGTGTGGGGCTCTGGTGTCAATTAGGACTGGAAGAGATTCATCCCTAATCTGGAGAAATGTTTCTCCAACCAATTAAGAGGGAGGATTAGAAAGAGCCCCCTGTAGTTCCTCGGAACCCCATCTTTGAAAATAGGGAAGATGTTGGAAAGGCTGGTTGGAGGGCTGAAGGTGCCTAAAGTGCTTAAATTTGTAACAATCTCTTTTCCAATGTCCTGGCTATTTGCAATAATAGAAGAAACTAGGAGGGTTTTGGTTTCATTTCTGAGCCTTCATTTGTTGAAGATTAAGAATTTTGGCAGTCTTCCTTGGAGGTGACTCATCTAGAGTGCAAGAGAGCTGGCTTGCCAGATTAACTAAATCTGGAGTGGACATAGTTTCCCATTCCATCCTGGTCCTTTTTACTAGAAGGGGACGGTCTCAGTTCAGCCCATTAATAGACACAGTTAAAAGCTACTTGGATGGAATCAATATCTGAAGGAAGACCAGAATTTCCTTTAAAAACAGTCTGAAGTTGATTGTAATAATCATGAACAGGTTTGTCAGATTTGTGTGTAAGCCTGAATTTTGTTCCAATTAACAGGCCTTGGAAAGGCCCCAGGAATTGCTTGATGAAGTTGCCTAGCGATTGCCGGAGCCTGATCATGTAAGTTAGGTGGCTGGTCTACCAGTTGTAATTCTAGAGACCTTTCAGGACTTTCCTAATTGGTGGTTTTCATCGAAAGCTGGGTCTGGCCTTCACCAACAAGCATATGCACTAGATGATATAAGTCAGAGAATCCAGGCTGACAAGTTAGAATGGCTATATGAAATTCCTCATCAAATCTGTGAGGAACTTCAATTACTTTGGGAAAATCTTTGACTATGGCTCGCAGTTCAGCTTTACTCCAGAGATTATAAGAAATTAAGGGTTTAGCTTCTGGAACCTTAGAAGGCTTAATTTTAAAGGGACAGCTTCTGACAAGTTCAGAGGAAAAGGGGGCCGAAAGAGTTTCAGAGAAAAGGGGAAGTATGGTGGGAGAATTACTAAGGGGGAACTGAGAGTATAGAGGAGGCGTAGGCAGCATAGATTGCAGAGAGACAAGATGGTGCCCGAGGCAGAGCCTGAGGCAAAGAGGCCAAGGGAGAAGAGCCTGAGGCTTTGGGAACTATTTCATCTTTCTTTAATCATTTGTTTGCCTCAGTTGATCTCAGAACCTTACTTTGCAGAGAGGCAATTTAGACTCTTGATAATGTTGGAAAGCCTTAAAATATCAATTGAAATAAGCATTCCACTCAGTTCTGGAAATTTTTGAGCTCTTGTAGTCCATTTCAGTTTTAAGGAAATTAAGTTTGGGGATTTCAGAAGTTCCCCATAATGGCCATTGATATCACAAGTTGCCTTTAGTCAGGTCAGTCCACTTAGTTAAAAATGCACATGAAGGGACTTCCCTGGTGGCACAGTGGTTAAGAATCAGTCTGCCAATGCAGGGGACACGGGTTTGACCCCTGGTCCAGGAAGATCCCACATGCCGCAGAACAACTAAGCCTGTGCCACACAACTACTGAGCCTGCGCTCTAGAGCTCGCCAGCCACAACTACTGAAGCCTGCAGGCCTAGACCCCATGCCCCGCAACAAGAGAAGCCACTGCAATGAGAAGCTCATGCACAACAGTGAAGAGTAGCCCCCGCTCTCCGCAACTAGAGAAAGCCTGTGCAGCAACGAAAGACCCAACACAGCCAAAAGGTAAATAAATAAATTTATTTTAAAAATATCCCACAGCATTGTAAATAACTATATTTCAAGAAAAATTATTTTTTAAAAATGCACATGAGGAAGCCATAATACATAAAAACATAAAATTGGCCCGAGTCCCTGTAGGCACCCTCCAAATATTTAGATAACTGGGATCCCATTTCTCAGAGGTTTTTCTCTAGAGTAAAGAACAATTTTCAAACAGCTCCAAGAGCTTACAGCACAAACAGCTCAATATGAATAGCTTGCAAGCCTGAATACCAGCCAGTCCTAAGGAGATAGCTTGGTCTCGGAGAAGCCAGGTGGAAAGGCTTTTTCAGCCAGTTTCCAGAGAATGGCCCTTTCCAAAGGAATAGGCCAAAGACTGAAAAACCAGCACAGTTTCAGAGAAGCAGCCCCTGTTTCTGAAGGAATCAGCCAAAGGCCTTTTCAGCCAGCTTTGGTTGACAGTCTGACTTCAAAATCAGACCAAAGTGCAAAACACATACAAAACAAGACTTCAACCAGAAAGATGAAACCTTTAATTAGATCCCAAATAAACCCTGTGGAGTTTCAAACGCAAAGACGGCATGAGCTCAGATCCAGGAGAAAGACGTGCCTTCAAACTTCAGGGTCAGCAAGAAAGCAATGAGCTAGAAAGCTCAGTAGGCTTAATTGTGGTTACCACACCTGTTTGCTCACCAGCGCGGAAGCCATGGGAGGATCTTCAATGGTCCCTGTGTGGGCTACCAAAATTTTGACCTGAAACAAATAGACTGCCAGATATTTCTCCAGCAAAGGTGGGTTTATTCAGGATCAGCAGAGATTTTCAACTTGAGGTCTGTAACCATGGCAAACCACATGCGAGTTCCTGAACGACAAGGGAAGGAGAACCCTTTCATAAAGGAAAAGGAAGTAGGGCAGGTATAGTAAACAAAGAACCCATGACTTTTCATTGGCTGAGTCCTTGCCAGGATATAAGAGGAGTATTTCTTCTTCCTATTGGGCTTTGCTATGGTCACAGGGCGTGAGAGCTCCCTCTTCTTGTCTCCCAGCTCTATTTAACTGAGTTTTCTGTTTATTAATTTTTAAAAAGAGATTTGGCTTTTGCTCCTTTAAGTGTGGCGCTCGGAATAGCAGCCCCCCCATTATCTGGGAGCTTGTTAGAAATGCAGAATCTCAGGCCCCAGCCTAGTTCCATGGAATCAGTCTTCTTTTTAGCGAGGTGTCAGGTGATTTGTATGTACCTTAAAGTCTGAAAAGCCCTGGTCTGGGTGGAGCCTTCTGTTTACAATTCCTGCTTCATCTCTAGGAGCCCCAACAGTCCCAAGGAGGAGAGGTTGGGAAACAAAGGGCACATATGAGGTTAAGGTCTTCTAATCAATGGCACCTGTGGACTCTAAAACCTAGGGACAGAGGGCAGGAGGCTGAAACCATTGGCCACCCTTGGGGTCAAACACAACTTAGGTGGAGTAGATTTTTATACAGCCCCACCCTCCAATTCGACAAACAGAGGAGGTTCCTATCACTTTTTCTTGAGAAATCCATGTGGAACTTTTCCCCAGGAAGCAAAACAAATTTAGGGCAGTGCTTCTCTACTCTAATGCACAGACCTTTTTAGAGCTTTGTAGAAATCCAATGCCTGGGCCCTGCCCATGGGATTCTGGTTGAATTGGTTTGAGATGGGGTAGAGGGCTGAATTAAAAAAAATTCTCCTGATATTCTAATGTGCAACTAAAGATGAACTGCCAACTTAGAAGCTTTCCATTAAGATAGTGGGTTTCCAAATGTGGTGCCCCGAACTGCTGCATGAACATCACCCAGGAACTTGCTACAAAGGCAAATTCCCAGGTCCCACTCTAGACCTACTCAATCATAAACACTGGAGCAGGGCCCAGCAAACAGGGCCTGCAGGTGAGGCTGATATGTTTCAGAACCACATCATAAAGGCAAAAGAAACAGCACAGGATGCAAGCTGAAAGTCCCTTTTGTGGATCTTTCTAATAAACTACAAGTTCCAAAAAGAGGTTAAAGGGCTTAATCCATATTCCTATTTATTTAATGTCATGGCCAGCAAGCTTCATAGGGGGTTGAGTCTGCCTTGGAAAGCTGTCATAGTGCCTGTTCTTTTTTTTTTGCGGTACGCGGGCCTCTCACTGTCGTGGCCTCTCCCATTGCGGACCACAGGCTCCGGACGCGCTTGCTCAGCGGCCGTGGCTCACAGGCCCAGCCGCTCGGCGGCATGTGGGATCTTCCCGGACTGGGGCACGAACGCATGTCCCCTGCACCGGCAGGGGGACTCTCAACCACTGCGCCACCAGGGAAGCCCAGTGCCTGTTCTTGAAGGGGTTCCGAACAAGTCCCCGAAAAGATGCCACTTTGGCATGAGGATTATTTTGCTTAGAGGTCAGTCAAGACCCAGCCGACTCAGGAAAAGCTCTTTACCTCCCCCTTAACTGCCTAAAAGAATTCCTCCTTTTGTGGGGATGTTACCGAGCAAAGGACTTGCTTTCTAATGGGCTTGGAAGCCAGTACTATAGCACCAGCTTTTAGGCTCTCAATCTGCCTTCCCCATCTAGTGTTTGGGGCAAAATTTAAGAGGTAGGGGAATTTCAAACTTGGGAGCTGGTTGGCTAGTGCTGAATTAGTCCAGATAAGCTACTTGTGCTGCTGGAAGCCAGATTTTTTTTTTTTATTAAAGGACTTCTCGCTTCCTAAAGGGCTTCAGTGCCAAGACTGAAGATTCTTGGTTCCAGGGTCATCGTGGAGGCCTGGGTCCCTGCCTTACACACGTGTGGTGCTGTCTCTGTAAAATAACTCAAGGTTTGATTAATCAACCACCTATTTAAAGAGGCAAAACCGGTTTAAGCTGGTGCTGTTTCACTTTGATTACAGGATTAAGAAAGGAATGTTATCTCCTAAGGAGTTATCTTGCTGGCATCAGGAGAAAACTGCTTTTCGGTCAAGCAGTCATCCCTGAATCTTCTAAGGAGGTCTGGTTAGTGTATAATGTAGATGCACACTGTACACTTAAAGGGGTTTTCCAGAAAGCAGAAGAAGAAAACCAGCACTGAGTTAAGCAGTGAACGATAAAGTATAATTTTAAAGTAAAAGATAAATTTGCACAGCAATGAAGACCCAATGCTGCCAAAAATTTTTTAAAAATTTAATTAAAATAAAGAAATTAAAATAAATAAAATAAAGCAAAAGAACTATCTAAAAGAAAAAAGATAAATTTATATTATTCTAATATTGCCCTAAACATATCTTTAATATGAAAAAGGTAGCTTTCGGTATGAAAATCTAAGGCATTTTTATGACTAAATCAGGCTTTTCTAACTTCTCTGTTCTTACGCCCAAGAAAGATCCTCTGTAAAGATCTGACTCATGAACAGCTCCTGGACTTGGATTAGCCTCGGAGAAGCCATGATTGATTTCCATTCGGGCAATGTGGAATTTTGCCTGAGCCCTGTGATCCTGGTAAACAGTGAAGGTTAAGAAATCCCCTCACACGCTTGTGTTCCAGAAAACAGCTTACTGCACAGAACTACCCTCCCATATACGACTCCGTTAAGACCCACAGACACCCTCCTTGGTACTTAAGACGAAGCGAGATACAGACTGGCCAAATTCCCATTCTTTGTCTCATTAGCTGAGCTGCTTGTCCCCACTGATCAATCAGAACAAAATGCTTGCTAGCCAGACTTCAGTCGGGCTTCTCTTTCCTCCAGGCCCCTGATCTCTGCTGTTCCCCAAGGCTGAGCAAGCACAGAAAAGTGGAACATGCCCCCTTATCAGCTTCTCCCGGGAATCGGGAGTAGGACCCCAGGGAGACACTTTTCTGTCAGACCCCACTAGTCATTTCACCTCGCTTGTCCAGCTTTCCCCCCAAAGATTCTGCTTATCTTTGCTTCCTCTTTACCCTGTAAAAGAAAAACCATCTTCTGTTTGATTGGAGACACTTGCAGACCCCAGGGTCACGATCTCTGTCTTGCAACAGTCCCCCTTTCCCTCTTGCATCAATTCTTTTGAATACAAGTCTCTCTTTACTAAGTCTGGATTGGTTTTTCTCTGGCAGTTTCCTACCATGCCGGCCGTCTTTCAGTTTGTAAACACACCAAGCTCGTGACTACCATGGGGCCTTTGCATGCTGCTCTCTCATCTGGTACATCCCTTCCCACCTTCTCTGACTGGCTTCACAGCCCTCCTGCCTGTCCTGACCCTGGCCCTGCTCACTGTATACCAGAGCCTAGGGTCATAGCCCTATTCTGCACATTTGATATAAGTGGAATCATATAATATGTGGTCTTTTGTGACTGGCTTCTCTCACTTAGTATATATTTTCAAGGTTCATCCATGGTGGAGCATCTATCAGTACTTCATTTTATTGCCAAATAATGTTGCATTGTATGGATATACCACATTTTGTTTAATCATTCCCAGTTGATTCCCAATTTGGGTTGTTTCCACTTTGGGGCTATCACATGAATGCTGCCACAAACATCCATGTACAGTTTCTGTGTGGACATATGTTTCCATTTTTCTTTGGTATTCTATTAGGAGAACCACCAGTTTTCTCCTCCCGAGTAGGGAAAAACCCATTTCTTCCCTAATGTGTCTTTCTTTCCTGTGTGTCTCCTTTACTACTCACACAAAACACTTAACTTCTGATACTTTTGGTCACCAAATGCATGAGGTTTCTCCCCACACCAAGCAATTCTCTGAAACACCAGTTGGGTGTCCTACAACTTAATTCTGACACTATGTACCCAGAGATAGTGTCAGATCCCACAGATTAAGGGCTCAGTCCCACAAGACTGCCCCACCCCACTTCGGATGCCAATCACAAGTCGTAGGTCCCCAGGTTACCCACAACTTCTGTCTGCATTGTCTACAAATCAGAGGTTCCCATGACCCCCTCCTTGGGTTGGATTAATTTGCTAGAGCTACTCACAGAACTCAGAAAACACTTACTTATATTTATTTACCAGTTTATTAAAGGATATGATAAAGGATACAGATGAACAGTCAGATGAAGAGATAACATAGGGTGAGGCCTGGGAGGGTCCAGAGGGCAGGAGCTTCTGTTCCTGTGGATTTGGGGTACATCACCCTCCCAGTATGTGGATGTATTCACCAACTTGGAAACTCTCTTGGGATTTTATAGAGGCTTCCTCACGTAGGTATGATCAATTATTAACTCCATTTCCAGCCCCTCTCCCCTCTCTGAAGGATGGGGGGCAGGGCTGAAAATTCTAAGCTGCTAATCATGACTTTTACTTTCCAGCGACCAGCCCTCCTCCAGGATCCCATTCGGAGTCACCTCATTAAAACTGAAGATGCTCCTAGTGCTCTTCTTATTACTTAGGAAATTACAAGGGTTTTAGGAACCCTGTGTCAGGGATCAGGGACAGAGAACAATATATATATTTTCCTATAGTAACACTATGTTTAACGTTTTAAGGAATTGCCAAACTGTTTTCTCAAGTGGCTGCGACATTTACATTCCTACCAGCAGTGTATGAGGGTTCCAACATCTCCACATTTTTGACAACATTTGTTATTATCTAACAGTCATCCTAGTGGGTGTGAAGCGGTATCTAATTATGGTTTTCATTTGCATTTCCCTAATGATTAATGGTAATGAGCATCCTTTTTATGTGCTTATTGGCCATTTGTATATATGTATCTTCTTTGGAGAAATGTCTATTCAGATCCTTTGCCCATTTTTTCAACTGGATTATTTGCCTTTTTATTGTTGAGTTTTAAGAGTTCTACGTATATTCTGGATATAAATCCTTTATCAGAAATACATTTTGCAAATATTTTCTTGGGATTTTCCCTCATTCTTGAATGATAGCTTAGCTGGGTATTGAATTATAGGTTGTAGCCATCTTCCAATGCAGGAATCAGAAAACTTTCTCTGTAGGACTTCCCTGGTGGCGCAGTGGTTGAGAGTCCGCCTGCCGATGCAGGGGACACGGGTTCGTGCCCCGGTCCGGGAAGATCCCACACGCCGCGGAGCGCCTGCGAGTCCAGAGCCTGTGCTCCGCAATGGGAGAGGCCACAGCAGTGAGAGGCCCACGTACCGCAAAAACAAACAAACAAACAAAAAAAAACTTTCTCTGTAAAGGGCCAGATAGTAAATATTTTCAGCTTTGAGGGTCATATAGTCTCAGTCATAACCACTCAACTCTGCCACTGTAGCAGGAACACAGCCACAAATAATACATAAATCAATGGGCATGACTGTATTTCAATAAAACTTTACTTATAAAAACAGGCAGCAGGCTTGATTTGGCCCATGGGCTGTTGTGCAGCCACTCTGCCAAATTTGGCATGTATGTTGAGATTAGTGATACCACACATTCATCAAAGGTTTATTACTCACATAATGAGGAATTCTGGGAGAGTAGGGTGACTCCTACGCAGATCCAAAATGGCTTGAGGGACTTCCCTGGTGGAGCAGTGGTTAAGAATCCACCTACCAACGCAGGGGACATGGGTTTGGTCCCTGGTCCGGGAAGATGCCACGGAGCAACTAAGCCCATGTGCCACAACTACTGATCTTGCGCTCTAGAGCCTGCGTGCTGCACCAGCTGAGCCTGTGTGCCACAACTACTGAAGCCCACGTGCCTAGAGCCCATGCTCTGCAACGAGAAGCCACTGCAATGAGAAGCCCGTGCACGGCAACGAAGAGTAGCTCCCACTCGCTGCAAAAGCCTGCAAGCAGCAACAAAGACCCAACACAGCCAACCAAAAAAACAAAACAAACAAAAAGGCTTGAGAGAGCAGGGAAAGGAAATTGGTCTGAGGTTTTTATGGTGGTTCAGGATTGGGGCCAAGATAGGGTTCTCACAGATGGGCAGAACCTGAATGGTTTGAATTTCCTACTGGTGTAAACGGAGGAAACACCTGGGATTTCTTACCAGCTTGCTCAGATGTAGGAGAGAAGTGGAAGAGGAGAGTTAGGCTTAAAAGATGTCACTTGTCAAACATAAAAAAAGATGAAGCAGACTCTATTACAGGCTGTAGTTGGCTGACCCCATATTCAAGGTTTTTGAAGATACCACATTATCTTCTGACTTCTATTGTCTTGTTGAGAAATCTCTTGTCCGTTTAATTGTAGTTTCTTCGTAGGAAGTCCTTTTTATCTTTGGTTGATTATAGGCTCTCTTTAAAGCCTTTGATGCCCTGCAATTTCATTACAATATGTGTAGGTGTAGATTTGTGTTTATTTATCCCATTTGGGATATGTTAAGTCTAGGGATTTCTGAATCTAAAGATTCAGCCCTTTAAACAATTTTGGAAAATTATTGGCTATTTTATCATTGAACATACCCAGATATTTTTTATTCTTTTCTGAATTCCTAATTGATGTAGATGAGACCTAATTCCTTCCCCTAAGTCTCTTAGTATCTCTTTCACATTTTCATTCTCTTTCATATTTTCAAATCTCTACATTTCTGTGCAGGAGGGCTTGTTTTCAGGTTATCTAATATGTAAAATTACTTGAAACAGAAATCCTGTCCCACCACTCTTGACTGATCTCAGAATGAACATGCAGCCTCAACCTGGATGTTCCTGAGTTTTTTGTTTTTAAGATTTAGTTTTTATTTATTTTTCACTGCATCGGGTCTTAGTTGCGGCATGTGGGATCTTTCATTGCGGTGCACGGCCTTCTCTCTAGTTGTGGTGTGCGGGTTTTCTCTTCTCTAGTTGAGGCGTGAGAGCTCAGTAGTTGTGGCATGTGGGCTTAGTTGCCCCACAGCATGTGGGATCTTAGTTCCCTGACCAGAAATCGAACCTCCGTCCCCTGCATTGTAAGGTGGATTCTTTACCACTGGACCACCGGGTAAGTCCTCTAAGTTTTTAAATTGCAACTGAGAACAGACCTATTTGATATGTTCTGACAGACTTTCTGGTCTTTTTCCAGTGGCTGTTAAGACCCAGCTGCACCTCTGTTATTCAAGTGTTTATCTAAGTTCTTTTCAGTAATGTTCCCTTTTGCTCAAACTATTTTGATCTGTGTCTCTTACGTGTGATGAAGAAAGTCCTAACTAGTGCAGCGGACTATCTCAAAATTTCCAAGTACCATTTCAGAGAGGGAGTCAGGAACTGCAGACCAAGGACAATGTGAGAGATTTGAGAGTTCTTAAAAACACTGTGTGTTCGTTATCTATTGCTACACAACAAATTACCCCCAAACGTATTATTAAACAACAACTGTATTATCTCACAGTTTCTGCATTCAGGAGCAGCTTAGCTGGGTTGTTCTGGTTTAGGTGCCCTCCTGAGACTGAAGTCATGATATTGGTTAGGGTTGAAGTCACAGGCCTTCCATAATGCTGCTCAAATTTTCTCAAGTTATGGAAGCTAGCTTACCTCAATGTGAGTCATCTCAGAAAGACAGAGAGCAGAGAGGTAGCCTCAAGGCCTTTCTACGACCTAGTCTGAGAAGTGACACACCATCACTTCTGCCTTATTCTATCTGTTAGAAGCAAGTCACTAAATCCAGCCCGCACTCAAGGGGAGGGGAATTACGCTCCATCTCTTGAAGGTAGGGGTAGCAAATAATTGTGGACATATTTGAGAAACACTACACTTTGTCATTCCTCCATGGGTTATAAAGGTGACACTACCTCCACAGCTCCAACTAGACCGTTATTCCATCTTAGTTTACAGCCTCTCTTCTTTTGAAGTTCTTGGTACCAGATTTAGCACCCACTACGCCTCATGTCAGGAATTAAAACCCATGTTTTGCCATTCATGAAACCTGCATCTTAGCCATGGCTAAACCTGGGAGGCTCGAGGAATGTAACAGTTATTTCAGACCCCCAAAACCCTCAGATGGGTTACCCCAGACCTCATCACTGACCTACATCCCTCACAGGGTGGCAGCAGATAGTACTGACACACTTCACACAAGTTCCCTGTCCATGTCAGTCCTGGCCTACCTGTTCATCAAGGTTGTACCCTGCTCCTATGACTCCCTAACCACTTAATTTCCGAATACTGTCTCCAGTCTGTCTCCTGATTTTGGAAGGAACAGTTGAGTCATTCTGACTCTATATTTACCCATTCCCTGCCCAGTTTCTACTGACTGAGGACCACACATGAAGTGTCAACTGTGTGCTCAAGAACATCTTCCTCATAACTCTCCTGGTTCTCTCATCTTGCCACCTACAAGACGGCATCCAACTTGTACTCCATCATACCCAACAGAACAATTATGGCCTCTACATCTCCCTGCTCTGTACACCCCTAACCCCTCTGACACCCCGGCAGTTGGGTCACACAAGGGAATCTATAACTTCTGCTGGTCTGGAAAGTAAGGTAACCAGAGCCAGGCCATGAGCATGGAACACATCCGTCTCTCCTTCTAGCAGGCACTCCCACATCTTCCACCCATGCAGTGAATAATTATCCAGGCTTGTGGAGAATGGATGAGGTCCTTAACCCCATAGCCCTATGATACCAGCTCTCCCTGCCTTCCTTTTCTTTTCTTTTTTTAAAAATATTTATTTATTTGGCTGCACCAGGTCTTAGTTGTGGCACACGAACTCTTAGTTGTGGCATGTGGGATCTAGTTCCCTGACCAGGAATCAAACATGGGCCCCCTGCATTGGGAGCGCAGAGTCTTAGACACTGGACCACCAGGGAAGTCCTCTCTCCCAACGTTCTTAATCTACTCCATCTTTCATTGCTCTACAATCGTGCTAACCCTGATCATCCATATGATCCAGCAACTAAGGAGTTAATTAGGAGATGCTCTTCTTCGGAAGGAAAATAAAAATAGAGTCTGTATTGCCAAGAGAGCTCTCTAACAAGCTACTGAGGAAGCGTGACTTATGCACATCTTAGCCTGTGGAACCTGACCTTTTGACCTAATGAAGTCATCCAGAACATCTGCCAGAAACAATATATCTACTTATTGACACCCTAAAAAACTTGTGATTCCTGAGGACAAATCTTTTCCGATCATGTCAGTGCCAACCACAATTCTTGCCAGGCAACTTTTTTTTGTTTGTTTGTGTTTTTGCGGTACGCGGGCCTCTCACTGTTGCGGCCTCTCCCGTTGCGGAGCACAGGCTCCGGACGCACAGGCTCAGCAGCCATGGCTCACGGGCCCAGCCGCTCCACGGCATGTGGGATCTTCCCGGACCGGGGCACGAACCTGTGTCCCCTGCATCGGCAGGCGGACTCTCAACCACTGCGCCACTAGGGAAACCCCACCAGGCAACTTTTAAGAGCCTCGTGCCTTTTTTTTTTTTTAGTAATTAAAAAAAACCCCACATTTATTTATTTATTTATTTATGGCTGTGTTGGGTCTTCGTTGCTGCATGCGGTCTTTCTCTAGTTGTGGTGAGCGGGGGCTACTCTTTGTTGCAGTGCACAGGCTTCTCATTGTGGTGGCTTCTCTTGCTGCAGAGCTCGGGCTCTAGGCACCCGGGCTTCAGTAGTTGTGGCACGCGGGCTCAGTAGTTGTGGCTCACAGACTCTAGAGTGCAGGCTCAGTAGTTGTGGTGCACGGGCTTTGTTGCTCCATGGCATGTGGGATCTTCCTGGATCAGGGCTCAAACCCATGTCCCCTGTATTGTCAGGCGGACTCTTAACCACTGTGCCACCAGGGAAGTCCCAGCCTCGTGGCTTTTTGTCTTTATAAGCCCCTGTTTCTCTTCCTCATCAGGGAATACTCTTTCAAGAGTTACCTGAATCTGTGTCTCCCAAGCTACAGTTATTGCAATTGCAATAAGATCCCAAATAAACTTTTTTGTTTTTCATCCTCCTACATTATTTTTTTGGTTGACTCATTCTACCTGTGAGGAGGAGCTCCAGGAAGGGAGGGATATTAGGCCCCTTCAAAGACTCCAGTCCACAGACAGAACTGAAAGTGCTACTTAGGTCTCTTTCTCACTTAGGGGTGATATTTAAATTATTAACAATTTACTAGCCTAAATGGATCAAAGCAGATCTGAAGGGTCCTTGATGGGATAGGCATTAACTCTTCAACTGTTGTCTCACATGAGTGATCCGTGAGGGGTTGGTTGGCGGGGAGCTCCTGTGGGGTTCAGCGTGTGTTTAAATAGTTCAGCCGCTATTTACCAACTGGAACATGGGAACTTTCAAAAATGGTAAGAAAAAAATGGTTGGAACCAGAATAGCTATAACCATATGTACAAACTAAAATTTGTACTGCTTTGTACCTGCTTCTCCAGCTGATAATGCCACAAAGTCTTTTCCAGTTATAGCCTAGGAACCAGCCTGCTCTGACTTTCTGACGTGAGTTTTGACATTCATCCTTGCCTGTTGTTCTTGATATACTCTTGGCCTCAATATTTTGAATCATCCCTGCTTCTCTGGGTGGTGCCCATTCTTGGACAGGGACTTTAGTTTTCATTGGAAACTTGTCCTTGAGCCTAACTAGCCTTCCTCACTACCCTACCCACAAACCCCTTTCTGTAGCTTCTGGGATCCCAGGTCAGAGCCATGCCATCCCCTGCTCTTCCTCTAGATGGAGATGGAACGGGATATGATGGAAAGCTGTAGTGAAAAGACGGAAGGATTTGTCCTGGGTGGCTATTCCACTTACCCTACTTCCTACGGCAACCCAAACCAATCTGTGGCAGGCAGTGTGCTAGGAGCTACAGCAATTGTGAGGTGATTAAGAAAATATACAGGCAAGGGCTTCCCTGGTGGCGCAGTGGTTGAGAGTCGGCCTGCCGATGCAGGGGACGCGGGTTCCGGGAAGATCCCACATGCCGCGGAGCGGCTGGGCCCGTGAGCCATGGCCGCTGAGCCTGTGCGTTCGGAGCCTGTGCTCTGCAACGGGAGAGGCCACAACAGTGAGAGGCCCGCGTACCGCGAAAAAACAAACAAAAAAACCCCACAAATAACCCTGTTACTTTATTTCTTTTTTTTGGCCACACTTTTCGGCTTGCAGTCTCTTAGTTCAACGAACAAGGATTGAACCCACGCCCTCAGCAGTGAAATTGCAGAATCCTAACCAGTGGACCAGCAGGGAATTCCCTACATTTTTTAACTTAGCATTTGTAAATATTTGATGTGAAGTTATTAGTGAAGTAGCTTATCAATTTTGCACACTGGACCACTGGCTCTTTTCATAGTAGGTACTTGAGTGCCTTATGTCTTTAAAGACAGGGCCCAGATTTGTGGCTAGAAAAAGCGTGAAAATCCCAGCAGGACATTTTACTTTCTGTCACTTGGCCACAGCTGATTCTCAGGCTTACATTCTGATCTATTTTCTCTGGCCACAGTCCTGACCACATTCCCACTCCCCATACCCAAACTTCAAATAAGAGGGAAAAACTTAAGCGGAAGATTTTCCCCTTCTTTTTAGAGGCAAAAAGCTGATGCAGTTTTAATTTGAAAACACACAAATGAACAAAACCCTTCAGCCTGTGGCTTTTGCACACTGCAGGGAATCAGGGTAAAAGGAAGGATCCTGCACTCCCGGGTTGTCAACTTTGGCTACATGTTGGGATCACCTGGGGAGTTAAAGAAGTAGGAACGCTTGGGCCCCAACCACAAAGCTTTGTGCTTAGCTGACGTGTAATATAAACGCTTTAAGGGCTCCCCAGGGGATTATACTGTGCCCCAGAATTAAGAGCCGGTGATTTACATCCACAGTTCTTGGCTACTCAAAGCCTGGTCCAGGAACACAACACGCTCACACCTGTGAGTTTGTCAGACGTAGTCTTTGCCCCCTCCCTCGCCTCCCAAATTAGAATCTGCAGTTTAACCAGCTAAGCCTGTTTAACCTCAAGTGATTTGCATTCCTATGCACATTAAAGTTGGAGAAGCTCTGCCCAGGGCTCCTGCCAAGCAAACTGGCCCAATGTGGAAGGAGGTAAGGCACTCAGGAAACAGAGCTCCAAGAACAGGCCCCCAGCCGGAGGCCGGAAGAGATCTCCTTGCTACAGGCTCTGTGTTGTGGCTCTCAGGGAAATCAGGTAGTGGCCGAGGTGGGCTGAGCCTCAGGGCGCTGGGCAGGACTTCAAAACAGAGCTGCTCTCTGAGCAGAGCAAACAGAGCAGAGAGACTGCTTCTGCAGCGGTGCAAACGCTGGAGGGGCCGATCTGCTGGATCTGTTTGACCACACCAGTCTGGGTGCTGTCCATGTTAGCTGCTGTCCCGTGCCATAAGCACACCCCAAACACAGAATCTGCTCGAGCTCCTCTGTGGTGGGAACACCGTGCTCTCAAACAGACTGTAAAACAAAAAGTGTTGCTCACCATCCAGTTTTATAAGGATTAAGTCATTTGCCAATGCAGCTGCTGACCGACAGTGCACCCTAGGAGGAATTCAGGATGAAAACCAGGATGAGGCGCTCTGTGCTTTGGAAAAACAGGCCCCTTAGACAGATGTGTATCTCAGGAAGTTCTTGCATTTTCTCAAACATAGAAAAAGCACTAAAATAATTAACTGAGATATCTGTTCCTTGCGACCTTTCACTGAGATGTATGCTTGACAGCATGTATTCCCTAGACAAAATCATATGTGTACTGGCTTCTCTATCTCTGTGGAGCAGCTCTCAGAGAGAGCTCTCTCTTCTGGGCTATAGTCCTCAGTAAAACCCAATCTACCAGCTCTTATGTTGTGTGTTTTTTGTTCAGTTGACGAGACAAAACTCAAAACTCTTTCCTGTGTGTGGTTGCAGATGTTCAATCCCTTACCCACTCACCCACTCCTTGGAGACAAGTTACTAAGAACATTATTTCAGAAGGGAAACTGTATAGACAAGCAGTTCCCACTTTCCTTTTTAGGTGTGTTGGATATTTTCCAGTTCTCTCCCATATTCACTCTCAATCCTTCTCAATGCTGTCCTGAGAACTGAGAAGCTGACCTTCTTCCACCAGCTTCCAGTTGAGTCATGTTGACTTAAAGAAAAACACACAACGTAAGAGTTGTGAGTTTACGTTTTGTTCAGGGTCTTGCTGAGGACTAGAGACCAGGAGACAGCCTCTCAGTAGCTCTGATGAACTTCTCTGAAGAGGTGGGGGGGAACCAGTTCATATACGGTTTTTTCCTTTTCTTTTGGCTAGGAAATACATGTAGCCAAGCATACATCATGGTAAAAGACTACTGCTAATCACAAAGAACAGATATGTCATTAATAATTTCATTGCTTTCCTATGTAGGGGAAGATGCAAGAATCTGGGGTCATTGAAATTCTTCCTGAGATATACATTTAACTATCTAGGGGCCTGTTTATCCAAAGCACAGAGTGCCTTATCCTTTTTTCATCCTGAATTCCTCTCAGGGTGCAGAGTGCAGTGGGTTGCAACTTAATCCTTATATAATTGGGTGATGAGAGATACTCTTTGTTCACAGTTGGGCCAGCGGCAGGTCCTGGCAGGAGATCAAAGGGAGAGTCAGGAAACTTATTACCCCAGCTCACTCTGTGCTGGACCATGGGGTTGGGCGTGTCCCTGAACTGAAGGCCACAGCTTCTGTCAGGCAGCCTGCTCCTAGGGGTGGTAATAGTTTCCAAATATTGCTAGCCATGGGGTTTTGTACCACCCCATGTGGTGTTTTCTTAACAATTACACTTTTGTGTGTGTGTGGTGGGGGGGCGCACCACGAGGCATATGGGATCTTAGTTCCATGACCAGGGATCAAACCTGCGCCCCTTGCAGTGAAAGCGCAGAGCCTTAACCACTGGACCACCAGGGAAGTCCCCAATTACACTTTTTATATGTTGCCGCTTGAACCCTCCTCATTCATGCTGTGCTGTTGGTTTCTCTTCCATCGCATCAATAGCTCTCTGGTGCCAGGATCCATTCTCTCTTTCCATCCTTGGTGGCTGGGGCATTGACAAAGAACCTGGGGTAGTTCAGATGACTGGAACAGAGCCTCAGCGCACGGATGAGCATCCCTCCTACTGAAACATCAGTTGGCAACATGCTGAGGCCTGGCACTAGGATGCATGTACCAGAGGGCAACCAGGACAGCTACCTGGCCCCCTGACACAGCAGCTTGCACATGTCCTCCAATGGCAGCAGGTATACAGGTAATTAGATGACGCGGGTGAGCGTAAGAAAAGTAAAAGTAACTGCAGTCCGTTAATGTTTTTGTCTGGAGGCTTCCTGACCTTTTAAAATTTGTGCATGATTATGCAAACTCTTATACGTATATGTAAATTTTAAATTACGAAACAGGATCCTACTATTGCTTAAAAATTTTCTAGTATTGTAATAAAACAGTATTGTGATAATATGTGCATAACATTTACCATATGATACATAAAAATTTACCATTTTAACCATTTAAAGTGTATAATTCAGTAGCATTAAGTACATTCATACTGTTGCTTCTTGAAAATTATTTCTTCAACTTACGGAATGCATTTGTTCCTTTATTGGTTAAAATTGATGCCAGCATTATGACACCACTGAGATATATATTTGCAAGTATAATTAAAATAAAACATTTTGTTTGCAGTTTATTTCGTATAATACACACTACATGAATCTGTAAATGCTGAGCAAGTGACGTTTGTGCAGAAAAATAGCAAATTCTTTATTAAGGTGATTATTTCTGTTTTCAAAATAAAAGAGTAGTGTCTATAAAATGCAGTTTTTAAACACAAGTAACAGCACTAACCTAAAACCACTCTACTGTCGTCTGATATATAGGCTTAAGAAATAAGAAAATGGTCTCCTTCCTAAGTTAAGAGTGGTGGCAAGGAAAAGAACACCATCCTCTTTAAAACTGTTTGCGGGTCTGTCACCAACCAGGGTTCTTGGCCTCCTTAATCAATAGAAATTGAGAAGAGGCCAGACAAGAAATTCAGGCAAGGCAGCAGGAGGGAGCGAAAACAAGTAACAGGTTCCCTTGCTTGCTCCCGGAAGGGAGGGGGGTTCTTACTTGGGGTGAGGGTAGGGGTAGGTCTGGGGGTCCCAAATGAGGGGTGGCTTCGGTGGTCTACCCACCCTTGGTGGTGCTGTGTGCAGGGTACATGGGCTATACTCTGCTTTTGCTCCCAGCTCCTCAGAAGTGGCAGTTGGGTTTTTGATCTTTTTGTATCTTGTTGTTCATAATTTGCCCCAGCTTTAGTCCCTTATAGTTTCTTTGTGTTTTGTTGGTGGGGATGTTTGTCCAGGTGCAGGCAGTGCAGCGAAGGGTCCCAGGTCCCAGCCTGTCTCACTTCCAAACTGAAAACGCCTTAATGTTAGGTCGCTTATTTTGCAAGGAAGTAATTTGCTTAGGGATTTCAGGGAGTTTCCATTTGTTATACTCATGTGTATATGCGTGCATTTTCAGGCACTGACAGATGAGGCTGCTCTTGCATGTTGTTCTCAATGCTGAAGAAAGGCAGACAAATTTTGGTTTAAAAATAAGCCAAAAAGATGGGATTGTTTTGAAGATAAACCTCTATATGTACTTATAAGGAAGGGAAACTGACAAAAACATGAAAAATAGTAGCTATGCCAAGGTTAAGTTTTCTGTGGCTCTGGTATCCAGGAAGTATTAGTGCATGAGCGTTCTATGCTGTCATTCTCCAGAGAAAAAATACAGAAAATGTAGTAAAATATAAGTCATTTTACTTTGCAATCTTCAGTATTTTTAATATCAGAAACTGTCTGAAAGAGGTCCCTTAGGTGAGTCGTCATGTGCTCTAGACTGAATTCTTGAGCTTATACTTTTTCTTCCCTGATTTTAGGCCTCTTATCCTCCTTCCTTGTTTTATTATACTACATAAGACCTGTTGCTGTCCTTATTTCATTGTCTGTCTTCTCATAAGCTACTCAAGGCCGTGCTTTTTGTCTGCTTTATTCACTGCAGAGACCTTAGTGCCTAGGACATAGTAGGTGCTCAGTAAATATTTGTTAAATTAATGAAAGAGAATACAAATTGGAGATGATAAGCACTGACAGTATTCAGTGCCCTTATTGCCAAGTTAATCCATAATATCTAGACATTAATATTTCTAGATAGAAATAAACACAGTAACAACTCAGACTTCTTCAGTTTAAAAACCTTTTTATTTTGAGACTTCCCTGGTGGTCCAGTGATTAAGACTCAGTGCTCCAATGCGGGGGACATGGGTTCAATCCCTGGACAGGGAACTAAGATCCCGCATGTTGCATGGTGTGGCCAAAAAAAAACCCAACTTTTTATTTTGACTAATTGTAGACTCACAGAGGGTGTCCGAACTTTACAGATTTCCCTTATATCTTTACCTGTTTTACCTAAAGGTAGTATCTTGCATAACCATAGTATAGTCATCAAACATAAGAAATTTACAGGGGTCCAATACTGTTAATTAAACTGCTGATTTATTTAGGGTTCATCACTGTCTCACTAATGTTCTTTTTCTGTTCCAGGATCCAATCTAGAATCCCTCATTCCATTTAATTGTCATGTCTTCTTGTTCTCCTTCAGTCTGTGACAGTTCCTCAGTTTTACTTGTTTTGCACGATCTTGACACTTTTGAAGTATTTTATATTTGTAATTTTAGAATGACCCTCTCGATTTGGCTGTCAGATGTTCCCCTGTTTAGATTGAGGATGATGTCGATATGTCTTCTTATTAGTGATACTACTTTTGATCCAGTATTTCTGCCAAGTTTCATCACTGTAAAGTTGCTGTCTTTCCTTTGTAATTAGTAAGTATTTTGAGGAAGACATTTTGAGACTTTGCATAGAAATATCCTTTCTCCTCAACTTTCAGCCACTAATTAGCATTTCTTGGTGGATCTTGTCTGTAGCAGTTATTATTGTGATGTTCTTCTAGGTGCCTTTCATTTCTATTTTTTCTTCTACATTTATTAACGAATTCTTTGTGAGGAATAGTTGTGCCTTTTCTCCCTTTCGTTTATTTACTTAATTATATCAGTTACATCAGTGTGTGATGTTCAGTGTTCATTTTGGGGGTTTATTGCATGTATTGTTATTTATTTTGTGGCTTAAGTTATTCTGATTTTGGCCATTGGGAGCTCTTTCAAGTTGTCTTCTGTTTCCCCTTACATGCTTCCATCCTGTTGTGTGTCTTTCTCTGATTTTCAGGCACCACAAGTTACTCATCTTGTATTTTTACCTCCCCCAGCCCTGGAATCAACCATTTCTGCAAGGATTCCTGGTTTCATTCATTGTAGAGTGGTGCTTAGAAACCAAATTTTGGGCAGTAGGTTGAGCTCATTTTTTAATTGGCAAATTGGCATAAATATTATTTTAACATTTTAAATGTGTACTAGAAGCAATCTTTCTTTTAAAAAATTTTTTTTAATTGAAGTATAATTGATTTACAGTGTCGCAGCAATCTCTGCTGTACGGCAGAGTGACTCAGTTAAACACATGTAGACTTCTCTTTTAAAATATTCTTTTCCATTATGGTTCATCACAGGATGTTGAATATATTTCCCTCTGCTCTACAGTGGGACCTTGTTGTTTATCCATCCTGTATATAATCGTTGACATCTGCTAATCCCAAACTCCCAGTCCTTCCCTCCCCCAGCCCCCTCCCGCTTGGCAACCACAAGCCTGTTCTCTATGTCTCTGAGTCTGTTTCTGTTTGTAGATAGGTTCATTTGTGCCATATATTAGATTCCACCTATAAGTGATATCATATGATATTCATTTCTCTTTCTGACTTACTTGACTTAGTATGATAATCTCTAGTTGCATCCATGTTGCTGCAAATGGCATTATTTCGTAGAAGCAATCTTTCTTTGGGGCAATTGCCCTAGAAACTTATTGGCTTACTATCAGTGTATAAAGTAAACCTTATGTGCACTCTCACTGGGCAGGAAAAACATGAGAACAAGAGACTACTTAATGAGGATTTTAAAAGGAAATCAAAATTACATTGCATATAAGATGATAAAGCAAAATGACAGAAAGAAAAAAATGTCCCTGAAAAATGCCCACACGATTGCTTGGGATTTCCCCTGTTCTTTACGCGGGCCTCTCACTGTTGTGGCCTCTCCCATTGTGCAGCACAGGACCCGGACGCGCAGACCCAGTGGCCATGGCTCACGGGCCCAGCCGGTCCGTGGCATGTGATTTATTTTCCTTACCCGACCCCCTTCTTTCACAGCAACGTTTCATTTCTCTGCCAGAACTTCAGCAGCTTCCAAAGTAGTTCTTCAATTGATTCTCCATCCCCTTGTAGCAGCACTGCAGTTTCTTTTATCCGAGTGATGACAGGCTTTTTGGTGTGAGCCTTCTTCCCATCTCAGTTTACGGTTGTCTCTATTTTGTCAGTCCTAGCAGTGCTCACTGAGTCCAGGAGACATTGCCTAGGTATTGGTTTGTAGCAAATATAGGAGATGATGGCCTCTGTTTTAATCGTGGATGAAGGTAGTGATTTTTAAAAAAATTTGCTTAATCATGGTGGGAGACAGAGGGTTCCATGCCCTCAGGGAAAGCTAGCCATCATCTGTGATTTGGTACACAGAGCAGTGGGGCCAGTTTGTAACAGGTGCCAAGGCCTGCTGTCCATATAATTTTCATATATAGTCTGAGGTACGGGTCTAACTTCATTCTTTTGTATGAGTACATCCAGTTGTCCCAGCACCATTTGTTGAAAAGTTTCTTTCGCCTTTAAGTGGTCTTGGGACTTCCGTCAAAAGTATGTTGACTGTAGATATATCCGTTTACTTATGGACTCTTAATCTATTTCACTGATATATTTCTATCCTTATGCCAGTATCACACTGTCTTGACGAGTGCTGCTTTGTCAAATGTTTTGAAATTGTGAAGTGTGAATCCTTCAACTTTTTTGGGGGGGGGAGGGGGCTGTGCTGTGCAGCTTGTGGGATCTTATTTCCCTGACCAGGGATTGAACCCAGGCCATGGCAGTGAAAGTGCCAAGTCCTAACCACTGGACCGCCAGGGAATTCCCTCAGCTTATTTTTATTCTTCAAGTTTCTTTTGCCTTGTACTGGAACTCTTGAATTTTCAGTGAATTTTATTATCAGCTTGTCAGTTTCTGCAAAGGAACCAACTGGGTTTCTGAAAGGGATTGTGTTGAATCTGAATATCAATTTGGGGAATATCTGTTAGATGTGGGTTTAAATAAAAGAGTGTAAATTAAAGGTTTTGACTAATGTCTGGAATCATTAACAAAACGTGGGAAGATAGGAAATGAAGATAGTAAGAAGGTGCGTTTTTGACACTGAGTTTATGCTACTGTGGAACACCAGGTGAAATGTTCAGTAGGCAATTAGAGCTTCTGTTAGATGTGGAGGAGAGAACAAGGAACTGTGAGAGCAGCATTAGAAAATGAGATTTCTGAGAGACGGAAAGGAGAACCTCTGAGACCTGAACGCCTACAGTGTCCGTGATGAGAGGGCAGGTGAAGGAAGAGAAGCCAGGGAATGAGGGGCAGAGAGGTGAGGGGGAGGCCAGGCAGGCTGCTGCTGGGGAAGCCACGGGAGACAGAAGGTGGTCAGAAGTGTAGCTTCCTTCTGAGAGTGGGAGAGAGAGGGCTGGAAGGAACCGCCAGTTCGGTTTGAACGGGGACCTTCTTGCCTCCAGGAAAAGTTCACAGCTCACAAAGGATAATGCCTTTATGGAACAGGGATGAGGGTCCGTGTGTGTGGAGCCACCTGGGTTCTCCTGAATCCACTTGCTGGGATACAGACCTCATTGGAGCCAAGAGCAGGGCTGGTCCCACTCAGAGCTTTCTTTCCTCCCTCAGCTCAGCATGCTTCCCCGGTGCCTGCCCTTCCCCAAGTGGGGAACGTAGGAGACCAAGCAGCGGCAACTGTGCTCCGGATGGTCAGGCCCCAGGTGAGCTTCCTGAGTTCCAAGTCTGTGGCCCAGGAATAGCTAGAGCTCATCTCCGGGCCTCTGGCCCATTCTGAGTCTGCTCCTGTGGCTTCCCCGCCTAACTGCTTCCCCTGGAGCTGCTTCCATCCACTGAGTTCATTGACTGTATCTTGCCCTGGACTTCTCCTTTTATTAATGTGTCCTTTCAGCTTCCCACCCTCCCCCCACCTCTTTTGCCACCAGGGCCCCGACCCTGTGCTCTCAGTGCCCCTAATGACTCTGCCCCTCAGACTGGGAATGTCCCTGAGCATTAGAAACGTGTCATTCCAGGAGGCTGCAGTGTTCAAGTTCCTGTCTGTGGACTATACTCAGCAAAAGTGGAAAGGTCTGGCACTCAGCCAGAGAGCCCTGTACTGGAACATCGTGCTGGAAAATTGCTGCAGCCTGGCCTCACTGGGTAATGACTCTGTTCCCCGGTACTTAGAGTCTGTCTTCTTTACACTTTCTTTGGTATATTCATTTTCTTTTTTAACTTTTTATTATGAAAATATAAAAAGACAAAGGGAGAGAATAATATAATGAACCCCTCTCCATCATCACCCACTTTAATAGTTATTAACATTCTCCTTATTATTAACTGAGCTGGGCCAGTTTATTAGAGTTTGTAGTTGGAAGGAGTAGAGTGCCATTCAGTTATTGTAAGTGATGAGCTAAGTTACTTACAGTAAGACTAAAGGAATGGAAGCCCTGAACAGACTGACCAGCTAGACCAGACTTCGGGAAACGAAGCCTTGTGGGGACCTGGGAACCTCAGCAGTGGAAGTGAAAGGATTTTTACACCAGTGTCGTAAGACAGCTGTGCCCTGCGTATCCGTTTGCTCCTCCCACTGATACCTATTCTCTTTATTTACTCTGAATCCTTTTTCCCCCTCCGAGCTCCTTCTTAATTAGACTTTCTGTTTCCTCCTATGTTCTGCTTGCTGTGACTCCTGATGGTTGCCTTCTCTCCATGCATCATTTCAGCTTGAGCTCTTGTAATTTCCTTAGTTTTTCCATCCTTCCATTTAGAATTTATGTAAAAAGGGACTCCAAGGATGGTTCAGCCATTAAATATCATCTTTGTTTGAGCAGTACTTTGGCCCAGGCCACGCAGAGGCTGATGACTAATCTACAGATAAGCTACACTGGGGTCTAGTGCTTGGCCCTGTTCCAGTCACCTGTTGTCCATCATGGGATGAGCTGGGTTGCTTGGCACAAAGCATGGTTGCCTCAGCTTCCCCTTCAGAAAGACAGGGGTAGGGCTGCTTCCTGGAAGGGGCTGTTGTCAGGGCAGGTTCTGGGGTTGACCGGTCTAGGGCAGTAGCCTACTCTGGAGAGGGTGAGCTTAGAATCAATGAACCAAATATCTTTAACTTTCCATATGCTAAGGTGGTATGATGGCTTGCGACCTTGGTTAAGATGTGATTGAAAGGAACCAATATTTCTGTGTTTAGGTATGACCGTGATTGCTCTGCCTTCTCCCAACTTTTGTATTCAAAAATTCTAGAATTCAAAAGCAGATACTCAGCTGGTCAGTCTCATTATGACTCCAGATTATCAAGATACAAAACATGTATTTTGATTTACGTTTCAAATTATAAAAATTAATTTTTATAGGAGTGCCTACTGACACCTACCAGTCCAGTGCTCCAGGGACTAGGGGGTACCCAATTTTACAGCTTTGCTTTCCCCTTCAATACTTTTCCCCAGTATTTCTCTACCCATGGCTTCTCCAAATCTTGTCACTATCCTGTTATACCAGAATCACTTCTTTATGTACACTTTTTCCTAATCACATCCTCATAATATAAATTTGCTTTCTACTCTCAGGTTTGCCCACATTGTTTCTCATATTTGTTTTGAGGTATTTGCCACCACTCTCTCTCCCCAACATCTTTGCTGAGAACTGTGGAACCATACAATGTCATGGTTGGAAAGGACCTTAGGGTTCCTCATTTTACTAAGGAGACATCACATCTAAGTGATTTCTGGAAGATCACACCATGCTTTACAGTCTGGTCTCTTGCCTTTCAACTGGCCTGTTCACCTGGCTGTGCTGGCTCAGCTTCCCTCTGTCCTGAGGGCTGTTCTTCTGCCCTCCTCCACTGACCAGCTTCCCTTCTTTGTTTTTCTGTCCATGAAGAAAAATTTGAGCCATTTCCCATTTTCTCTCCTGTTATTTATTTTTGCGGTACACGGGCCTCTCACTGTTGTGGCCTTTCCCGTTGCGTAGCACAGGCTCCGGACACGCAGGCTCAATGGCCATGGCTCACGGGCCCAGCTGCTCCGTGGCATGTGGGATCTTCCCAGACCGGGGCATGAACCCGCATCCCCTGCATCGGCCACCAAGGAAGCCCTCTCCTGTTCTTAATGTGTCTCCTCATTCCTTACGTGTAATGTGAAGTTTTTTCAAGTACATAGACTCCTGATGATTCCCTTTCTTCAGTAGGACAAGAAATGAGTGAAAGTTGTTTTCTTCTTTCTTTTGGCAGCAGGTGAGAACAGGATGGAGAGTTCAGAGTTGCCTCCAAAGCAGGAACTTTCTAAAGTTTTGAAGTCATCTGATAGGACCTCAGTAGTACTCTGTGGAATGATTCCAGGAGGACCAGAAGCTGGAGATACCTGTGAAGAGGCTTTAGAGAAGCTAGAAGTTCAACCCTCAGGTGAAGAAGGGGCCAGACTGGAAAGGGATTTCTTGGAAATAACACAGGAAGATAAAAATAAATCCACAAAAGATGGGTGTGATGAATATAAGGAACTTGGGGGACATCCAGACCTGTCTTCCAGTCCTGCAGAACATCAAGGAGTTCTGAAGGGGCAGAAATTCTATCGATGTGATGAATGTGGCAAAGCTTTTAATTGGAGTTCTCACCTCATTGGGCATCAGAGAATCCACACTGGGGAGAAACCCTATGAGTGCAATGAGTGTGGCAAGACCTTCAGGCAGACCTCTCAGCTCATAGTCCATCTCAGAATCCACACAGGGGAAAAGCCCTATGAATGCAGTGACTGTGGTAAGACCTATCGCCACAGCTCCCATCTCATTCAACACCAGAGACTCCATACTGGGGAGAAACCGTATAAATGTATTGAATGTGGAAAAGCTTTCAGTGAGAGTTCCAAACTCTTTGACCATCAGAGAACCCATACTGGGGAGAAACCATATGGATGCAATGAATGTGGAGCAGTCTTTAGTCGGAGTAAAAGCCTTGTCCGCCATCAGGTACTTCACAGTGGTGAGAAACCTTACAAGTGTAATGAGTGTGGGAAAGCTTTCTGTTCTAACAGAAATCTTATTGACCATCAGAGAATCCACACTGGGGAGAAGCCTTATGAATGTAATGAATGTGGCAAGGCCTTCAGTCGAAGTAAATGTCTTATTCGACATCAGAGCCTCCACACTGGGGAAAAACCATTCAAATGCAGTGAGTGTAGGAAAGCCTTTAATCAGATCTCTCAACTTGCTGACCATGAGCGAATTCATACTGGAGAAAAACCCTTTGAATGTAATGAGTGTGGTAAGGCATTCAGTCTGAGTAAATGTCTCATTCGACATCAGAGACTTCACACGGGTGAAAAGCCCTATAAATGCAATGAGTGTGGAAAATCCTTCAATCAAAACTCATACCTCATTATTCATCAGAGAATTCACACTGGTGAGAAACCTTATGAATGTAATGAATGTGGGAAGGTCTTCAGTCATAATTCTAGCCTTATGGTGCATCAGAGAACCCATACTGGGGAGAAACCATATAAATGCAAAGATTGTGAGAAAGCTTTTCGTGACAGCTCACAACTCACTGTGCACCAAAGAGTTCATACTGGAGAGAAACCCTATGAATGTATTGAATGTGGGAAAGCCTTCAGTCAGCGTTCTACTTTCAATCACCACCAGCGAACTCACACTGGAGAAAAGCAGTCAGGTCTGGCTCGGTCTGTTTTTTAAGATGTGATTCTCTAAGACAGCAAGGAACTCTGAGTTAAGGTTTCTATAGAAGAAGTATGCTCACCCTGGTCTCCTCTTGGAACCACTAATCAAAGTGGATCATTCCCTAAATGCTCTCTGGTGGTCAGGAAGGTGGGAGAGTGGGAGTAACAGTACCATCCTTCCCTACTAAGGACTACACATTTCATGTGCTTGTAGGTTTCCTTTTTTTCACCTTTTTTTTTTGGCCACGCCATGCGGCTTGCGGGGGAGCTTTCCCGACCAGGGATCAAACCCACGCCCTCAGCAGTGAAAGCAAGGAGTCCTAACCAGTGGACCACCAGTGAATTCCCTTCTTTCACTTTTTAAAAAAATTAAAATCTATCTTGTTTCTTAATTATTTGTTCCACAATTATATTCTTAAGGAAAGAGATATTTCCTTATTCTATTCCACCTCCTCCATTTTACCACTTATATAAAGTCATTCTCCAAGACTCTGAGTCATACTTTCTACCTCTTGAATGTGGCCCTTTTAAAACTACTTTAATCTAGACTCTCATCACTTGTGTTCTCTACCTAGAAAAGCTTTTCTTCCTGTTGACCAATCTGTGTCCCTTGAACCTTTAAGATCTAGGTCATCTCTGAAGGACTTTTTTCTTAAAATGCTCCTTTTTTCCTCCTAACCTGTTGATTGACCTCAGTGTTTTGAATTAACCTGTGCTGTAATTTGCGATTGTTATATAATTGCCTTGTCAATTCTCAACCTAATGCCCCTTTGTGTCCTTTTATACTAACTTCATGTAGCTTTCAGGTTGGGTATAGCATCTATTTCTTTTAGCATATAGATAATACTTTGCATATTCTAGTTGTTAAATAGCTTTTAAAAACTCGCCTCTCCAACTGAACCATGCTTAAAGTGGGCATGAACTCCCCTTTCACCACCAGACCTAAAATTTCTAAAGATGGGTATCATAGGATATCAAATACAAAGGCCTCATTCATATCTTCTCCTTGTGTCCTTTAGAGTCTTACTACTGTTACCTCAGCCTCAGAGAGTTAATGGATTTGTGTTTGAGTGTGTGCAGGTGTGTGTGTATATGTATGTATCTAGGTATTGGAGGCAGCTGTCATGTTCCAGTGATAATGTACTTTGCCATGAACACGGATTCCGGTTCTGTACTAGCTTTCTCCACCCTGCCGTCTAAGTACAAGAACAGCATCAAAGTTTACTGCAAAGAAGACTCAACTTCCATGGCAATTTCAGTTCCTAGCATTCTTGGATGATTGGAATGAACAGTAATGAAGTTTGTGACAAGATAATAGAGTCACACCATTCTGATTTCCTTACCAACTAGTTCTAGATGCCTGCAACTGTCATCTGATTTTTAGGTGAGAGGTGTACGCTTAATTATTGTGATTATCTTCTGGGCCAACTTTCATACCTCAAAGGCATAAGAAAATCTCTTCAGGGGATTTCCTCTTCTACAGTCATGTATCAGACACAAGTTTTTCTTTCCATCCTTGTAGTAGGGCCTCAATGCTAGGGGATCTTTGCCCCTGGTAGCTACCCTCTTCCTCTTAGCAATATGACAGGATCAGCAGTGTGGCAGAGGAGGAGGAGGTTAGAGGGGCAATGTCAGGCACATAACCTAGAGGAGAGAGATTTTTGTGAGCTGTGATTTATTTCTCCGAGACAGTGGAGAAGAAGGGGAAGAGAGTTGAGTCTCAAGAAAATAAGAATTAGGGGCTTCCCCGGTGGTGCAGTGGTTGAGAGTCCGCCTGCCAATGCAGGGGACACGGGTTTGTGCCCCGGTCCGGGAAGATTCCACATGCCATAGAGCGGCTGGGCCTGTGAGCCATGGCCGCTGAGCCTGCGCGTCCGTAGCCTGTGCTCCGCAACGGGAGAGGCCACAACAGTGAGAGGCCCGTGTACCGCAAAAAAAAAAAAAAGAAGAAAAGAAGAATTAGATATGATTCTGGGTGAGGCATCTCAGAAAATGTTAGAGTGTTTATTAGGAGCCTAAAAAATTACTGAACCGAGGACAGAACTGGAAATTTGCCATTTGTGAATATTTTAAATTTCTGTTATAGCTATATTTTTGGTGTTTATTTTCATTTTTTTAAACCGATAGGACTTTCTTTTTTAAAATATTTTACTTTGGAAGCTCCCAGATTCCAGGGGAGAGCCTAACCCCATATGAACACACGGGTCCAGCCCTCTACTCTGATTTCAACATGACTGGTTATGTCTTTAGTAGAGAACCCTCTGTCGAGTATTGTAATTTTTTATCTTCTGGTTCTGCTCATACCGTACCACACTAAGTCTCTGGAGGGAGGGGTGCAGCACTGTTCATAACCCTGTTAGCTGGCCACCACCCGTCCAGGTTAGGTGCTAAGTAGCAGTGAATATCCTTACTTGCTAGAAAAGCACTCAGGCTCTTGGTTGGAGGAAAAGAGGCTACGTTTAAAAGCCACACCTCAATTTCTACTGGTTATTGCTAGTGTTTTAATAATTAATGATTTAAAAATTTTTTTACTTGGATCCAATTACCTTGCTAGATTAGTTTTGCTTTGAAGAGTTTTTCAGTTTCGTTTCCTAGCTTTTCTAGGTATACAATAAGTAACGATTGGTGTTCTCTTAATTCTAATCTGTATGCCACTTATGTCGTGCATGAGCACAAATATTTTTAAAATATTGAATAGTGAATAACAGGCGTTCAGTGTCTTGTTCCTAACTTTCAGGAGAAAGGTTTTTTAGGATTTCACAGTTTTATATGGCGTTCACCCTCATTGTTTGTGATAAATATTCTACTCTGGGAAGTTTTCTTCTATTCCCATTTTTAGAAGAAGCAATATGTTATAGTGGTAAAGAGCACAGATTTTGTGCCTGGAAGCCTAGGTTCAAATCCTGCCTCCACCACTTTCTTTAGGTGTGTGATCCTGGGCAAGTTGCTTTGCTTCCTTTTGTCTTCCATGTGTAAAATGGAGCTACCTCATAGGGCCTTGAGGATAAAATCAGTTCGTAAGTGTAATGCACTTGAAACAATACTTGGCATGTAGTATACCCTATAGCAAATTATTATTATACTTAAGTTTTTATTAGGAATGGATGCTAAGTTCTGTCAGACTTTTAAAAATCTGTTGGTGTAATGTTATGGTTTTATCATTCTTTTCAGAATCGATTTTGCTGACAAGTTTCCAAATGAAATTTCCTTGTGTTCCTGGAATAAAATCCATTTTTTTGTGGTGATTTTATTTTAACTTTTAAGTACAGAGCTAGATTCTATTTGCTTTGCAAAATGAATTTGGAAGTTTTATTTTATTCTCTTATTACCTGGAAGAGTTTGCATAATGAAGGGATTATTCTTTGAAGCATAAAAATAACTGGGCCTGATCCCTTTTTGGGAGGAAGGGGATTGGGAGGGACATATCTTTAGCAGCTGTCTTAGTTTGGGTTGCTATAACAAAATACCATAGACTGGGTGGCTTAAACAACAGACATTTATTCCTTACAGTTCTGGAGGCTGGGAAGTCCAAGATCAAGTTGCCAACATGGTCAGGTTCTGGTAAGGATCCTTTGAGTCTTGGCTGCCATCACCTTCTTGCTATAGCCTCACATTGTAAAGAAAGAGAGCAGCTCTCTGTCTCTTCCTCTTCTAATAAGGACATTACTTCCATCATGAATGCCCTACCCACATAAACTAATCTAACCCCAGTTACTTCCCAAAGGCCCAACTCTACCTACCATCACCCTGGGGATTAGGGCTTCAATATATGAATTTCAAGGAAACAAACATTTGGTCCATAAATTCTGAGTCCGGCTTCCCCAAATTCATGTCCTTCTCATTTGCAAAATAAGTTAATTCCATCCCAACAGCCCCAAAGTCTTAAGTCAGCACTCCTAGTGGAAAGGCTGAAGTCCACAAATTCTCATCTAAATCAGATATGGGTGAGATTTGAGCTACGATTCATCCTGAGGCAGAGTTCCTCTCCGGCTGTGAACCTGTGTAACCAGACAGGTTATGTGCTTCCCAAATACAGTACTGGGGGCTTCCCTGGTGGCGCAGTGGTTGGGAGTCCGCCTGCCGATGCAAGGGACGCGGGGTTCGTGCCCCAGTCCGGGAGGATCCCACATGCTGCGGAGCGGCTGGACCCGTGGGCCATGGCCGCTGGGCCTGCGCGTCCGGAGCCTGTGCTCCGTCACCGGAGAGGCCACAACAGTGAGAGGCCCGCGTACCGCAAAAAGAAAATACACAAAAAAACAAAATACAGTGCTGGGACAGTTACAGGATCAACACTGTATGTTGAAAAAACCTGCAGTTCTTCCCTCCTGTGTCACCTTCACTACTCAGAACGTTTCAGTTCTTACACTTGAGGTCACCAGATGTGTGGGTGGCTTCCCCCACACAAATTCTCTGCAACACCAGCTGGGTGTCCTACTATTTAATTCTGGCACTACGTGGAAATAGATCGCACAGCTTAAGGGCTTAGTCTCATAAGACTCACACACACCTCATCCCCCCACCCCACCCCCACCAACTTTAGATACTATTTCCAAGCCCAAGTTATCACCTGTGTTACTGACCAACCAGCTATAGATGAGAGGTTCCAACAGCCCCCTCTTTGGGTTTAGTTTGCTAGAGTGGCTCACAAAACTCAGGAAAAGTTTCCTTACATTTACCGGTTTATTATAAAGGAATATGATAAAGGATACATATGAATAGCCAGATGAAGAGATACATAGGGGAAGGTCTGGGAAGGTCTTGAGCGCAAGAGCTTCTGTCCCTGTGGAGTCAGGATGTGTCACCCACTGGGGAGCTCTCTGAACCTGGTTCTATTGGGATTATTATGGAGGCTTCATCGTGTAGGCATGGTCAAGCATTAAGTCCATTCCCAGCCCTTCTCTCTTATCAGGAGAACGGGACTGGGGGAAGGGGGCTGAAAATTCCGAGCTCTGAATCATGGCGTGGTCTTTCTGGTGACCAGCTCTAATCCAGGAGCTCACCCAGAGTTGCTTTATTAGAATAAAAGATGCTCCTATCACTTAGGAAATTACAAAGGTTTCAGGAGTCCTGTGTCAAGAACCAGGGTCAAAGACCGAATATTAGAACAAAAGATGCTCCTAGAGTTCTTATGACTTAGAAAATTACAAGGGTTTCGGGGGCTCTGTGCCAGGAACTGGGGGCAGAGATCATTGTAATCTCACACATTCCAATTCCAAAAAGGAGAAATCAGAAGGAAGAAAGTGTGCTAGGGCCTGAGCAAGTCCAAAACTTAGCAAAGCAAGTTACATGAGATCTTAAGGCTCAAGAATAACTTTTTGGTCGGTCCTCTGCCCTCCAGGACCACTGGGGTGATGGTCCCACCTTCTGGATGCTCTGGGGAGCATCCAGAGCTCAGATGGAGTCAGAGCTCCAGGGGAGTCTATCCCAAGGCTCTGGGTGGTTCTGCCCCCATGGCTTCTGTGGAAGCTGTCTGGTCTGTTTGAAACCGAGATGGTAAACCCTGATCATCTCTGAATCACCTTCAGGGTTATTCTTCCTTTGTCTTGAAGAATAAGCACACTTTTGCAATCTGTCTTCATTTCTCGTTTTAGGACTTAAGATGCAGTCAAATTGGAGGTTAGGGCTTCAACATGTTAATTTAGCAGGGACACAATTTAGTCCATAGCAATACCTCAGTTCCCCTGCTGTACACTGCCAGTGGTAGGCCTAGATCTGCAGCAAGCCCAGTTATCCCCAGAACTACTTTTCATCCACTGTGTTGACGTCCTCATTGCTGGCCTGACCAAGAAACAACTTGACCAGTCTGTACATAAGGTTGTAGATCTTATGACATGCAGGAAGGGCCGACAACACTGATGAGATGCAGGGACCTGCTCTAAAGTGCAGTTTCTGGGAGCCACCTGGGCCAGTAATCAGAGGAGTATTCCTGATAAAGTCAGCCGAAAACTGCTGTCCTTGGCAGCCCCCACCAACAAGAAAGAGCCTCCATAACTGGTAGGCCTTCTTGGCTATCAGAGGCAACATGTATCACATCTGGGCATTCTTCTGGTCCCTTATGTCATGGTTACTCACAAGACACACATCCTTGGATGGGATCCCCAACAGCAGCAGACTCTAGAGGCTGTGCAAGATGCATTGGCATGGACCCCGTCACTGGGACCAATGGTGCTTGCCAGCCCTCTGGAGCTCCACATCTTGGCGATTTACTTGTGAGGATTGGAGCCTATGGCAACAAGAGACTGCTACTTGGGTACATAGGCCCCCTGGGTTTTGGGCTGGTGAATACTGAAGATAGCTGTCAGATACACCCCCTTCAAATGGCAACTCCTAGCTGGCTTTTGGCCCTAATGGAAACAGAGCTCCTGACCACCAAAGCCCTGTATGTGACCTTAAGACCTGAGCTGTCCATCCTCAAGTGAGTACTCACTTATGCTACTAATAAAATAGGACAGGCTCAGCAAAGTGCTATTATTAAATGGAACTATTACATCCAAGATCAAGCCTGAGTGGGATTCCAGGGGGTCAGCCAACTCCATGAAGTAGCTGTCTTTCCAGAAAAGGCTGAACAGGCTGCAGGCTCTCGCCACTCCCTTAGTGAAGTGCAGCCCATGGTTCAAAGATGTTCCAGCTGATGGTATAGTTTGTGTTTGCACTTTTTTCTTAATGAGTTGGTCAGTCAGATGCAGCCAGAAGAGGAGACAGAGGAGAGGCACAGGAGAAAAAAAGACCCAAACTTTATTATACTCACTGATCCTAGAGACAGGAGGCATGGCACTCCACACTGGACCACATGGGTAAGCCACCAGGGTGGTGAAGAGTCAGGGGTCAGGAGTGAGGGGAAGGTTTAGGTCATGGTCTTTACAGGGATTTTCAAGGGAAAGGCAAGGCCGTATTTGATGGGTTTGGGGCTGAAGGGGTGGTTCCTAGTTGCCTAGCACGTGGCCCTGGGATGATAAAGGCAGACGAATATTGTCTCCTGGGGTGCATGGGCCAGTAGAGGTGGTGAGGCTCAGGACTGGTTAGTTTGCATATCAAAGACATGCCTCTGGCTGGGACATTTGCTATCTCTAAGAATTGGCTAGCCCTAGGAAGGGCAGTCTGCCCAGCCAGAATGTTTTTTTGGGGGGGATGTCAAACATCATAGCATACAGAAAATTAAAAAAATATTTAAGTAAATAAGTCCTCTGAAGTTTTGGCATCATGTTAACGAAAGTTTGGGGTGATGATAATGGAGATGTTTAGAGAGTAGGGCAAAGTTGCCCTAAACAGCATAGAAAAGATTTTATTACAAGAGTAAAATAGAGGAACATTCTGTTCTAGAATGTAGAATTATAAGGAATCTCTGCAGGCCAGCCCATAAATAAGTTTCCCATTTTTTATGGCATTAGCCAAGAAAAACAGATTTGAAATTTTGGGAGTCTAAGAGCCTCAAGGTTAAGAAAAACAACCAATCACAAACAAGTCACTGGGTTTTCCCAAATAAATGCAACCACTTCAGCTATAGCCAATCAAGCAATTTCCTTGCTTTTCTTCCTTGTCCTCTCTATAAAAACCTTGCATCTAGCTCCTGTTGGTGGAGTGGTCCTAACTACTTCCAGGTTGGTGCTGATTTGGATTGATGTTTGCTCAAATAAACTCTTAAAAATTTTAATGTCTCAATTTATCTTTTAACAGTACCAACTGTTGGTGATGTTAAAGGGACATAGAAATTGTCATGACTCCTAGTGGAAGTCCCTCTCTATCAATTCTTACCTTTGCCTTCCTCTGATCCTAGAACTGGAATAATGCCTTTTGCTGATACAGATGGTTAATGGTCCCTGAGGAATAATGGTCATGAGTCCCCCAGGGGGAGGAGAAACCTCCGGTTCCGGTTGATATGAATGTGCTTCTTCATTAGTGGTCAGATTCTATCTTTGGCTTTGACTCAATGTTTTACCAAGACTTTTGACCCAGAATCATACTCCTGCCCCTTCCTTGAATAGAAACCAATTATCTCAGTTTCAGAAGGAAGCCGCAGAGAGAAAAAAAACACGGACTTCTTAGAACCACCTAGGCCCAAGATGGTGGAAGATTTGACTTCCAGTAGATCTTGAGCCTCATTATACACTCATTATAATACATTAAGATGTTAAAAGACACACCCGCCAGCACCATCACAGTTGACAATTGCCATGACAACAACCGGAAAAACCCATTCAAGGACTGAAAAGGCGTGTTGCATCAGTTCCGCATCCAAACCACACCCCTGTTCTTAGATAGGTCGTAAATATTCCTCCCACTCTTTCCAATTCCCTACCTTTAACCTCCACCCTCCTATGTATTTGGCGTTTCTGCCGGAACTGGGTTGAGAAGTTGATTTGTGAACTAGGTTTCGGGTTCTCCATTCTTTGGCCATTGAATAAAGCTTGTGCTGTTCCGGTCACAGCATCGGTTTCATAACTGGCTGTGTGAATCTAATCGGGAAGAGAACCTCCCTGGCTGAGACAAAAGGTCGCGGGTCCAGTCAACCAATTTGGTAATACTTTGAATCCCCCTGTACCTCTTTCAGCGGCGCTGAGTACAGCTGCTAATGCCTCTGGATGGTCATCTGCCTGATCCTTCCTGTACGCAAATTACCTACAACATACCTCATAACTGCACTTTATGGAGTTGCCTGCATCATTTCTTTGGTCTCAAACTTCCTTCTCAGTTCAGAGGTTATTGTGGAGCTTAACAGTAGAACAGCCATCTCAGGCTGGGGAGGTCATTTCAAGATAAGAGAATTGCACCCTCCCCCAGTGGAAAATTACCAGCAGTCACAAGCAGTTGGCGGTCCTGGAAGAGTGAGTAACGACACACCCAGCCCTAACCACCACATGGGTGGAACGTTAATCCGAGGGTGACAGAAGGGACCATAAAAGAAGTCCAGTTTCTCTCCCCCAGGGGCAGATCTCTTGGTCTCACCCGCTGCTCCCTCACAGTGTACTCAGTAAATCTCGCTTTCTACCCTTGCTTCTTTTTTTTTACCCTTGCTTCTGACTCGGTAAATTCTTTTACAGCTGGAGTTGCTGGCCCCATCACTTCACCCTGCGGTGGTTATCATTACATACCCCTGCCATCCAACACTTGGAATACAGCAATAAACAAAAATGGATTCCATAGTCTTTCTTCCCCATGTCTATGGCCTGACACAAAGATAGACAGATCCCTTACCCATTACCAATAGAGTTTCAACTCCCCACGAGAGCCTTCCTGATGCTGTCTCTACCCCTGCATCCAGAGGCATACCATAATCTTTCTGGAGGAAGATAGGGGAGGACTTAGGGGGGTAAGGGATGGGGGAAGTATGTGTGTGAATTCCTGGTAAGGGAAAAGGGGCTGAATTCCATTTTAAATCCTTTCTAGTACTACTTAAAGTATCAGTATTTCTTTGATACAAGTTAGAGTGTAGTTAAAAAATTCACTTACAAACATCACTTTGTAAAAGAGAACACATTGTTTGATTTCCTGTTTTTTCCCCACAAAGAGGGCCTCAGGGTTTGTGACCAGAAGGAGTCAAAATCCCACCAGGACAATTTTCTTTCTGTCACTTGGCTACAGCTGATTCTCAGTTGTACATTCTGATCTTTCTTCGGCCACAGTCCAGACCCCCATCCTCACTCACCATACCCAAACTTATCTCTTCACATTTCAAAATAGGAGGTAAAGGAAATTCCCTGGCAGTCCAGTGGTTAGGACTCCAAGCTTCCACTGTTGCGAGCCTGGGTTCCATCCCTGGTCAGGGAATTAAGAACCCCACAAGTCTCGTGGTGCAGCCAAAAATAAAAAAACAAAATAGAAGGTAAAAATTAAGGGGGAACCTTTCCCCCTTCTTTTTCAAAGTCAGAAAGCTGATGCATTTTAAATTTGAAAACACGCAAATGAACAAAACCCTTCAGTCTGTGGCTTTTGCACACTGCAGGGAATCAGGGTAAAAGGAAGGATCCTGCACTCCCGGGTTGTCAACTTTGGCTACATGTTGGGATCACCTGGGGAGTTAAAGAAGTAGGAACCCTTGGGCCCCAACCACAAAGCTTTGTGCTTAGCTGATTGTAAGGTCGGATCTTAACAAACGGCACCGCGAAACAGAGGAAAGCTTCAAGTGAGCTTTATTAGGGAGGGCTCCCGGACGAGGTTCACTGGTCCGAGAGAAAGGGTGCCAGAGAAGTCTCACCGGGGCGAGGGTTGGGCAAGATTTTATAGGGGAAGAAGGGAAAGGGGTGTGGTGAATCTGGGAGGGGGCAGGGTATTCCTTATTTGGTGGTCTTTTCGGGTATCCTGGGGGACCGTTAGTCCCGCCCCTCGAAAGGCGGGAAGGCTGGGCCGGGTGCAAAGTCCCCAGGTCAGTTCCTGGAACTGGGTGGTCCGGAATGTGTCCAGGTCAGTTTCTGGAACTGGGGGGTCCGGAGAATTTCGGTCTGATGCAACCTGTGAATCTGACTGTGTTCCCCTGCCTCGGGCCAGTTGGCCTTACATCCCGACATCTTTGGTGTAATGGGGCGGCGTTCTGATCTCTGGCTACTTCATGCTGAATGGGGGCGTCGAAAGGGGAGTCGGGCGACCAGAGGTCCGAGGCTTAGGGGAGACCAGTGGGGGGTTCTGTAGGAAGCAAGGTGTAAGGACTGAGGAGCATTTGGTTTGTGGCCACCCGAGAGACTTCCTCCATGCGCCTGCAAAGGAACCTGAGAAAACAGGGAGCGAGCATGCTACGAAGAGGGTGCGGTCCGGGTTTCAAAGAGGGGTGTCAAAGAGTCCCTCTCTCGGCAGGCTGAGGGCCTCTACGACTTGGGGGCAGGAGTACGCCGTTGGGTGGGCCTGCCCCCCCGCGTGGAGACGCTGAGGGAGGGCCAGTCGTAGGGCAGTCACTCTTCCAGTGGCCCGTTAGCCCGCAGCTGGGACAGGGCTTAGAAGGAGGTCGGGGATTGGGACATTGGCGAGCCCAGTGGCCTTCTTTTACGCATTTGAAGCAGGCCCCCGGCGGGGTTGCCTTTTGCGGACCCCGTGGATGCTGTGATCCATGGGAGATGGCCGGCCTTAGGGCGGCTGCAAGAGCTTGAGTTTGGAAGGCCACCTTCTGGTGCATCCGAGCCTGTCGGCTGGATTCTGCCAAATCCTCACGACCATTATAGACTTTAAAGGCCATTTTTAATCTTGGCCATCCTGGTAAGTCCAGCCTGGATCGGTGCCAGGTACGGCAGTCACTCCGACAGGCATGGAGTTGTCGGTAAGGTGAACATGATCTGCGTGGTTTCGGGCAGCAGTTTGAATTCTTTCCCGCTCGTCAGGGGTTAGAGTAGAAGATAGGATCACAAAGATATCGTGCCAGGTTAGATCATAAGCTTGAGAGAGATAGCGAAATTCTTTGATGTAGTGGGAGGAGTCGGCAGAGAAGGAGCCTAATCGTTTTTCTATTTGAGAGAGGTCCTGGAGAGAGAAAGGGACATGGACTCTGACCAGTCCTTCCGCTCCTGCTACCTCCTTCAGAGGGCAAAGGAGATTTGAATCTTGGGAGACGTGAGAGCGTGTATGTGCACTAATTGGCGAAGCAAGGGGCGTGGGAGGAGAAACCGTGGAGGGAGGCGGGGGAGCGGTTGGAGGGGCCGGAGCGGGTTCGGGAGGAGGAGGGAACGCTTCAGGGTAGGGTGGAGGTTGGAGAGGAGTTCTGAAGGGGGGAGTGGTAAGAGATTCGGGAGGATAGGTTAATGGGGAGGAATCCTAGGGGATTGAGGTTTTGGATGGAGGAGATGTTTGTTTGGCAAGGAGGATTTGAGAGGTAGAACAATTGACGCAAAGGGCGGGGCGGGAGCGCAAATACCAAAAAACCTGGTCATAGGGGACCTCAGACCATTTGCCCGTCCTGCGGCAGTAATTATCTAGATCACGGAGGATGTTAAAATCGAAAGTCCCTTCAGGAAAATAGCGAGGGCTGTAAAATTGGCTAGGAGACACCCCAGGGGCGTCTTAGGATCTGGTTTCGATTGTGAGGTTCCCATGACCCCCAGTCTGTCCCTGGGTGAATGGAGAGGGAGAGAGGCGTCCCTGGTTTCCGTCTCCAATTCACGGCAGGTCGGAGGGCCGTCAGGCGATTGGGACGTCTCCACAATCACGCGAGGCCCGACGGGTCAGAGAGCGGTCAGGCAACTGGGACGTCTCCACAGTTGCCCGAGGCCCGGAGAGAGAACGGAGGAATCCCTGACGCGGCCACGATTAAGGACAGGGAGTCCGGTGGGCAGGGACTCTGGGGGTCGGAGGGAACAAGGGAGGGGACTTACCCCGTTTTCTGCCGGATCGGGTGGATGAGTAGAGGTTCCCTGGTTGCCTCCTGGGGAAGGGGAGCAGCGGCCCGCGCGGTAACCCGCGGGGCTTGGTACCCCTCCCGGGTTTCGGCACCAAATGTAAGGTCGGATCTTAACAAACGGCACCGCGAAACAGAGGAAAGCTTCAAGTGAGCTTTATTAGGGAGCGCTCCCGGGCGAGGTTCACTGGTCCGAGAGAAATGGGCCAGAGAAGTCTCACCGGGGCGAGGGTTGGGCAAGATTTTATAGGGGAAGAAGGGAAAGGGGTGTGGTGAATCTGGGAGGGCGCAGGGTATTCCTTATTTGGTGGTCTTTTCGGGTATCCTGGGGGACCGTTAGTCCCGCCCCTCGAAAGGCGGGAAGGCTGGGCCGGTTGCAAAGCCCCCAGGTCAGTTCCTGGAACTGGGTGGTCCGGAATGTGTCCAGGTCAGTTTCTGGAACTGGGGGGTCCGGAGAATTTCGGTCTGATGCAACCTGTGAATCTGACTGTGTTCCCCTGCCTCGGGCCAGTTGACCTTGCACTGATGTGTAGTATAAACGCTTTAAGGGCTCCCCAGGGGATTATACTGTGCCCCAGAATTAAGAGCCGGTGATTTACATCCACAGTTCTTGGCTACTCAAAGCCTGGTCCAGGAACACAACACGCTCACACCTGTGAGTTTGTCAGACGTAGTCTTTGCCCCCTCCCTCGCCTCCCAAATTAGAATCTGCAGTTAAGCAGCTAAGCCTGTTTAACCTCAAGTGATTTGCATTCCTATGCACATTAAAGTTGGAGAAGCTCTGCCCAGGGCTCCTGCCAAGCAAACTGGCCCAATGTGGAAGGAGGTAAGGCACTCAGGAAACAGAGCTCCAAGAACAGGCCCCCAGCCGGAGGCCGGAAGAGATCTCCTTGCTACAGGCTCTGTGTTGTGGCTCTCAGGGAAATCAGGTAGTGGCCGAGGTGGGCTGAGCCTCAGGGCGCTGGGCAGGACTTCAAAACAGAGCTGCTCTCTGAGCAGAGCAAACAGAGCAGAGAGACTGCTTCTGCAGCGGTGCAAACGCTGGAGGGGCCGATCTGCTGGATCTGTTTGACCACACCAGTCTGGGTGCTGTCCATGTTAGCTGCTGTCCCGTGCCATAAGCACACCCCAAACACAGAACATGCTCGAGCTCCTCTGTGATGGGAACATTTTGTTCTCAAACAGACAAAACAAACAACTCTTCCCTTTGAGTGGTTATGAATTTTCATTTCCTACCCCACCACCCGCTTCAGCCCCACCCCTACGGAGACAAGTTATCTGGAACGTTATTTGTCGAACAATAATTAGTACCAAGGCTGCAAAGAACTGTTGACTTACAGAAAGACACAAAGTTAGTGTTTGAGTTAGTTAGTTTGAGTTTTATCTGGGGTCTTGCTGAGGACTAAAGCCTAGGAGAGAGCCACTCAGGTCTGATGAACTGCTCTTAAGAGGTAGGGGAGAAGCCAGGTTATATATGGCTAGGAAATAAGTGTAGTCAAGCATATACATCTTGGTACAGAATTTCAAATGCGTGCATCAAAAGAAAAAGATACTGCAAATCATAAAGAACAGACATCTCAAGTTAATAGTTTTAGTGCTTTTCTATGTATGGGAAGTTTCAGAAATCCAGGGCCATTAAAATTTTCCCTGAGATATACATCTAACTATCTGTGGGCCTGCGTGTTCACGTGTATCCAAAGCACAAGGTGACTCATCCTGTTTTTTTCTTTAAATTCCTTTTGGAGTGCAACTGTCAGGACAGCAACTGCAGTGGGTTATGACTTAACCCTTGCAGAATCGGGTGGTGAGCAGCACTCTTTGGCTTAGCGATCCTAATTTTTCTGTGTCCATAGAACAAAGAGCTTTATTTGGGGTCTTGGGAATTGCAAATTGGGAGACACAGGTTTGGGTAAAACCGAAAGAGTGTTCTGAAGAAGAGAAAGAATCAGAGGCTTATAAAGGCAAAAGCCACAAGATTGTTAAAGTTGTCTTGCAAGGATTATGATTGGTTCTAATGCAGAAAGGAAATATTTGCCCTTAAGGGATAGGCTGTCATGATTTATTTAGGGTAAAGGGTCTGTTAAGTATCTTAAGTTTCTGGAACATTGTGTAGATGTTCTGGATGCCTGCCTTTATAAGTCAATAAGTAGTCAAAAGTTTAGATTCCATCCTGGCTGAGATGTGTATAAGTCCCACTTCCTCAATTACCTCCTGGCTCCATCTGAGTGAGCTCTCTTAGCAATACTGACTCCATTTTTATTTTCCTTTCACATAGTTCAAAAGGAAATTCATGGACACATTAGGCATAGACGAGCAGTCCCCATTTTCCTTTTTGGGTATTTTCGATATTTTCCAGTGGCACCTTCCCCCGCCCCCCTATATTAACTCTTGGTTCTTCTCAACCCTGCCTTAAGACTTGGAAAGCTGACCTTCTTGGACTGCCCTCCAGCTTCCAGTTGGGTTGGACCAGTGGCAGGCTCTGGCAGAAGGTCAGAGGGAGAGTCAGGTTCAGGTACTTATTTCCCCAGCTCACTTTGTATTGGACCATGGGTTGAGTATGTCCCTGAACTGAAGGCCACAGCTTCTGTCAGGTAGCCTGCTCCTACAGGTGGTAATAGCTTCCTATTAAAAAATGAAATTCAACTGAGCAAATTTTAAAGATCTTGTTGGCCATATTCAACAATTCATGAATCAGGCAGCATCCAACCTAGCAGATAGAAAGGAGCCTGAGGAGCTTTGCAAAATGAAAGACTTTTATAGGCAGAAGGGAGCAGGAACAACGAAGTTATACAAGGCAAAAAAGCGGGTTGGTTATAAGGTTACTTTCCTTTACAAGGGAATGGCAGGGGTCTATCAGGCAGATTACCTAACTAGTGCTGATCAGGAAATTCCTGATGGACTGGGGCTGGTTTAAAATTCCACTTCTGGAGGAGCCAAAACTTTTTTTTAAAATTTATTTATTTATTTTGTCTGCAGCAGGTGTTAGTTTCAGTATGCGGGCTCTTCATTGCAGCATGTGGGCTCTTCGTTGCGGCATGCATGTGGGATTTAGTTTCCCGATCAGGGATCGAACCTGGGCCCCCTGCGTTGGGAGCATGGAGTCTTACCCACTGGAGCACCAGGAAATTCCCCCAAAGCTTTTAGTTAAGTTTTGTTTTGGTGGCTTGGCCCTTAACATGAGCTACTCCATTTTGGGCCTGTTGCTTTGTTTTTACTATTTCAAATATTGTTAGCCTTGGCGTTTTGTACCACCTCATGGCCCATTTCCTTAACAGTTACAATTTTACATGTCACCCCTTGAACTCTCCTCAGTTATTCAGTTTTCATATGCCGTTGGTTTCTCTTCCATCGCATCAATAGCTCTCTGGTGCCAGGATCCATTCTCTCTTTCCATCCTTGGTGGCTGGGGCATTGACAAAGAACCTGGGGTGGTTCAGATGACTGGAACAGAGCCTCAGCGCACGGACGAGCATCCCTCCTACTGAAACATCAGTTGGCAACATGCTGAGGCCTGGCACTAGGATGCATGTACCACAGGGCAACCAGGACAGCTACCTGGCCCCCTGACACAGCAGCTTGCACATGTCCTCCAATGGCAGCAGGTGGTCTTTACGGCATTGGCTCCACACCCTCCAGGTTCTCTGATGCTATCGACAGAAGACATTTGCTCCTACAAGGACTAGGCAGTCTCCTGATGTGACTTCAGCCCTTCTTCAAGCAGCCTCTCTACCCACAAACTTAACCCTCCAGAATTCTGCATACTGGCAGATAGCACCATCGTTCACCCACTAGGTGAACCCTGTTAGAACTCACCTAGAGGAGTTTTAAAGATGAGACAACAGGCCCAAAATGGAGTAGCTCATGCTAAGCCCCATGTGACCAAAATCAAACTTAATTTAAAGTTTTGGCCCTCCCAGAAATGGAATTTTAAACCAGTCCCAGTCCCTCAGGAATTTCCTGATCAGCACTAGATAGGTAATCTGCCTGATAGAGCCCTGCCATTCCCTTGTAAAGGAGAGTAACCTTGCAACGACCAATATCCTTTTTGTCTAGTATAACTTCCTTTTTCCTGCTCCCTTTTGCCTATGAAATCTCTTGCATTGCATAGCTCTTTGGAGCTCATGTCTATCTCCTAAATTGTGTGCTGTCTGATTCATGAGTTGCTGAATTAAGGCCAATAAGATCTTTATTTATTTTTTTAATTTAAAAAAATTTTTTTGGCTGTGTTGGGTATTCGTTGCTACGCTCGAGCTTTCTCTAGTTGCGGCAAGTGGGGGCTACTCTTCGTTGCAGTGCACAGGTGTCTCATTGTGGTGGCTTCTCTTGTTGCAGAGCACGGGCTCTAGGTGCGCGGGCTTTGGTAGTTGTGGTGCACATGCTCAGTAGTTGTGGCTCGCAGGCTCTAGAGCGCAGGCTCGGTAGTTGTGGTGCACGGGCTCAGTTGCTCCACAGCATGTGGGATCTTCCCAGACCAGGAATCGAACCCGTGTCCCTTGCATTGGTAGGCAGATTCTTAACCACTGTGCCACCAGGGAAGTCCCAAGGCCAATAAAATTAATTTACTTCATTGAATTTTGTTCTTTAACAGTTTTGGTGATGACAGTGGGATCCAAGGGAGTCTACTAACATCCTCAAGGACAATGGGAAACACAGGCCTTGGCACCTGCTGAACCCTTTTGTTCTCTTTCTCGCTGCTTCTGAAGGCCATGGGTAAGTTCCTCTTGGATCTGAGCTCTGCTCCCTTTGCATCTGAGCTTGCTGCTCTCATTGGTTTTCCAGTCCAGGGTTAACAGGGCAGTCTGACAGAGCACCAGTCCCTAGCTCCTCGTCAGTCCACAATACCATTTCTTTGGTTACTGCTGACATCCACAGGTCTATTTCCTCCTCAGTTATTATTTGTTTCTGCTGATATACGCATAAGGTAAAAGAATGATCGATCTATTGTTAAAGGGAATCTTGGAAGGCAAAGTTGCAAAAGATGCATTCAGGTTGAGCACCTAAAAGCTGTTTGAGCTCACCATCTAATCTAAGACCCCCATTCTAGGATAAATTGGTTAGGGAATGGGTTAGATCAGTACTAGGTCACCTCCCAACCTCAAGAAAATTTTTGTGCAATGAGATGCCCTGTAAAACATAAAACATCACAGAATCTCCAACCCAGTGGCACATTCCTGTTAGGGATGAATTTGGTTCCAAGAGACCAAAGGCTTCACTGAAGAAATAGGGTCCTCAAGTTCCAAAGAACTGAGTGTTCTATCTTCTGGCACACCTGCTTATTTAACTTCTAAGAACTATGGTCCTGGAAGCTATAGATACATACAAAAATGTTAAAATCTTACTAAAGACAACCTAGATTTACAATGACCGTTATGGGGAACATTCCAGTTAGACAAGGCCATTCATTCAAAAAGTACAATTGTAATCGAGTGTTCCCGAATCAAACCAACAGAATGGGATACCTGTTATTTTAACTGATATGCAGAAGCCTCCAAAAGGCTTCAAGATTCCAAAATAGCTTCATTGAAAGATTCATTGCAAAAGGCTAATGAAGGGACTTCCCTGGCGGTCCAGTGGTTAAGACTCTAAGCTGCCAATGCAGAGGACGTGGGTTTGATCCCTGGTCGGGGAACTAAGATCCCACATACTGCAGGGCCAAAAAAATTTTTTAATAAAAGCACTAATGAAAAGTTAAAGACACAAGAGTTACCCAAAACCAAAGGCTGTAAGACTGACGTGACTCTTACCACTCCCATCTATCTTCCTTTACCTGAGTACTCCCAGTCTACTAATCCTCTATCTGAATCGCCTTTCCACTCTGAAGAGACTATTAGTTACCTTTTATTTTATTTTTTGTTTATAGTAAACTTTATTTTCATTGATTTCATTTAACATAATTTCAAAGTAGGTCTGTGCTTTAAGATAAGCAAAAGAACAGATATCCTAAATCTCATTAAGAGATCTTCTTCACACTGTTCCTCTGAGTAGGTCACGGGGTTTCAGGGGCCCCAGTGGTGATACCTAACATTTTATCCCTGGAGATATTACCTGTAGATACAGAAAGAACAGATAACACCAACACACAAGAATCAAACTGTATGAGGGTACTACAGGAAGAAGCTCTTGTGTTACACTATATCCACCTCTTTAGGGTTGTAATTATAATGACTGACTTTTTTCTCTGCAAAGTTCAGTGTTGTTTTTTTTTGTTGTTGTTTGTTTTTGTTCAGTGTTGTTTTAAATAAAATGTCAGAATATGTGAAAATGCTGTACTCATTTATCTTAATACACTAAAAATAGTGGAAGTTTAAAAATTCTTCATGAGTCCAATCTGGGCCATGACTACCACTGATGGGGTTTACCCAACACACTAATTCCAAGTTTGGCGACCATGAGCAAACTGGCACCCGCAATTAAGCCTGCAGGCATAAATTTTCCAGAGTGGTAGAATCTCATTCCCATAATGCCAGCCAAGGTTCCAGATCTAATGAAGAAAACCTAAATGTTCCTTGGATCCTGAGACCCCTGATAGGCACCCGGGCCCGCTAAACCACCGAAGAGGAGCCCGGCAGCCAGAGACGGGACACTGCCTGCTTTTGCATAGCCAGTGATCCCACTTATCCCACCCGAAGCAACCAGTGCTGCGTAGCCAAAACCAATACAATATAAAGGCACTAGTGGGCTGGAGTCCTTCTGCATTGTTCTCTTTCACTCTGTCCAGACAGATTACACCAGGGCTGCACCTCCTTCCCGAAGGTCTGCACTGGCCGCACATGCCTTGGGGTGGAGAGTCGCCAAAGTTAACTTTTAACATTTTAAATAATTAATTAATTAATTATTTGGCTGCTTTGGGTCTTCGTTGCTGCACACAGGCTTTCTCTTGTTGCGCTGAGCGGGGGCTACTCTTCGTTGCGGTGCGTGGGCTTCTTATTGCGGTGGCTTCTCTTGTCGCGGAAGACAGGCTTTAGTGCGTGGGCTTCAGTAGTTGTGGCACTCAGACTCAGTAGTTGTGGCTCTCGGGGGTCTAGAGCTCAGGCTCAGTAGTTGCGGCGCACGGGCTTAGTTGCTCCGCGGCATGTGGGACCTTCCCGGACCAGGGCTTGAACCCATGTCCCCTGCATTGGCAGGCGGATTCTTAACCCCTGCGCCACCAGGGAAGCCCTTAACTTTTAATGATCTCCTTTGGGTATCTTTCAGTCCTTTGTCACAGACTAAGGGCCACAGTTAAAGAATTTTTCCTAAACACAGGGATCATCCCCAAAAGTATTTTGAAGAATTGAGTCCTCATCTGGGCTGTCAGATCTTCACCAGCTTGTGCACATGTAGGAAAGCCCCATAATGGATGCAGGAGGCAGAACGGTATAACTCTGAGAATGATACTCAAGATCCTGGATCTCCAACATGGTCCCCTTGTGGACCAGAAAAAGCTCGCAAAATAGCAGTGGATATTTTAAGAGCTCTTCTCAAGGTTTTCCCTGCTTGCAGTGGTTGCTCTATTATTCACACCTGCAAACAAAAAAAGATGAATTTAGGGCAGACTTTAAAGCCCATCTGGAAGCTCTCTTCCTACGGCATTCTGATTTCCATACAATAGATGATGCTGCCCAACCTGCTCTAACTGCCTTATTGGTAAATGTATTTTCTCCCCTGAGATAAGTGGATTGATTAAAAGGCAGAAAATAGATGGGAAGTCACAGGTCTGACCAAATTTTGAGTTGTTTGTATATTTTGGAAATTAAGCCCTATTGGTCGCATCGTTTGCAAATACTTTCTCACAGTCCTTAGGTTGTGTTTTCCTTTTGCTTATGGTTTCCTTTGCTGTGCAAAAGCCTATAAGTTTAATTAGGTCCCATTTGTTAGCTGAGCACTTTGAAAGGATATCTCTCTCTTTTTTTTTTTTTGGCCGCGCAGCTTGCGGGATCTTAGTTATCTGACCAGGGGTCGAACCCAGGCCCCCGGCAATGGAAATATGGAGTCCTAACCCCTGGAAAGGATATCTTTTTATGTGCCCTACAATCTGTCCTTGGTATAGAGAGGAAGAATTCCAGCCAAAAATCCCTAATTTAATCAGTTACTCTAATATCTGTGGGCTACCTTTAATAATGACATTGGGAGATTAAAAAGTGCAGAACCTATAAATATTCAGATAGACGTAACTAAACCTCTTCCCAAATTATCTCAATATCCATTAAAATCCGAGGCCACACAAGGCCTCACGTTAGACCAAATCACCCAGGGGCTAACCGTTCCCTGTACCAGACCTGGTGTGTGGCTGTTAGCATAACTGATGCCATCTTGGGCCCTTACAATTTCTACTGTTTTTCACTGACCCTACCCAGGACTGTACCGTGCAGTGAATCACTTCTCTGTCATCAAGGGCTTTTTAGTTAATAAATATCGTTTAATAATCATTAGGTCCAGGAAGCCTCTATGCTCTGTTAGTCCCCAAACAATGATGAAAACCTTCCCTGACGTATTCCCAGCACCCATGAGACTAGTTACCCGTTCATAAATCTTAACTTACAAATGCACCTACCCCCATATCCTAGGTTAACTATAAAGAATTGTCCCAATGGTCCTTCATTTCTATTCCCTTCTGCCTATAAAACCTCTTGCTTTGTATACTCTTCAGAGCTCCTCTCTACCTGCTAAATTGGATGCAGTCTGACTCAGGAATGTCATGGTCCCAACGCGGGTTGGGCAGAATGTAAAGAAGATAGAATTTATTAAAGGGAAGGGTCGCTGCCAGAAGAGCAGGCCGGCTTCCTGATAGTCAGGGAGAGCCGACCCGGAGCAAGTGTTACTGGTCTGTTTTTATATCCAGGGAACAAAGGAAGTTACGAGTCACCTGCTGATTGGGCAGGGTATGCATACTAACAGTGTGGCAGAGCAGGAGAAGAACGGGGCAAATACCTTTCCTTATATGGGTTGGGAAGGGGACAGGGCATGACACTTGGGAGGGATCAGGGATATTGTAATGGTTGCTACATGACAGAGTGATAAGAGCCAGGTAACTCCCTGTCCCTCGATGTTGGCCCTTTGAGTTTATCTTGTCCCTTGTCCTTGGAGCACCACAATGAATTGCTAATTAAAGCCAAAAGAGCTTTAAAATTTACTCAGTTGAATTTTGTTAACGGGAGAAAACAGCTGAAAGCTGTGGTCAGGAAAAATTTTGTGTGCCTGTGGACTGGGAATGAGCAAGTATCCCTGGTTGTGGTGGTGATGGGGGAAGGGACTGTCCTGAACGGAGCCTTCCTTAGGATTTGGTTCCCCTCCTTGAACGGGGCCCCAGAGGGTAATGAGTGGCCCCCTTTACAGCTCCTCCTGGCCAGCCTGGTCATCTAGATCTTGCCGGTCCCTGATTTGACCCCTGGCTTTGATCCCGTTCTTCCCTGGGGGGAGGGAGCCCTGGAGGGAAGCCCTGCACACAAATGGGGAGGGGTGTAGGAAAACACGGTAAGACGGATGGAGCTCTGAGGTACCAAGAGAAGGCAGGCGTCCAGTGGGTTAGGTGGGGTGTGTGCGGACCACCTCCTGGGTTGGGCTCAGAGGTCGTCCAGCAGGGCACTTGGTCCCGGGAGAAGCCGAGACGTCGGCCCTCCCAGCTTCCTAGAGAGGCCGAGAGGCCCGGGGCGGTGACGCGCTTGCGCGATACGGGCCAGCGGAGAGCCGGGCGCGGGGCTACTGGCGCGGCCTGGGTCGTGTGGTCGGGGCACCTAGGAGCTCGCGGCCGCGGGAGTCGGTGAGTGGGGCGGCAGGGCGGCG
>NW_020172172.1:2012716-2032713 GCF_003031525.2 Neophocaena asiaeorientalis asiaeorientalis
CGCCGCGGTGAGGGCGTATCTGCCTGCGCTTCGCTGCCCGGGGCGGGAATCTGGAGTAATGGTTTCTGTGTTTTATCACTTCTCCCAATTATGCAAACAAAGCGTATTCATAACATGGAATTAGATGACGCGGGTGAGCGTTAGAAAAGTGAAAGTACCCGCAATCCGTTGTTTTCCGTTCGGAGGCTTCCTGACCTTTTAAAATTTGTGCACGATTATGCAAACTCTTGTTTGCATATATGTACAAATATATATTTTTAAGAAGTGGGATTATTTTACTAGTTTTTAAAGATATATAATCCATATATTTTATTTTTAATTAAAAAAATTGAGGTGTAATCCACATAGAACAACATAGTGGTTTTAGGTGTACAGCGTGATTCCGTATTTGTATACTGTTGCTTTTAAAAAGCTTTTTTTAGTAGTATTGTGATAAAGTGCACATAACATTTACCACACGATACATAAAAATCGATCATTTAAGCCATTTAAAAGTGTATAATTCAGTGGCATTATGTACATTCATATTATTGCTTTTTGAAAATTATATCGTCTTCAACTTGTGGAATGCATTTGTTCATATAGTGGTTAAATTTGGGGCCAGCAGTGTGACACCACTGAGACATATTTTTGCAGGTATAATTTAAAAAAAATTTTTGTTTTCCGTAGTACACATTACATGAAGCTGTAAATGCTCAACAAGTGATGTGTATTAGGTTGATTGTTTTCAGAATGAAAGAGTACTATATAAAATACAGTTTTTAAACACAAGGTAAAGCTGTAACCTAAAACCAACCACTCTACTGTCTTCTCACTTACATTGGCCTAAGAAATCAGAGAATGTTCACCTTCTTAAAAGTGTGGCGCAGTGGTTGAGAGTCCGCCTGCCGATGCAGGGGACACGGGTTCGTGCCCCGGTCTGGGAAGATCCCACATGCCGCGGAGCGGCTGGGCCCATGAGCCATGGCCACCGAGCCTGTGCGTCCGGAGCCTGTGCTCCGCAATGGGAGAGGCCCCAACAGTGAGAGACCCGCGTACCACACACACACACACACACACACACACACACACACACACACACAAACACAAACCCTTTTTATTTTGAATAATTGCAGACACACAGAGGGTGTCAGAACATTACAGAATTCCCTTATATCTTTACCTGGTTTACCTAAAGGTAATGTCTTGCATAACTACAGTACAGTCATCAAACTTAAGAAATTTGCAGGGGTCCAATACTATTAATTAAACTGCTGATTTATCCAGAGTTCATCACTGTCTCGCTAATGTTCTTTTTCTGTTCCAGGATCCAGTCTACAATCCCTCATTCTATTTAGTTGTCACGTCTTCTAGTCTCCTTCAGTCTGTGACAGTTCCTCAGTTTTACTTGTTTTTCATGATTTTGAAGTATTTTGTATTTGTGATTTTAGAGTGACCCTCTCGATTTGGTTTTGTCAGATGTTCTGCTTAGATTGAGGATGATATCGATATGTCTTCTTACTGGTATACTACTCTCTTTGTTTTTGGTTGTGTGGGGTCTTAGTTGCGGCTCGTGGGCTCCTTAGTTGTGGCAGGCGGGCTCCTTAGTTGCAACTCGCCAGCTCCTTAGTTGTGGCATGTGAACTCTTAGTTGTGGCATGCATGTGGGATCTAGTTCCCTGACCAGGGATCGAACCCCAGCCCCCTGCATTGGGAGCGCGGAGTCTTATCCACTGCGCCACTAGGGCAGTCACTAAATTATTCTAACTTTGGCCATTGGGAATGCTTTCAAGTTGGCTCCTGTTTCCCCTTACATGCTCCTTTCCTTTTTTGTGTCTTTCTCTGATTTTCAGGCACCACAAGCTATTCATCTTGTATTTTCACCTCCCCCAGCCCTGGAATCAACCATTTCTGCAAGGATTCCTGGTTTCGTTTATTGTAGAATGGTATTGAGAAACCAAATTTTGGGCACTAGGTTGAGTTCATTTCTTAATTGGTAAATTGGTGTAAATGTTATTTTAACATTTTAAATGTGTACTAGAAGCAATCTTTCTTTAGTGGCAATTGTCTTAGAAACTTGTTTGTTTATTATTAGTGTATAAAATAAACCTTATGTACCCTCTCACTGGCAGGAAAAAGATGAGAACAAGAGATTACTTAATGGGGATTTTAAAAGGAAATCAAAATTACATTGCATATTGCTTTGCAATGTTGTGTTGCTTTCTGCTGTGTAACAGGGTGAATCAGCTATATGTATACATGTGTCCCCACATCCCCTCCCTCTTGCGCGAGCAAATATTTATTGATTACCTATTGTGTGTCAGGTAATGGGGACCTATTGTAATAAATATGGCAGCTCAAAATCCTAATCTTATGAAGTTTACGCTGTAATTGGGGAAAAAGGGAACAATAGGCACATCATTGAAATTTCTGAATATATTACCTAAAAGTTATGTAACCTAAAATGTATGTAAGAAAGAAAACAGAAATTCATAGAACACCAATGACTTAGATATAATTTAAAAATAATCCTTCTTTGACACATCTGTTGACATAGTATTTCTTAAAGATGTGTCGTACTGAAAAATGGGGAATACTGTAGTGCCATTCTATTGGCACATACTCTTGGAGATTCCCAATTAATATATTACCATGCTCTGAAAAGTTCTGAAAGTAAGATATGTTTCGTTTTCTTTAAGCTTTCCAAAGCTTGTATTTTTTTTTTTTACAAATGCAGCTCTGTAGTTTTTACCAGATCATATAAAAATGTATTTGAAATACTATCATTAAAGAACAGTATAAAGAAGCAAATATAAATCATCTGAAGTCACACCATCCTGAGATAACCACATAAACATTTTGCTGCTGCTGTTCCTTTCTTTCATCTCTCCACAGCTGTATAACGACACAGTCAAATGTGTATTTAGAGATTGTTCTAAAATACTGTCCTTATTGTATATGCACTTTTCTCTTTTTTCCTTTTCTCTCACCTCTCCATCCTCCATCCTGAAAATCACTATTAAGGATCTGGCTGTTACTTTGTTCCATATTCATATTATCATGTACAAGTTTTTGTGTAAGAAGATGTTAAATGGGATTGGTCCTGTACTCAGAGTGGGCTGAAACCCTAAACAGAAATGGTGAATGATAAGTGTCAAAACCATTCTAACCATTTTTAGAGAGAGGCCCCAGAAACATTTTCACGTGACTTATTAAAAGGTGAACAAAATTGGGCCTGTGAATCTTAGTCACCCCCCAACTTGAGCCTATGTGTGAATATTTATTTATATGAAGAGTGTTGGTTGGCTTGACAGTGAGCCAGCATTTCCTCTTCCTCATATAGCAGGGGATGCTATCTTCCCAGGTGCCAATCCAAGTGCAAGAGTAGGGAGTGAGGAAGGCAGTAATAAAGTCCTTTGAGAAGATTAAAGGAGGCTTGCATAAGAAGATTCTGCCATGTTATTTTCTGACTGGATGCTTGTTGACCTAAGGAAACTAACTCATCAGCCCAGCCAGCACCACATCCACTTGTATTACAAAAGAATTCTGAGAATATGATATAGTCCTACAAGAGTTTGGGGAATACGCCATAAAATCAGAGGCTGCTAGAATTCCCCTGACATCAGCATAAGAAGAGAAGATTGTGATGGGAGTAAAGTACACTTCCACAGATGTGGGGCAAGAGGGTAAGTTTTCCATAAGTCAAATGATACCATAGATGTAAGTAGGCTGAAGCTGCCTTAAAAGAATCCCCTTTCAGGGTACCTGGCAGAAGGAAACGACCCCAAATATAAATCCTTTGAAAAGGAGGTAAGAGAAAAATTTAAAAGGATAAGCCAAAAGTGCATCACGCAGGCTTCCCTGGTGGCTCAGTGGTTGAGCATCTGTCTGCCGATGCAGGGGACGCGGGTTCGTGCCCCGGTCTGGGAAGATCCCACATGCCGCGGAGTGGCTGGGCCCGTGAGCCATGGCCACTGAGCCTGCGCGTCCGGAGCCTGTGCTCTGCAGCGGGAGAGGCCACAACAGTGAGAGGCCCACATACCGCAAAAAAAAAAACAAAACAAAAGAAAAGTGCATCACTCAAATTAGGAAAAGGTGGACTATGAAAGGCCACTTCATCAAGGTGCCTGGGGTAGGGGTGCCAACGAAGAATCTACAAATGCATTCTCAAGAGGAGCTAGCAGCAGTTGGATGTCTGCCATAACAGACAGCATATAAGAGCCAAGAAAGAACTCCAGACAGCATCAGATTTTGCCTGGTTGCCTCTCATTTCTTTTCCCTGCTCTGACACTGGAAGAATCAGCAAGAAAGTGAGGAAGGCAAGCAGAACAAGATAGAAAAACAGTGAAAGAATAGATGATACTGCATCACTGCTCACCCCGTCCCTTCTCATCTTCCTCACTGCCGCTTTGCAAGAAGCAAGAATCCAGCCTGAGCTAGGGGTAAGGGAGAAGATTTGAATTGGTTGAGAGATTGAAGTTTTGGTATTAAGTTAGACTGGGTTTTTTATTATCTTTCTAAAGAAATATTTGTTTATTTATTTGGCTGCCTCAGGTTTTAGTTGCAGCACACAGGATCTTTGTTGCCGCACCTTTTTAGTCGCAGAATGCAGGATCTTTAGTTGCGGCATGCAGGATCTAGTTCTCTGACCAGGGATCGAACTTGGGCCCCTTGCGTTGGGAGTGCAGAGTCTTAGCTACTGGCCTGTCAGGGAAGTCCCGGTTTTTTATTATCTTAAAAAATGGGTGGAATTGCCAAGAGATCTGAGATCAAGATTAATTCAGGGACAAGGAATATCCCAGAAAGTCTGTTTGGTCATCAGTGGAGAAAAGTAAGTTATTTCCTTTTTGCATTCCCTTGAGACTATCACATTTAATAAATAATATATAGATATAGATAGATACATATAGATATCTTGTATATATATATCGTGTGTGTATCACTATTAAATATATAAAATGCAAAAAAAATTACATTGCATGTAAGATGATAGAGCAAAATGACAGAAAGAAGAAAATGTCCCTGAAAAATGCCCATATGCTTGCTTGGGATTTCCCATGTTCTTTTTTTTTTTAATATACATTTATTTACTTTTGGCTGCGTTGAGTCTTCGTTGCTTCGCGCAGGCTTTCTCTAGTTGCGGTGAGCGGGGGCTACTCTTCGTTGCAGTGGGCGGGCCTCTCATCTCACTGGCGTCTCTTGTGGAGCACGGGCTCTAGGCGCGTGGGCTCAGTAGTTGTGGCTCGCAGGCTCTAGAGCACAGGCTCAGTAGTTGTGGCGCACAGGCCTAGTTGCTCCGCGGCATGTGGGATCTTCCCAGACCAGGGCTCGAACCTGTGTCTCCTGCATTGGCAGGCGGATTCTTAACTACTATGCCACCAGGGAAGTCACTTATTTTCCTTACCCCATCCCCTTCTTTCGCAGCAAAGCTTCGTTTCTCTGCCAAAACTTCAGCAGCTTCGTCAGCACGCATGATCCCAAAGTAGTTCTTCAATTGATTCTCCATCCCCTTGTAGCAGCACTGCAGTTTCTTTTATCTGGATGGTGGTGGGGATATTGAATAATAGCCTCTGAACTGAGAAGAAACTTTGAGACCAAAACGTGAAGCAGGCAACTCCATGAAGTATAATTATGATGTTTATTGTGGGTACTTACATAGGGGCAGTACGGGCGGACAACCACCAGAGGCATTTGCAGCTGAACTCTATGCTGCCAGAAGGGGCGTGGGGGAATTTATTTATTTATTTTATTTATTTTTTAAAAAATGTTTTCTTATTTATTTTATTGATTTATTTTTGGCTGCACTGGGTCTTTGTTGCTGTGCGCAGGCTTACTCTAGTTGCGGAGAGCCAGGGCTACTCTTCGTTGTGGTGTGCGGGCTTCTCATTGCGGTGGCTTCTCTTGTTGCAGAGCACGGGCTCTCTAGAGCACAGGCTCAGTAGTTGTGGCACACAGGCTTAGTTGCTCCGCGGCATGTGGGATCTTCCTGGCCCAGGGCTCGAACCCATGTCACCTGTATTGGCAGGCGGATTCTTAACCACTGCACCACCAGGGAAGCCCTGGCATGGGGGAATTTAAAGGGACCAAAGCTAAAGATAGAATCTGACTACTAAGCGAGAAGCACATTCGTGCCAGTGGGAACTGGGGGTTTCTCCTCCCTTCTGAGGTCTCATGAACATTATTCCTCATGGACCATTAACCATCTGGACTAGCAAAATGCGTTCTTCCAGTTTTCGTATCAGATGAAGGCAAGAGTAAGAGTTGATAGGGAACTTATCTGGCTTTGGGTGCATTCCTTGTGAGTAGGCTAAAGCTCAGAAAGGGGACTGTGGGCCTAAGATGGAGCTGACAAAGTGAAGTCAGTGTGGTCCAGCCACATAGATGGCATGCTTTCTTCATCCCATCTCAGTTTACAGTCATCTGTTTGGAGAGTCTTAGCAGTACTTGCTGAGTTCAGGAGATGTTTGTAGGTGATGATGGCTTCTGGTTGAAGTAACGGTTCTTTAAATTTTCTTAACAGTGGTGGGAGGTGGAAGGTTCCACCCTTTCAGGGGAAGATGACCATCATCTGTGACTTGGTGCACTGAGTAATGGGGCCACTTTACAACAGGTGCCAAGGTCTGCAGTCTACCTCATACTTCAGTTGGAGGTTGGAGGGAATGAAAAGTGCCCATTGAACTGAGAAGATACCTTAAGACTGAAAAAGAAGGCAGGCAGCTCCATATAGTCAATGGATCAGTTTATTAGAGGGTAATTTACTCACATGGTGAGATCAGGTGGGTGAACTAGAAGCATTTGCAGCTGCACTCCGCACCACTGAGGGGCCTCTGGGACAGTTTTATTGTTAACCTAGGTATGGGGGGGTATGTGCTTGGAAATAGGAAGTGCATTTCTTTTTTTTTCCCGGAAGTGCATTTCTAAGTCAAGTTTTATGAATGGGTAATTCGTCTGGTGGGCGATGGGAATGTGTCAGTGAAGGTCTTCATCGCTGTTTGGAGACTGTTAGAGCATAGATGCCACCTGGAACTAATGATCCTGAAACAATATCTATTAACTACAAAGCCCTTGATGACAGAAAAGTGATTTTACCTCATAGTACAGTCACAGGAAGGGTCACTGGAGGGACAGGAGGAATTGAATGGGCCCATGATGGTGGCAGTTATGCTAACAGCCATACATACTTCTTTGTAGACTCTTGGTTTGATTTTGTTTTAATATGCTCTTTCTTGCTTTTTTCTTTTGCATGTTGTGGTTTGGGGCAGCATTTTACTCTCTTTTGTTCTCTACCTCAGTTGTCAATTTTTGTCTTACTTTGTTCTCAGTTCAACCAGCCTTCTTCGGTTTGGTTGTTGACTCAGTGGCTAAAACAGAACAAGGGTCAGCGGGGGTTTTTTTCCCTTTTGCAGTTACTTGAGCTGCAGCCACTGTCTACATACAACTGCCCTTCAAGGACATGTAACCTATTCTGCTGAGTGCCCACCTTTTCAGTCCTGGGAGCTGGTACTCAGTACCTTTTTTTTTTTTTAATTGGCTGCACCACGTGGCATGCGGGATCTTAGTTCCTTAGTTTCCTGACCAGGGATTGAACCTGGTCAGTGAAAGCGTCTAGTCCTAACCACTGGACCTCCAGGGAATTCCAGTTGCTTTGTTTTTTAAGCAGAATTATTGATCACTTTGCTGATTATAAAAATAATGTACAGTTCAGGGAACATAGACGAATAGGAATGGAAAGCCCTCTAATCCCACTTGCCAGAGGAGATTACTGCTGAAAACACTTCGGTGGCCAAGGCTTAGGAACTTTTTTGTGCATATGCAAACTGTGCTTTATTTTTATTTTGTTTAAGACATAAGTGAGCTCATAAGTATAATTTCTAAAACTTGCCTCTTAATTTACTTTTTTGGGGGGGAAATTGGGAAAAGACAAAAAATACAAAGAAGAAAATAATAGGCAGGTGTATTTCCAACACACAGGAGTAACCTAACATTTCGGCATATTTGCAGTCATCATTGTACAATCTTAAAAGAAAAAGAGACCTTGAACATAAATGTTGCGTTAAAAAAATCAAATCACTACAAATAAAGTCTCCCTTTAACTGTTATTTCCAACCTCTCCACTTCCACAATCAGTAGGAATTTTTGTAAATCTTTTTAGGCCATTTAAAAACCTTTCGAGTGCTTTTATGTACATCAGACCTAAGAAATTTACACATAAATATGATTTTAGGTTTTTTCTCCAATTATACCTAAGTTCTTTTTAACTTAGCATACGTTTTTGATACTGTTGGGAAAAGCAGTCAGGCGCAGCTACTTCTCTCTAGCATAACTCTGCAAGAGTAGCCCTGGCTGAGGACATTTTCTTGCAAAGAAATCAAGAGCCCTCACTCAGCCTGTGCTGTGCTTACAGCCTTTTGAGGGACTACCTTTACCGGTTCAGTGCTTAATGTGTACCCCTTTTTTCTTCTTTTTTTTTGAGAATTATGTTTTTTTTAAAAAATTTATTTTATTTTATTTTGGGCTGCATTGGGTCTTTGTCACTGTGCGCAGGCTTTTCTCTGGTTGTGGTGAGTGGGGGATACTCTTCGTTGTGGTGCGTGGGCTTCTCTTGTTGCTGAGCATGGGCCCTAGGCATGTGGGCTTCAGTAGTTGTGGCACATAGGCCCAGTAGTTGTGGCTCGCAGGCTCTAGAGTGCAGGCTCAGTAGTTGTGGTGCACGGGCTTAGTTGCTTTGTGGCATGTGGGATCTTCCCAGACCAGGGCTCGAACCCGTGTCCCCTGCATTGGCAGGTGGATTGTTAACTACTGTGCCACCAGGGAAGCCCCCCTTTTTTCTTCTTAGGTGCATGTGTCAATGGCCCCCAGGCCCTCCCTTGCTTTCTGTATTTCAGACCCCATGGGTAAGGGGCCAAGGTCCTTCTACTGTATCATGAAGGGTGGTGCTGGTATCTGTTCCACCTGCATGGCTTTGGCTGCGAAGTGGATCCGTTGGTCGTGGGGGACCAATGGTTTGCAGGGGGTTGAATCTTGTACACTCTATTTTCTTCTCTTGCTCTAAGCGAACACTGTATCACTTGAGCCTCGTGTGTGTTGTCTGTTCTCAGGAACTTAGAATTACGCTCTGGTCTCTTCTGTGGGTGGCACTGAGCTGCTTTTTAACCTTGGCTGCATAGCTTGACCACCCAGTGAACAGTGAAACAATTGTATTCTTTCTTAAAGGTCAAGCACAGTCTTTTAAATTGTTGTATGGTATTTCATCCTATAAAGTGCTACACTTTTATTTAGTTGTATTGATGGGCAAGTAGGTCATTTCCAATATTGTGTTATTACAAAGAGTACTCTAGTGAACACCTGTGTAAATGCCTCAGTACCTGTGCAAGTGTTTTTCCAGGGAGCTTCCTAGAACTGAAATTTCAGGGGCATAGGTAATATGGCTTTTTAGTTTCACTGCAGACTTTCAAACTACTTTTCCTAGTGGCTGTAAACATTTATACTTCTGTCCAGTGGTTTGTGCTTTTGTTCTTTTTTTTTTTGGACAAGAGGTTTTAAAATACTGACATAGTCATATATCACCCTTTTTCCTTTGTTTTCTTAAGAAATCCTTGGTTACCCCAGGGCTCTTACTCCTTTTTGTTTTAATATTTATTTATTTATTTATTTGGCTGCGTCAGGTCTTTGTTGCGGCACACAGGATCTTTAGTCGCGGTATCGAACTCTTAGTTGTGGCATGTGAGATCTAGTTTCCTGGCCAGGGATCGAACCCAGCCCCCCTGCATTGGGAGCATGGAGTTTTAGCCACTGGACTGCCAGGGAAGTCCCTGTTTTTGAAGTTAAATCTTTAGCTAGAACTCGTTTTTTGTGTGATCCCCTGCAGGTACTGAAGGATGGCTGTATCCGTCTATCTAGGAATGGAGTTGCAAGTAGTAACTGTACGTTTAACTTAATGATGCGTGACTGTTTTCCAGTGTGGCTGCACAATTTACATTTCCACCAGCAGTGTATGAGTGTTCCAGTATTTATCTCTACATCCTTACCAACATATGTTATTTTCTGACTGTTCGATTCTAGCCATCCTAGTGGATGTGAAGTGGTATCTTATTGTGGTGTTGATGTGCTTTTCCCTGATGACTAATGTTGTTGAGGATCCTCTGTGTTTTTCAGCCATCTTTATATTTTCTTTGGAGAAATGTCTGTTAAGATGCTTTGTCTAATTTTAATTGTGTTGTCTTTTTATTATTGAATTGTAAGTTATTTATATTTTCTAGTGACAAGTCCCTTATAAGATATGTAATTTGTAAATTTTTTTTTCCCACTCTGTGGGTTGTCTTTTTACTTTCTTCATGAGACCTTTGAAGCACAAGAATTTTAATTTAGGTGAAGTCCAATTTATCTATTTTTTCTTTTTTTTGCATGTGGGATGCATTTGGTAGAATCCATTGACTAATCCATTGTCACAAAGTATTACACTTACATTTTATAAGAATATTATAGTTTTAGCTTCTTACATTTGGGTCTTTGATCCATTTTGAGTTAATTTTTGTATATTGTATTATGTAGGGGTCCAACTTGATTCTTATTCATGTAGACATATAGTTGTCCATGTACCACTTGTTGAAAAGACTATTCTTCCACCCTTTGTGTGGTCTTGGCACACTCGTTAAAAATAAATTGACCATAGACAATTTGTGGACTCTTAATTCTGTTTCATTGATCTTTATGTCTTTCCTTATGCCAGAACCACACTGTCTTGGTGACTGCTGCTTTTTTATAAAGTAAGTTATGAAATCTATTCTCCCAGCTTACGCTTTTTAGTTTTAGTGTTTCAATTTTTTAATAGACTATACTCACTCAAAGTTATTATAAAATATTGCTGTAGTCCCTGTGCTGGACAATACATGCTTGTAGCTTATTTATTTCATACATAGTAGTTTGTACCTCTTAATCCTCTACCCCTGTCGTGCCCCTCCTCCCTTCCCTCTCCCTATTGGTAACCACAAATGTTTTCTCTGTTTCTGTTTTGTTATATTCATTTGTTTGTTTCATGTTAAATTTTAATTAATTAATTTCTTTGGCCATGCCACACGGCATGTGGGATCTTAGTTCCCTTACCAGGGATCGAACCCATGCCCCCTGCATTGGAAGCTCGGAGTCTTAACCACTGGACTGCCAGGGAAGTCCCTGTTTCATTTTTTAGATTGCATATTTAAGTGATAACATACAGTATTTGTCTTTCTTTTTCTGATTTATTTCACTAAGCTTAATACCCTCCAGGTCCAACCATGTTGCAAATGGCAAAATTTCATTCTTATTTATGGCTGAGCAATATTCCACATCTTCCTTATCCGTTCATTTGTTGATGGACACTTAGGTTGCTTCCATGTCTTGGCTATTGTACATAATGCTTTTATAAGCACGGGGGTGCATGTATCTTTTCAAATTAGTGTTTTTGTTTTCTTTGGGTATATACCCAAGAGTGGAATTGCTGGATTATATGATGGTTCTATTTTTAGTTTTTTGAGGAACCTTCATACTGTTTTCCATGGTGGCTGCACGAATTTACATTCCCACTAACAGTGTACTAGGGTTCCACATGCTCACCAACATTTGTTATTTGTGATCTTTTTGATGATAACCATTCTGACTGTGGCTGATTGTGGCTTTGATTTGCATTTTTCTGATGATTAGCAGTGTTGAACATCTTTTCATGGGCCTGTTGGCTGTCTATATGTCTTCTTTGGAAAAATGCCTATTCAGGGTTTCTGTCCATTTTTTAGTTTGGTTGTTTGTTTTTTTGACATTGAGTTGTGTGAGCTGTTTATATATTTTGGATTTTAACCCTTTATCGGTAATATAGTTTGCAAATATTTTCTTCCATTCAGTAGATTCTCTTTTCATTTTGTCAGTGGTTACCTTTGCTGTGCAAAAGCTTCTATGTTTAATTAGGTACCATTTGTTTATTTTTGCTTTTGTTTCTTTTTGCCTTAGGACACAGATCCAAAAAAATATTGCAATGATTTATGTCAAAGAGTGTTCTTCCTATGTTTTCTTCAAGGAGTTTTATGGTTTCTGATCTTAACATTTAGGTCTTTAATCCATTTTGAGTTTAATCTTTACTTCATTTTGAGTTTATTATGGTGTGAGAAAATGTTCTAACTTTTCATTCTTCTACATGTAGCTGTCCAGTTTTCCCAACACCACTTATTGAGGAGACTGTCTTTTTTTACATTGTAAGTCTTGCCTCCTTTGCCGTAGATTATTTGATCATAAATGTGTGGGTTTATTTCTGGACTCTATTCTGTTCCACTGATTTATGTGTCTTGTATGTGTGTGTGTGTGCGTGCGCGCGCACATGTGTAGCACCATACTGTTTTGATTACTGTAGCTTTGTAGTGTAGTCTTAAGTCAAGGAGCATATCTCTAACTTTGTTCTTTTTTCTCAAGATCGCCTTAGCTATTCGGGATCTTCTGTGGTTTCATATAAATTTTAGGATTATTTGTTTTAGTTCTCTGAAAAATGCTGTGGGTTTTTTGATAGGGATTGCATTAAATCTGTAGCTTGTTTTAGGTAGTATGGACATTTTAACAATATTAATTCTTCCAATCCATAACCACAGGATTTCTTTCCATTTCTTTGTTTCATCTTCGGTTTTCTTCAATAATGTTTTTTTTTTAATTAATTAATTTACTGGCTGTGTTGGGTCTTTGTTGCTGTGTGCAGGCTTTCTCTAGTTGTGGCGAGTGGGGGCTGCTCTTTGTTGCAGTGCATGGGCTTCTCATTGCATTGGCTTCTCTTGTTGTGGAGCATGGGCTCTAGGCACGCGGGGCTTCAGTAGTTGTGGCACGTGGGCTCTAGAGTGCAGGCTCAGTAGTTGTGGTGCACGGGCTTAGTTGCTCTGCAGCATGTGGGATCTTCCCGGACCAGGGCTTGAACCCGTGTCACCTGCATTGGCAGGCAGATTCTTAATCACTGCACCACCAGGGAAGTTCCTCAATAATGTTTTATAGTTTTCAAAGTATATAGGTCTTTCACCTCCTTGGATAAGTTTATTCCTAGGTATTCTATTCCTTTTGATGCAATTTTAAATAAGGTTGTTTTCTTGCATTTTCTTTCTGATTCTTCATTACAAGTAAATAGAAAAGCAATAGATTTGTGTATATTAATCTTGTATCCTGCAACCTTACTGAATTAATTTAGTCTAACAGTTTTTTGGTGGAAGCTTTGGAGACTTTAGGGTTTTCCATATATAGTATTATGTCATCTGCAAATAGGGACATTTTTACTTCTTCCCTTCCAGTTTGGTTGCCTTTTATTTTTTTTTCTTGTCTGATTACTGTGGCTAGGATTTCCAGTACTGTGTTAAGTAAAAGTGGCGAGAGTGGGCATCCTTGTCTTGTTCCTGATTTTCGAGGGAAAACTTTGAGCTTTTCATCCTATGGTGTTAGCTGTGGGTATGTCGTAAATGGCCTTTGTTACGTTGAGATATTTCCCTGTAAGTCAACTTTGAAGAGAATTTTTATCATGAATGGATTTAAATTTTGTCAGATGCTGTTTCTGCATCTATTGAGATCATGTGGTTTTTATTCTTTATTTTGTTAATGTGGTGTATCTCATTTATTGATTTACGGATGTTGAGCCATCCTTGCATCCCTGGAATAAATCCCATTTGATCATGGTGTGTGATCCTTTTTATATATTGTTGAATTTGGTTTGCTAATATTTTGTTGAGGATTTTTGTGTCTAGGTTCATCAGAGATGCTGGCCTGTAATTTTCCTTTTCTGGTAGTGTCTTTGTCTGGTTTTGGTATCAAGGTAATGTTGGCATTGTACAATGAATTTGGGAGTGTTCTCTCCTCTTCAAAAGTTTGAGAGGAATAGGTATTAGCTCTTCTTTATATGTTTGGTAGAATTCCCCTGTGAAGCCATCCAGTCCCGAGATTTTGTTTGTTGGGAGTTTTTGATTTCTAATTTAATTTCACTACTAGCGATTGGTTTGTTCGGATTGTCTGTTTATGATTCAGCCTTGGAAGAGTGTAGGTTTCTAGAAATTTATCCATTTCTTCTAGGTTGTCCAGTTTGTTGGCATGTAACTTTTTGTAGTATTCTCTTAGGATTTTTTTTGCATCTCTGTGATATCGGTTGTAGTTTCTCCTCTTTCATTTATTATTTTGTTTTCTTGGGTCTTTTCTCTTTTTTTGTTAAAGAGCCTGGTTAAAGGCTTATCAGTTTTGTTTATCTTTTCAAAAAAAAACCCCAGACAGTTCTTAGTTTTATTGATCTTTTATGTTGTTTTAAATCTCAATTTTATTTATTTTCTCTTTGGTCTTTATTATTATTATTATTTCTTCTGCTGACTTAGGGCTTCATTTATTCTTCTTTTTCTAATTCCTTTAGATGGTAAGTTTGATTGTTTATTTGAGATTTTTCTTGTTTCTTGAGATAGGCCTGTATTGCTATAAACAACTGCTTTATCTGTGTCTCATAGATTTCGGAAAGTTGTGTTTTTATTTTTATTTGTCTCAAGGTACTTTCAGATGTCCTCTTTGATTTCTTCTTTGACCCATTGGTGTTTTAGTAGCATGTTTAGTCTCCACATGTTTGTATTTTTCCCATTTTTCTTCTTGTAATTGATTTCTAGTTTCATATCATTGTGATTGGAAAAAATGCTTGATATACTTTCTGTCCTCTTAAATTTGTTAAGAGTGTTTTGTGGCTTAGCATGTGATCTATCCTGGAGAATGTTCCATGTGCACTTGAAAAGAATGTGTATTGTGTTGGTTTTGATGGAATGTACTATAGGTATCTATTAAGTCCAGTTGGTCTAATGTGTCATTTAATACCACTTTTTGTTGATTTTATGTCTAGATGATCTGCCCATTGATGTAAGTGGGGTGTTAAAGTCCCCTACTGTTATTGTATTACTGTCAATTTCTCTCTTTATGTCTGTTAATATTTGCTTTTTGTATTTAGGTGCTCATATATTGGGTACATATATGTTAACGAATGTTATATCCTTTTTTTTTTTTTTTTTTTGGCTGTGCCATGTGGCTTGCGTGATTGTAGTTGCCTGATCAGGGATTGAACCTGCGCCTTTGGCAGTGAAAGTCCTAACCACTGGACTGCCAGGGAATTCCCACATATCTTCTTCTTGTATTGATTCCTTTATTATTGTGTAATGTCGGTCTTTGTCTTTCGTTATAGACATCGTTTTAAAGTCTACTTTGTCTGATATGAGTATAGCTGCCTCAGCTTTCTTGTCATCTCCACTTGCTTGAAATATCTTTTTCCATCCCCTCATTTTCAGTCTGTGTGTGTCTTTAGCTCTGAAGTGAGTCTCTTATAGGCAGCATATAGATGGATCTTGTTTTTATATTCAGTTAGCCACCTTTTGTCTTTCGATTGGAGCATTTAGTCCATTGACATTTAAAGTGATTATTGATAAGTACATACTTTTTTGCCATTTTGTTACTTGTTTTTTGTAGTTCTTCTTTGTTCTATTCTTCTGTTCATTTCTTTCTTTGTGGTTTGATGATTTTCTTTAGTAGTATTCTTGTGTTCCTTTCTCTCTAGTAGTTGTATATCTATTATAGGTTATTGATTTGTGGTTATCATGGGGTTCATATATGTTGACCTGTAACTATATCTACTTGTTTTAAACTGATAATCATTTAAGTTCAAAATACATTCTAAACGATTTATATTTTTCATTCATCTCCCCCACATTTTGTTTTTGATTTCATATTTTACATCCATGTTTCTCCCTTAACTGTTTACTGTAGTTACAGTTGATTTTACAATTTTTGTCTTTTAATCTTTGTGCTAGCTTATTTAAGTGGTTGATCCTCAGCCTTTACTATATATTTGCCTTTACTAGTGGGGTTTTTCCTTTCCTATATATATATTTTTAAATTTATTTATTTTTGGCTGCATTGGGTCTTTGTTGCTGCACACAGGCTTTCTCTAGTTGTGGCGAGTGGGGACTACTCTTTGTTGCAGTGCCCGGGCTTCTCATTGCTGTAACTTCTCTTGTTGTGGAGCACAGGCTCTAGGCATGTGGGCTTCAGTAGTTGTAGCACATGGGCTCAGTAGTTGTGGTTCATGGGCTCCAGAGTGCAGGCTCAGTAATTGTGGCACACGGGCTTAGTTGCTCCGCGGCATGTGGGATCTTCCTGGACCAGGGCTCGAACCCGTGTCCCCTGCATTGGCAGGTGGATTCTTAACCACTGCACCACCAGGGAAGTCCCCTTTCCTATAAATGTTTACTTTTTATTGTAGCCTATTCTTTTCCACTTAGAGAAGACTCTTTAACATTTCTTTTAGGGCCTGTTTAGTATCGATGAACTCTTAGTTTTTTTGCGTCTGAGAAGTTCTTTAGCTTTCCATCAATTCTGAATGATAACCTTGTTGGTTAAAGTGTATTAGGTTGTAGGTTTTTCCCCTTTAACACTGTAAATATATCATGCCACTCCCTTCTGGCATGCAAAGTTTCTGCAGAAAAATCTGCTGATTGCCTTATAGGGGTTCCTGTATATATGACTCTTTGTTTTTCTCTTGCTGCCTTTAGAATTCTCTTTATCCTTCATTTTTGCCATTTTAATTATAACATTTCTTGGTGTGGGTCTCTTTGGGTTCATCTTGTTTGGGACTCTCTGAACTTCCTATACCTGGATATCTGCTTCCTTCTTCAGGTTCAGGAATTTTTCAGCCATAATTTCATCAGATACCTTTTCAATCCTTTTTTCTGTCTCTTCTCCTGGAACCCCTATAATGTGAATGTTGATATGCTTGATATTGTTTCAGAGGTCTCTAAAACTGTTCTCGTTTTTTAAAAAAATCTGTTTTTTTCTTTGCTGTTCTGATTGGGTGATTTCTATTATTCTACCTTCCAGTTCACTTGTGCATTCCTTTCTATCAGCTAGTCTGCTGTTAATTCCTCCTAGTGTGTTTCTCATTTCAGTTATTGTATTTTTCATTACTGACTGGTTCTTTTGTACATTTTCTAGTTCCTTTTTAAATTCTCACTGTGTTTATCTGTTCTTTTCCCTAATTTAGTTACCATTCTTATTACTGATGCTTAGAACTCTCTATCTGGTAAATTACTTATTTCTCTTTCATTAGTTTTTTTTTTTTAGGGGATTTCTCTGGTTCTTTCATGTGAGACAGACTCTTCTGTCTTCTCATTTTACTTAACTTTTTGTGTTTCTGTGAAATTAGGTGAAACAAGTTACCTGTCCCAATCTTGAAGGGGTGTCCTTGCGTGAGAGCGTTCCTATACAATCTGTGTGTGCCCAGTGGCTTTGGTGCGAGAGCTGGATCTGACCTGAGCATGAGTCACACCTTCCCCCAGGGTGTGCTCACAGCTCTCACTTTAGTGGGAGGTGGGGCTGGAGATGGAGGGGTTAGAGCTAGAGCCAGGTATGAGCCAGAGCTTCTTCTATGCTCAATAGCCAACACCACCCTGTTGGGAGCAGGGGTGTGTCTCAAGTTGCTGGAGCAAAAGCCGAGGGTCGGGTCCAAGCCTGTTCTGTTTCTTTTAAGTATGTGCTCTCCTCCCTCCCAGGACTGGCACCTTTGCCACCCTTGCCCAGTCTGCTGCCTCTGCATCTCCAGCAATAGCCACCCTCAGATGCAGTGTCAGGTCTGTTGCCCAAGTGTGCACTCTCCTTAGCAATGGCAGCCTTCACCCTAGTGGGGAGCTGCACCAGAGTTAGAGGGACTGGAGTGGTGCCTGCTGGGGCGGTCGCAGGAAACCAGCCAGTGCCCCGGGTGGTTTCAGTCTGCTTCCTTTACTTCCTTTACTTTGTTTCCGGTAGTGTGCGTGCTGTTCACGAGTGGAGCCCTCCTGTAAGTCCCACTGGTTTTCAAAGCAGCCAAGGGGACTCGTCTTCCTGGTGTTGGACTCCAGATCTGGGGTGCCCAATATGTGGTTTGAACCCCTCATTTCCCAGTGCGGATCTGTGAGCCCATGATTATCCCCCTCTTCTGTGTCCCCTCCTCTCGGCTTAGGCCCCAACATAATTTCTTTTCCTCTCTTCCTGCCCTACACCTTGTGGATCTTTCTTTATAGCCTTGGTTGTAGAAGAGTTTTTCTGCCCATCTCCCTCTTGTTTTTAGTAAGAATTGCTCCACATGGAGATGTGTTTTTTTTAAAGAATATTTATTTATTTATTTGGCTGTACCAGGTCTTAATTGCCTAGTGTGGGATCTTCGATTGTGGCATGTGGGATCTTATAGTTGCAGCAAGTGAACTCTTGGTTGCAGCAGGTGGTATCTAGTTCCCTGACCAGGGATTGAACCCGGGCCCCCTGCGTTGGGAGCTCAGAGTCTTAGCCACTGGACCACCAGGGAAGTCCCATAGACGTATTTTTGATGTGTTCTTGGGGATGTGAGCTCATTGTCCTCCTACTCTGCCATCTTTTTTCTACTCTGCCATCTTGATCTCTTCCCTCTCTTCCAGCTTATTCTTTTTCAAGATTGTGTTGTGTATTATGTGGGTCTCTTGAGTTTCCATATGTTAGGATCAGTTTTTCAATTTCTACAAAGAAGCCAGCTGGGATTCTGATAGGAATTGTTTTGAATCTATGGATAAATTTGGACAGTATTGTCATCTTAACAATGTTTTGTCTTCTGATCTGTGAACAACGAATGTCTTTCCATTTATTTAAAGTTTTAATTTCTTCTAACAATGTTTTGTAGTTTTCATAGTATAAGTTTTGTTCTTATTTTGTTAAATTCATTCCTAAGTATTTTATTCTTTTTCATGTGATTGTAGATGGAATTGTTTTCTTAATTTTAGTTTGTTCATTTTTACTATGTAGAAATACCACTGATTTTTTTTTAAAGTAAAAAAAATTTTTTTCTAGTTTTTTTGAGATATCATTGGTATACAGCACTGTATAAGTTTAATGTGGACAGCATAATGATTTGACTTACATACATCATGAAATGATTATCACAGTAAGTTTAGTGAACATCCATCATCTCCTTTAGATACAAAATTAAAGAAATAGAAAAAAATTTCTTCTTGTAAAAAAAAATTTTTTTTTCTTGTGATGAAAATTCTTAGGATTTTCATCTTAACAATTTTTATATATAATGTACAACAGTGTTAATTATATTTATCAAGTTGTACATTACATCCCTAGTACTTATTTATCTTATAACTGGAAGTTTGTACCTTTGACTGCCTTCATCTAGTACCCGCGACCCCTGCCTCTGGTAACCACAAATATGATCCCTTTTCCTGGTCTGCTTGATCCTGACAGGCTCCACTGTGCAAATGTTCATGAGTCCTTTTCTCAGAAATCCAAAGATGATCCTAACTAACAGCATCGACTTTGCACCATCCTTCTCACATCCCTCCCGAACAGTAATGTTGGTTATTTCAGTCTCTTGCCAGTGACTTCTGATGTCCCAGCAAATGGCATTGTCCCCAGCAGTGCTGAAAAGATACTCCCGAGGGCCCAGCAGTGATACATACAACTAACGCAGACTTGCTTGCACTCTGCTGGGTAGACCTTGAACAGGAGTGATGCCTCCAGGCAGGTGGTATGCTGTCCATCCAGCTCAGGCCAAGGCTTCAAGGGAGCGAGGATGCCTTCAGATGGTAAAGAAGGAAGAAGAGGATGAAAGCTACACTTCAGTGCCAGCTGCCAGACCACAGACACTCAATCGTCCTGGCCAGGAGCTGTTCCGCCAGCTCTTCAGACAGCTTCGCTACCATGAGTCTTCTGGGCCTCTAGAGACTCTGAGCCGGCTCCGGGAGCTCTGCCGCTGGTGGCTGAGGCCAGATGTTCTTTCAAAGGCCCAGATTCTGGAGCTGCTGGTCCTGGAGCAGTTCCTGAGCATCCTGCCAGGGGAGCTTCGGACCTGGGTGCAGCTGCATGACCCTGAGAGTGGTGGGGACGTTGTGGCCTTGCTGGAAGAGCTACAGAGGGACTTCTATGGGACACCATGGAGGGTGAGTGTGAGCAAGCGTGCAGTGCCCAGTGAACTCTGCCTGCTCGTGAGCCTGCTTGTGGGGGGG
>NW_020172172.1:2032791-2040831 GCF_003031525.2 Neophocaena asiaeorientalis asiaeorientalis
CCTTCAACATGGAAGAATTCAGGGGAAGTCTTCCCTTCTCATTCCCATGGCACCTGAGCAGCTAAGAACTTGACCCTAAGCAAAGGACCATTTAGCAGGCAGCCCTTCCCTCTTTCCCAGAGGAATATAAGCTCTAGGAAGAAGAGGGTCTGCAAGTATCCATAAACAGTAATGAGGTTTTGGATACATTGACTTAACAGTGCATAAAGTACATCTCCACATACCTAACTTGACTTGTACTAACCTGTAAAGTGGGGGTGGTATCTCTTGCTCATACACGGGGAAATTAGTGTCAGGATCCTTGGCTTCTAAGTACATCTTGAGACCTAGAAGAGCAGTCTACACAAACCGTGTTACTTCTTTCTCAGTAAACTTTTCAGGATTTGTTCTTTGCGGGGGAGATGGGGAAGAAGAGTGGTGAGGGGCAGCCCAGGGCTAGGAAATTGGAAGATCACAATTTTAGACTGCATTCCACAACCTCTGTGTTCTTGCCAACATTGTGGTACCTTCAGAGCCTCAGTTTTTGAAAACAAAATGGAAGACTGATCTAACGATGAGAATTTGTTCGTTACATATTTGAGTGCCTACCATGTGCCCAGCCCTGGGCTTGGTGCTAGGAAACAGAGCTGACAGTCCCACTGCAGGCAGTAGAGCAGTGGGTCAGTTAAAGTGCACTCTGCATGCCCCTCTGCCCCACTCAGGCCAGCCTCTCAATACTTCTCCGTACCTTTGAGGTTTTTTTTTTTTAAAGAGCATTTATCATTTTTGTAGGCTTTTAAAATTTTTTATAAAGTATGTGTAATTCTACATGTATGATTCATGCATAAATGAAAGTTACTTTTAAGATTTCTGAAACATATTTGACATACTTCTCCCCTAAATTTAATATAAAAATTAGATCAATCAGTTAAAACATTGAACATTGTCTACCAGCAATAAATGATAACAAATATTTAACAAGAAAACCTTTTGCCCAACATTGGGTACTATTTTTTAAAATCTAAAAGAACATTTATAATTTTTACCAAAACCATGAGTTGTTCAAAATGACCTAAGGATAACTTTTAAAGCAAATAAGGTACATAGTAGATACAAAATTGTGGCTTGGGTATATTCAAGTCATTCGAGAGCTAGGTGTGTGGTTTAAAAATCCATGAAAACAAAAAACAAAAACAAAACAAAAAAAATCCATGAAAACATTGCCAAACGAGCGGAAAGGGCCTACCTGGTTGAAAGCTAGTTAGAAATTAGAAAACAAAAAACAGAGCCTGGAAAAAAGCCTACCAGATTCTAAAAAATGAACAGAAATGCTCAAGATGCATATAAATTATAGTTTATCAAAATTACCAAAATTTGAGAAACAGGGGCCTGAGAAAGTTTGTCCTTAAACTCATTTGTCTATGCTTCCATATTGTTATTGTTTCTTTATTCTCCCTTTGGTAGGATTTGGGAGGAACAGGAGATAAATTGCTGTGATCACTTTACCTTCTTCAATCTATAGCTCAGTATTAGGTACTTAATGGCCTCAGGCTAAGATTCGTCCATATCAGTGTAGAGAATGTCTTGGCCACAGGGCCAGAAAAACCTGAAGTTCACTGGCTGTAGCTTCCTATACTCACTTTTGCATCAGGGATAGCCTTGCCTCCAGAGACCAGGACTGTTTGAAGTCCCAGCACAGAGACCACCTTTCTCCAGGTCTCTGCTTGGATGGGTACCTCCCTGTTTTTGCACCTGAGACTTTTTCTTCTGTGATTCCATAGCCGACCCTCACAGTTAGCATTGTCTCTCTAGTGGTGTTGCTATTTTAGTCAGGTTTATAGTCTGGGAGCCTTCCTGCCTCTTCGAGGTCACTTTTCATATCATTACCTAGAGCAGTGCCCGAAACTTGATAGATGTTATCTGACTGCATCTCTGCTGTGAACCATTATCAGTTTAACTCTCAGGGATAAATTTCTTATTTCTAAGTTCCTGGCCAGGGGTGGGGACTGAGGGCTAGTGGGGAGGTATCCTGCAGCACCCGAGGCCTGACAGCAGTGCTGTCACTGACTTGCCACTTGCTTTCCTATGTCAGGCAGGAATCTGGTTTCACCTGTCTCACCATGGCCCGCATTAGAGCCCAGGGAGGTGGAGGGGTGAGGGGATCCTCCCTGGGCTTTCTATTCCTCCTTTTCCCTCTACCTGTAGGTAATAAAGGACCTAGCTCACCGCTCCCTGGGCCTCTACCTTTTAGAGATTGGCCATGTGGCCTGTTCTGTGAGTTTGCTTTCTGATTCCCACGAGGATCCTCTCACAACATTTTCTTCTTGCCAGGACCCAGCCCTTGCCCAGAGCCCAGATGTGCATTGGATGGGCACAGGAGCCCTGCAAGCCGCACAGATATGGCCCCCTGCTTCACCTCTCAGGAGCGGCTCGGCTCTGGGGGACCACCTGCAGCCTCCCTATGAAATAGGAGTGCGTGACTTCCTGGCTGGGCAACCCGGTACTTGCCGCCTGGCTCTAAGACCCCAGCCTATGCCACACTTCCCAAATTTCTATAACGTTGTCTTTTCACCCTCTGTCCTCTCAGGAGAATCCCTTCTGTCCTGGCCTTGAGCTCTGTGTCCTTTCTATCCTGTGACCCATGTCTACCTACCTTCTCCTTCCATTGTACCCCCCACTTCCTGACCCCAGCAGACACCGGGGAAATGTGAAATGGGTGTTTAAAACAGTCCATACCTGCCTGTGGGCCCGGGAGTCCTCCACGTGGGGGGAAGAGTGGGCTTCTCAGTGGGATACCAGAGCTGGGCTGCCCTCTCTCATGACTCTTTCTTCTTCAGATCCTCCTGCTGCACAGGTTTCTGCCCTTTCCCAGAGAGAGGGATGTTCAGGAGACCTGGTGACAGTCCAGCCTCAGGTGAGCCACAGAACCTTCGGTCCTTCCTGATGTCCCACTGTTGCTGCCTCATGGGGTAGCTGTAGCTCCCCCCTGTCCTGTGTCTTTCTGTCCAGTGACCTCACATCCCGAGACGCATGTCCCAGAGACCAGATTATCCCCCAGGAGCCCAGAGCTCTTCTGCTGGGTGATGATCTTCTCTTTCCCCTTTATCAGATCCATCCTGTACTCACTCAGAGCCAGCCTCATTCCCCTGCCCCCTCCTAAAAGCTGGGAGTTGTGGACTGGCTCTAAGGCATAGGACCATGTTTTTTCAGGAGGCTGTGACTTTCAAGGATGTGGAGGTGACCTTTTCCCAGGATGAGTGGGGATGGCTGGACGCTTCTCAGAGGAACCTATACAGGGATGTGATGCTAGAGAATTATGGGAACGTGACTTCTTTGGGTAAGGCATTGATATCCCCATGCTTCTACCTACCTCTACTTCTGCCTTCTTAGTTTTCATTAGGGTGCATAGAAAGGGGCCTGACCTGGGTTTAGGTCCTGTCTCTCTAACTACTAACCAAATCACTTAATCTTAATGCCTGTTAATATAAAGATTAAAAGTCATATGTGTCAAGTTCCTAGTCCATTTAGGCATCCAAAAAAAAGTTGGCTGATTTAACTAGTTGACTTGTCATGTGGCTCTGGAGAATGCTAGCGATCCTTTTGTCTGTGGTTTCTCTCAGCCTCTCTTGTCTCTGCTCAGAGCTGTCAGAAATTCCTGTCTAGGCCTCCTGTCCTCCACCTGCCTCCCTGGCTTTCCCTCCTCCCTACCAGGAGCTCAGGCCTGAGAGGGTCCTGGAGAGTAGTTCTGTATGATTCATCTACCTTCCATTCACATCCCATTTTCTTCTCTTCTGCAGTGGGGCCATTCACCAAACCTGCTCTGATCTCCTGGTTGGAGGCAAGGGAGCCGTGGGGCTTGAATGTCCAAGGAGCTCATCCTAAGGGGAGTCCAAGTGCTGCCCCTGCAGGTGAGTTCCAGAGAACTGACCAGGTCTTGCTCCTCCCGCATCTACTCTCCTCTTTCTTAAGGTCTTTTATACTAAGAAAATCATGGGGAACTTACTCCATTGTTTACTGGAAGGAAGATCCTTAGCAGTGTTGCTAAGAAGTACTGGGTGCCTGGGCTTCTCCCCTCCAGACCGGCCTATTAGACATTGGTTTCTGGTCCTGCCCCTTCCCCAGCAGCCCTCTCAGTAACAGCTCTTGCCCACTGAGGGCTTCACTGTCCTTGTCAGTTCACTGATGCTCCTCCTCAGCCCTGTGCTGCTCTCCCCTTACCGCTCCTAGGAACCCTCATCCCACTCCTGCTGCTCCTCTTTGCTTGGTCCTTCCCCCGTGGGAGGCTTGACCTCTAGCCCTTGCAGCCAGTCCTCCTAAGAGCCCCACCTCTCAGCTCTTGGAGACCTTCCTGTCATGCTCTGTGTCATGATTCCTCTCCCCTCTCTTGCTGTTTAACACCTGCTTCTCAACCCTTTTTGTTTTTCACTGGATGTGTACAGCTAGCTGCTGTACCCGTCTTGCTTCTCCTCTCCCTTTCCTGTCGTCTGGAATACTATTCCATATTTTGCCTTATCCGTGACTATTTTGTAAAGGTATTGGCAGTCAGGCAAAAGCCTCACCACCTAAGTTCATGACATTTTTTGGTTCCTTGGTGCTTTCTGCAGTTCCAAGTATGGGAAAAGAGAACATTCTCTTTCCCTTTTTTTTTTTTGGCCACACCTAGTGGCTTCTGGGATCTCAGTTCCCTGAACAGGGATTGAACCCAGGCCACGGCAGTGAAAGCCCAGAATCCTAACCACTAGGCCACCAGGGAACTCCCAAGAGTACATTCTCTTCTGTTTTATTTGTGTCAGGAAATGAGCTCCATGTGAAAACAGACAAGTTCATCTTAAAACATGAACCTTTGGAAGAAGCTATGCCATCAGGATGTCATGGTGCAGCAAATGTTTCTGAGGGAACAGGGCTCAGAGAATCTTTTGCACAGAAGAGCAGGTTAAAGGAGCAATGTGGAAACCCCATACAAGTGACAGTTAAGAAAGAAGAGACCAATTCCAGCTACGGGACAGGAAAAGACTGTGAAGAATCGGGAAGAAGTAATAGTCTTCATCTAAAACATATTACATGTTTGAGAGGACCCAGAAAAAAGCAGTCCCTTAAACATGGCTATGGCAAACACTTCAGAGGGAGTTCATACCACTGTGATTACAAGGAATATGGGAAAGGGCTCAGACGCGTGATTGGCGGGTTTAGCCTACATCAGAGAATTCACGCTGGACTGAAAGGGAAGGCAAAGGATGCGCATGGGAAGGACTTCAGCCTTAGTTCTCATCACCAACACGGGCAGAATCTTCACATGGTGGGGACATTGTATACGTGCAGTGACTGTGGGAAGACCTTCAGTCATAGCTCCCATCTTGCATGTCATCAGCGACTTCACACTCAAGAGAAGCCGTTTAAATGTAGGGCCTGTGGGAAAGCCTTCAGGTGGAGCTCAAACCGTGTGCGACATGAGAAAATTCACACTGGATTGAAACCTTATAAATGCAGTTTATGTGACAAAGCTTTCCGACGCATGTCTGCCTACCGCCTGCACCAGGAAATGCATGCTAAGCAGAAATTTCTTGAATCTTATCAGCAAGAGGAGGCTCTCTCTTGTGGCTCAGGGTTTGATCATCATTTGAGAGACCAAAATGGGGAGAAACTCTTTGACTGTAGCCAGTGTAGGAAATTCTTCCACTGTAAGTCATATATTCTTGAACATCAAAGGATTCACACCCAGGAGAAACCCTATAAATGCATCAAATGTAGGAAAACATTTAGGTGGAGGTCAAACTTCACTCGTCACATGAGACTGCACCAGGAAGAGGAGGTCTGTGATCCGGATAAATGTAGAGAAGACTTTAGGCAGACCTCCAACTACAGTCAGCCCCAGAGTGCCCCCACTGTGGAGAAAGCTCTTCTGTGTCAGCAGTGTGGGAAGACCTTTAATCAAAAGAAAGCTCTCATTGATCATCAGAGAATTCACACAGGCGAGAAACCATACCAGTGCAGCGAATGTGCAGAAGAGTTTCCTCATAAGTCGGCCTTTATCGTTCACAAGAGGCAGCATGCCGTCGAAATAAAGCCTGAGGACGTGCCATCGTTTAGTCAGGACAGAGCATTCCAAGTTCCTCAGAGCAGTCACACCACAGAGGAACCCTACAAATGCAGCCAGTGTGGCAAAGCCTTCCGTAATCACTCATTCCTCCTTATCCATCAGAGAGTTCATACCAGAGAGAAGCCTTATAAGTGCAGGGAGTGCGGGAAGTCTTTCAGATGGAGTTCTAACCTCTCCCGACATCAGAGGGTTCACTCTTTGGGGAAACCGTATGAGTACCACGAAAGTGAAGATGCTCCAAATCTGCAGTCACAAATACTCACTGGTGCAAAACCTTTTTGGTGCCAAGAATGTGGGAAAAGCTTTACACGTAAAAGAAGTCTTTTAGATCATAAGGGAATACACAGTGGAGAGAAACGCTATAAATGTAATCTGTGTGGGAAATCTTACGACAGAAATTATCGCCTTGTTAATCATCAGAGAAACCACACGAAAGAGAGACCATTTAAATGTCAGTGGTGTGGGAAAGATTTCATTGGAAGACATACTCTCTGTATTCATCAGAGAAAACACACCAGAGTGGCCCAGTCTGAATGCAGTGTGGCTGGGTTGTCTTCTCGCCAGGATACAGGGGTGAGTTTACAGGAATTAAAACCAAGTGAGGAGAAGAAGCCTCTTGAAGATGGTGAGAAAACTTGTGATCAGAACTCCGGACTCACTGGGCTCCAGGATATACCCACTGGGGGAAAGTGCCACAAATGTACCACGTGTGGGAAAACTTTTAGCAAGAGCTCACAACTCATTAGCCACAAGAGATTTCATACTCGAGAGAGGCCCTTCAAATGCAAAGAGTGTGGGAAGACCTTCAGGTGGTCTTCAAATTTGGCTCGGCATATGAAAAACCATACCAGAGATTAGCTTGGGGTCTGACAGTGTGGGGAGGGCGTCCTGGCTACCCTGCTAGAGAACCCCTGATTGTAGGCAGTGTGGGGCAGACCTTCATAGAGGGCCCTGCTCTTTCTATTTTGGTAGCTAGTGGCAGAGAATCCTGAAGATTCAAAAATGCAGGGCAGGCACCCCCATCCTCCTGCTGGAAAATGAAATGCTGGGGAAGAGCAGCAACGTGTTCCAGAAGGAGGCTTGGACCCCTAGGAGTGGTCTTTGCACAATGGCCTGGAGCTCCCCCAGCCAGATCTCCTTCTATAACTCTAAAGGGAGAGACCACTGCCCTTCTTGGTTCAACAAAATGTCCGTGGCATGGTGGGCTGTGGCTGCTGGGAAGGGGCCAGTTGGATCCTAAGTTTCCCTTTTGAGTTTGGCTTGTGATGGTGCCTAGTCTGTTTGACCTTAAAAGCACCAGCAGCAGTAAGAACTAGTCTCTTCTGATGCCTCCAGGGGAGTTCTGGCTGCGGCTTCAGTCTTCACAGCTGACTTTGGATATTTGCCATGGGCGTAGAGTTGTCTCAGCTGCGAGTGGAGAACAGGGTACTGGGCTTGATCACCTGGAGAATGAAGCTCGACCAGTGCCCCATCGCCATCTCCGTCCCACAGGCCTGTATGGGCAGCAGCGGTTCATCTGCTAAACAGAAATGTGCTGAGCATCTCTCACGTGCCAGGCACTGTCGTGTGTGCCAGAGACCCAGCAGTGAGTGGAACAAAAAAGTCTGCCATCTTGGATCTTTACAGACAATAAACAAATGAGATATATATAGTATTTTGGATGACGATATGTGTTGTGGACAAAATGAATCAGAGTAGAGTGAGAGGGAATGCTGGATTGGGAGGTAGGTTGAGATTTTAAATGGGCTGGTCAGAGAGGGCCTCAACTGAGAAGGTGAGATTTGAATAAAGACCCAAAGGAGATCATGGAGGAAGCCCTGTAGGTCCCTAGATGCTACATAGGACCCTTCACAGGAGGTAGGGTCTTGTCTGGTCTCCTAGGGAATGGCACGTAGGCCCCTGAGCCAGAGTGGAGTGAGCCAGCTGGAAGTGAGGAACCCAGAAAGGTGGAGGGCCAAGGCGCA
>NW_020172172.1:2041157-2054293 GCF_003031525.2 Neophocaena asiaeorientalis asiaeorientalis
GAGCGTCGTGGGTCCTCACTGGGGCTTGGCTACCTCAAAGGGAGGTAGGGGGCTTTTGGACAGTTTTGAGTTGAGGATTATTGTGGTCTGAATCTGAACCCTTATAGAATGTAATTCAGATTCAGAGTCGCATGTGTTGAGAGCCCGGGGTCATGGCAAGGGCCTTGGAGTCATCAGATCTGCATTCCAGGCTTGGTTTGTCTTTTCTTGGCAGGATGATCTTGAGTAAGTCACTGAGCATCAGCATCTATTTCCTGGTGTGTGAAATTAGAGTAGCTGGCTCTGCTACCTGGCTGTTGGGATTGGTGAAAAGAAGGCTTGGTTCACTAAGATTCTGGGTTAGGGGTCTGATCTCTAGACCAGAGCCTTCACAGAGCTGCAGCTCCCGTGTCAGTTGATGCTACAAGCACAGAAATACCCCTTTACTGTCCAAATTTTTCATCCTCCAACTCCTTGTGTGCCACCTAGTACCTCATAGAGTTCCTGCCCCAATAGGGGTGTTTCTACTGCCATTTTTATAAATTGATATATATTTATTTTTAAACATTCAAATCAAATTTTAAAAAATGTAAATGGAGTAAAAATCAACAAAAACCTCTCTGTATTGAGGTAAGCCTTGACTATTTGGGGATAGTGCTGGTACAGTCTGTTCAGTAACCTGAGTTTTAAAATAATTTTAATTATATAAGTAGTCTGTGATAATTATAGAAATATTAGTAAATACAGATCAGCTGAAAGAAAAAGTCTGACTACTTGGAGCTAGCTACTAAACATTTTGGTGTCATCAGTGTTGGGTTTAACTTCATTGCCCTTGCCTGAATGCCCCTGGGCGGACCTGCCTTGTGCTGTCTCCCTTCACCTTCACGCAGAGTGCCACACTCCTGTCCAAGCTGGCCCAGGTCCTTACTCTTTTAAGTCCCAGCCTTCCCTGACCTGTGTGCCTCTAAGCCCTCTCCCCAGGTCCCACCTCTCCTAATGCCTGTATGTTGCTCTGTTAGGTGTTGTCTGGGTTTCCAAAAGTTATTCCCACTACTGCAGCCGGACCAAGTACTTTGGAAGCCAGGTTTGGGTGCTTATTTATCCTTCGGCTGGGCAGAGTAGATTTTGCACAAAGTTGACTCTTTTAAGGAATATAGAACTGGATTTATTATTTCAGCTAAGTCAGGACTGGAAGTTTTTGAAGGGGTCTGTGAGTGAAATGTTGACTAGAGACCACCCACAAGCACGCCTGCTACTTGGGAGCCCAACCATGGGTGGTTCCGAGTCATAGGGCGCTCAGACAGTTTCTGACTGCCCCAGCTATCAGTGCTCACCTCATACCCCATCCTGGCCTGGAGAACATACCCCTTATTCCAGCCCTGCCCCGCCTTCTCTCCGCTTCCTAGGAAGAACTGAAGTTAGGGCCGGCGGGAGCCAGATGGGCTGGGACTCCATGGAGAGGAGTGGGTATCAGGGGGTCTTTCAGGCAGGTGTTCAGTGTGGTCGGTCTCACCCTTGCTGACAGAGACTGTCAGCCCAGACAGAGGCATGTGCAGAGAAGAAAGCGCAGGAAATGTAAATCGATATGGACCATCTTACACTCATAAAGTTGGCAAATTTTTAAAAGCCATTGTGTGGGTAAGTGTATGGCACATGGGAACTCACTGCCATGGGTGTGCCAAGCAATTTGCAACATCTTGTAAAATTGTGTGTACTCTACCACTTAGAATTCTACTCTTGGATAAACCCTAGAATAACTCCATGTGAAGAAGGAAATGTGCATATGACTGTTCATTGCAGCACTGTGTAGATAGTAAGACTGGGAGAAGCCTAAATTTCCATCAACAGAAGAACGGGTAAATACATGGGTTGTTTGGTACTTTGGGAAGTGAACATGAAAGAGCTAGAGTTACATCTGTCAACACAGATGAATCAAAAATGATGCTGAGAAAGTTGCAGAAGCTATGAATACCATTTATGTAAAGTTAAACATACTGTGTATCTGTGGGCGCATTATTTAAACTTACTTGTGTTTCACTTTTTCTGTAAAATGAGATAGTAGTGCCAACCTCACAGGGTGATGGGGGGAGGGGGACAGTTAATGAATTAATGCATGTAAAGTGCTTAGAATAGTGGCTGGCATGTAAACCTTGTTGGCATATAGTAAAGTGTTACTCTTTTATACAATAATATATTTCCTATGGATTCAAATTATATGAAGGGTGTAAAATCATGTGTTAGAATGAGGTGTGAAAGCCATGCTCTGCTTTCCCAGAGCAGGAGTTGCTGATGGAATCACGGAGGGTACGTGGAGACTTCAGTTGTGTTTTATTTCTTTTAAGAAGTTGATGTAGATGGGTCAGCATGTTGATTTAATGGGATAAGTGGTGGGTTCTTTTTTAACTGTTTAAAACATCTCAAAATAAAAATATTTTTGAGCATGGGCTCTGCCATTTTATGATTTTATAGAAATCCTGGCTCTGCCATTTATGTGATGTTTCTTAGAGCGAGCCACTCCATCTCTCAAGGCTTCAAGTTCTCACCTGCAAAAATCGGGAGCAACACAGATGGCTTTTAGTAAAGGAGTGGTTAAACAGGTCTGATACATCCATGATAGAGAACTGGGCAGCAGTTAAAAAGAATGGGAATGTTCTCCATGTATTGACACATGATCCCCGAGGCCTGCAGTTTATAGGAAATTATAAGCTCCATTTCCTTTCATTCCTCCTTGCCTGAAAATAACAAGTGATGCCAGAAGCTGTAGCCTTATAAGTTTAATGAAGAAGTGGGAGCCTGTGAATGGAAGATGCCGAGTCATCCATTCCACTTTTATAGGTTTACATACCAACTACCCCACCTTTTATGTTAATGCTAACCCAGCTAAGAAGAGCAAAGAGGTTTTGTGTCAGCAGGTTCTAGTCAGGAGCCAGAAACCATATTAGTTAATTTAACAAAAAACTTGTAAAGAATTGTTCGCTAGATCTGTCTAAGTAACTGTAAAGGCAAAAAGAGAAGGCTAGGGTATCATGGAGGAAGTAACTGTGAGAAGGAGCTACCACCCAGGACTGGAGGAGCTGTGATAGCATCTGGCCTCATTTTGGATGTTTGACCACTGACAGCTTTCAAGCCCTGTCCCCATTTTGCCTCGCATCTGGGCAAGCTGATAAGAAATCCCAAGCACACCCTCTCAGCTCTGAAGGGGAAGTTTATGCAAATCCTGGCCTTTTTTTGTTGCACTGGAATCCTCACCCCTAACCACAATAAAAACCAGAGCCACTCAGCCCTCCTTTATCAAGGCAAACCACCTGGCTTTGGTACCTGTCCTGCTGTCTCCACAGAGCCTCATAATACGAATAATAAACTTTTTCATAACCTCTTGATGTGTGTGTGGTCATTATAGTTTCAACATCTGAACCAGTTTGGGGTGGTGGTATCATAGTGATCCCGCCTCCACAGGGCAAGATACAAAGCAGAAACAAGGAGAAACGGTTAGAATCGTTAAAAGGTTAGACATCGGAAGAGAGCCCCTGCGGAACTGAGCTCAGACCTATGAGCAGGAGAGCACTGCTGGGCTGGTGCTAGTGTCTGAGCTCGGGGGAAGGGCCCCATGTAGGCAAAACCTGCAAGCTGGACTCTGCTGCTACTAGAAGGAGTTGCCACTGCTGGGGTGAAGAAGCATTGGGAACAGGAAGCAATGCCCACAAAACCCAGGAAGGAACAAGCCCCCTCTTCCTCCTTGTATTAGGATTCTCCAGAGAATCAATCAATAGAAAAAATATATAGGAAGAGAGAAAGAGAGAACAAGGAATTGGCTCATATGATTATAGAGGCTGGCAAGTCCAAAATCTGCAGTGGGCCAGCAGGTTGGAGACCCAGGAGAGCCCATGTTCCAGTTCCACCCAAAGGCTTTTTGCTGTAGAACCTTTAAGAGCTGATGTTGCAGGTGAAGTCAGACGGCAAGTCTGCTGGAGAATTCTTTCTTGCCTGGGTTGGCCAGTCTTTCTGTTCTATTCTGGCTGATTAGAAGAGGCCTGCCCTCATTATGGAGAGTAATCTATTTCATTCACAGTCCACCAGTTTAAATGTTAATCTCATCCAAAAAACACCCTCACAGGAATACCCAGAGTAACATCTGACCAGATGTCAGTGGCTCAGACAAGTTGACACACAAAATTAACCATTATGCTCCAACACTGCAGCTTTCCTCTTGCATTCCTTGATTGCAGAACCTAAGGGAACCAGCGAGCAAAGCAGAGATGTGGATTGCAGAACTCAACCCCGTCATCACAAAACATCTATAGGAGGGCAGGTTTGAAGCAGAGAGACAATAAGCTAAATAAACGGTGCAGCTTTCCTGAATTATTGTAATTTTTAAATTCCTAGGATATTTGACTTAAAATTTTGAGACCAGTAATATTTGTTGAGGAAATCATGTGGTGACTGGTGACTTAAAGGTATAAATTATGTCATAAGCAGTTGATTTTACCCACTGACCTTGTAATAACTAGCTGTTCACTGTGACCTTACTCCTCTTGCTGTAATGAACTCAAAGCCGCAAGAAGAGTCTCTCAAAATTAAGAACACAGTTAAAGGTATTCCACTTTATAAACATTATTTTACAACAAGTTTCAATAAATTAATAAATTTAATAAAGCAAATTTGTGACTTTAACAAAACACAGCAGAATGCAAATTTACCTCAAGTGGAGCGGTGACTTGGATAAACTCCCAGCAGAGCACAGGGGAAACCAGACAGCGAAGTCCTGTAGCCCTGAATTTGAAAAGAATCTTCCAATTAAAAAGACAAGGATGGCTCCATTTAAATCCATGGTTGAGCTGTCTTTGTTGCCCAAATGACCTGGGAGCACATCAGTTCGTGCCTTTCACAATTAAATCTGTATAAGTTAGGTAAGGCAAGGAGAATGTATGCATCTAGTTCTACTGGTTAAGATTCATAGGCTATTAATGTGGTTTCAACAGATGGGTTACTATTTGTGTGAATCAAAGAATCTGATGAATATACTGGGTAGAGGTAGAAAAAAAATTGTCTAAGTATGGATGTTTTCCCTCTGCAACTTTAGGTTTGAATGAGAGTAGAAAACAGACTGCCTGCCCTCAGATACATCATTGTGGTTTACTTAAAATGACTGTGGAAGATTCTCCCTTGGTGAGAAAGAGTCCAAGGAGTCATTATGTACATAAACCAATACTAAATATTGAAGTCAGCAACCCAAGAGAAGTATACTTTTAGACTAGTGCAAAAATTTCCACATACTAGTACACATGAATCTTATTCATATAGAAATATAAAGTAGTTGGGAAAATCCACAAGTTTTCCTTCTTTTTGGGCCATTTACAATTAAAATAATTATGTACATTTAAGGTTCTATCATCATATCCACAACTGAGAAGCTCATTCTACCAAGGTGCAGTCTGATGTGAACATAAGCAGAAACTTTTATATGTTAAAAAAGAGAAACAAGTAGCCGTTATACATAAGAAGAAAGTGTGGTTGGAGTCCTAAGAGCAAGCATGGTGGCTACAATGTCATCAGAAGGAGCTATGTTAGGTAAGTAGAAAGTCTCACTACTATGATTTTAATTGTATGAGGTGGATTGAAGAAGGTTCCAATTGGTAAGCCTTGGCCACTAGTACTAGAGTAATCCAATGTCCAATAACAGGTGGTGTTTTCCTGTCCTCAAATGTGTCATTCACACGCTATGAAGCTTCAACTGTAGGATGACTTTTAACTTACCATTGGTCACATTAGTTGGAGCTGGCAATCATTCATTCATGGGAATCATTTTTTTTTTTGGCCACATGTGGCTTGTGGGACCTTAGTTCCCTGACCAGGGATCGAACCTGGGCCCTCGGCAATGAAAGTGCAGAGTCCTAACTACTGGACTACCAGGGAATTCTTGGGAATCTTTTTTTTTTTAATTGAGGCAACATTGGTTTATAACACTATATAAGGTTCGTGTGTACAACACTATAATTCTGTATATACTGCATTGTGCTCACCACCAAAAGTCTAGTTTCTATCCATCACCATACAGTTGACCCCCTTTACCCTTTTTGCCCTTCTCCCCAGCCCCCTTACCCTCTGATAACCTCCAACCTGTTCTTTGTGTCTATGTGTTTATTTTTGTTTGGTTTGGTTTTATTTTTGTTTTTTTATATTCCACATATGACTGAAGTCATACAGTAGTTTATTTTTCTCCATCTGACTTATTTCCCTTAGTATAATACCTTAAGGTCCATTCATGGTGTTGCAAATGGCAAGATTTCATCTTTTTATGGCTGAGTAGTATTCCATTGTATATATATACATCTTTATTCTTCTGTTGATGGGCACATAGGTTGTTTTCATATCGTAAATACTGCTGCAATGAACATAGGGTGCATATATCTTTTCAAATTCATGTTTTCATATTCTTTGGGTACTCAGAATAGCTGGATCATATGGTAGTTCTATTAATGTACTGAGGAATCTCCGTATTGTTTTCCATAGTAGCTGCACCAACTTAACTTTCCCATCAACAGTGTATGAGGGTTCCTTCTCCACATTCTCTCCAACACTTGCTTTTTCTTTTCTTTTTTATAATAGCCATTCTAATGGGCATGAGGTGATAGCTCATTGTGTTTGATTTGCATTTCCCTGATAGTGATATTGAACATCTTTTCATGTGCCTGTTGGCCATCTGTATGTCTTTGGAAAAATGTCTATTCAGAGCCTCTGCCCATTTTTCTTTTTTCTTTTGGCTACCCTGTGCAGCTTATGGGATCTCAGTTCCCTGACCAGGGATTAACCCCGGCCATGGCAGTGAAAGCACTGAATCCTAACTACTAGACCACCAGGGAATTCCCCTACCCATTTTTCAATAGGGTTTTCTTTTCTTTTTTTGGGGGGGGGGTTATTGTTGAGTTGTATGATTTCCTTACATATTGATATTTTGGATATTAACCCCTTACTGGGTATATGATTTGCACATATCTTCTTCTATTCGGTAGGTTGTCTTTTTGTTTACTGTGCAGAAGCTTTTTAGTTTGATGTAGTCCTATTTGTTTATTTTTGCTTTTTTTTCCCTTTCCTGAGAAGACATATCCGAAAAGATACTAAGGCCAATGTCAAAGAGCATGCTGCCTATGGTTTTGTGGTTTCAGGTCTTACATTCAAATATGTAATCCTTTTTGAGTTAATTTTTGTGTATAGTGTAAGATAGTAGTCTGGTCTCATTATTTTGCATGTGGCTGTCCAGTTTTCCCAATACCATTTATTGAAAAGACTTTCCCTTTTCCATTATATGTTCTTGGCTTCTTTGTCATAAATTGGTTGTCCATATATGTGTGGGTTTATTTCTGGGCTCTCAATTCTGTTCCATTGATCTGTGTGTCCGTTTTTCTGCCAATACCATGCTGTTTTGACTACTAGCTTTGTAGTATAATTTGACACCAGGGAGTGTGAAACCTCCATCTTTGTTCTTTTGGCTCAGGATTGCTTTGGCTAGCTAGGATATTTTGTGGTTTCATACAAATTTTAGGATTTTTTGTTCTATTTCTGTGAAAAACATCATTGGGATTTTGATAGGGATTGAATTGAATCTGTAGACTGCTTTAGGTAATATGAACATTTTAACAATGTTAATTCTTCCAATCCATGAGCATGGAATATCTTTCCATTTCTTTGTGTCTTCTTCAATTTCTTTCAACAGTATCTTATAGTTTTCGGTGTATAGGTCTTTTTACTCCTTGGTTAAATTTATTCCTAGGTATTTTATTCTTTTTGTTGTGATTGTAAATGGGATTGTTTTCTTAATGTCTCTTTCTGCTAGTTCACTGTTAGTGTAAAGAAATGCAACAGATTTTTGTATGTTGATTTTGTACCCTGCAACTTTACTATATTTATTTATTATTTTTAATAGTTTTTTTGTGTGGAGTCTTTAGGATTTTCTATATATAAAATCATGTTAGGCTTCCCTGGTGGTGCAGCGGTTAAGAATCTGCCTGCCAGGGCTTCCCTGGTGGCGCAGTGGTTCAGAGTCCGCCTGCCGATGTAGGGGACATGGGTTCGTGCCCCAGTCCGGGAAGATCCCACATGCTGCGGAGCGGCTGGGCCCGTGAGCCATGGCCACTGAGCCTGTGCGTCCAGAGCCTGTGCTCCGCAATGGGAGAGGCCACAACAGTGAGAGGCCCGCATACGGCAAAAAAAAAAAAGAATCCGCCTGCCAATGCAGGGGACACAGGTTTGAGCCCTGGCCCCGGGAAGATCCCACATGCTGCGTAGCAACTAAGCCCGTGCACCACAACTACTGAGCCTGTGCTCTAGAGCCTGTGATCCACAACTGCTGAAGCCCGTGTGCCTAGAGCCCGTGCCCTGCAACAAGAGAAGCCACTGCAATGAGAAACCTGCGCACCACATTGAAGAGTAGCCCCTGCTCACTGCAACTAGAGAAAGCCCGCACCCAGCAACAAAGACCCAACTCAGCCAAAAATAAATAAATAAATAAATAAAATTTAAAAATCATGTCATCCGCAAAAAATAAAAGTTTATTTCTTTTTTTTGCCACACTGCATGGCTTGTGGGATCTTAGCTCCCTGACTAGGGATTGAACCCGGGGCCATGGCAGTGAAAGTGCCGAGTCCTAACCACTGGACTGCCAGGGAATGCCCAAAAGTTTACTTCTTCCTTTCCAATTTGGGTGCCTTTTATTTCTTTTTCTTGCCTAATTTCTCTGGCTAGGACTTCCAATGCCAATGTTGAATAAGAGTGGTGAGAGTGGGCCCTTGTCTTGTTCCTGATCTTAGCGGGAGAACTTTCAGTTTTTCACCATTGAGTATGATGTTAGCTGTGGGTTCATCATATATGGCCTTTATTATGTTGAGATATTTTCCTTCTGTGCACATTTTATTGAGAATTTTTTTTATCATAAATGGATGTTGAATCTTGTTAAATGCTTTTTCTGTGTCTATTGAGTTGATCATATGATTTTTATCCTTCATTTTATTAATGTGATATATCATGGTGATCAATTTGCAGATGTTGAATCATCTTGCACCTCTGGAATAAAATCCCCCTTGATCATGGTGTATGATCTTTTTAATGTATTGTTGTATTTGGTTTGCTAATATTTTGCTGAGGATTTTTTCCATCTGTATTCATCAGAGATTTTGCCCTGTAATGTTTTTTCATGTGTGTTGTCCTTATCTGGTTCTGATATCAGGGTAGTGTTGGCCTCATAAAGTGAGTTAGGAAGTGTTCCCTCCTCTTCAGTTTTTTCAGAGAGTTGGTGAAGGATAGGTATTAAGTCCTTTCTTATTTTTTTTCTCATTAAGAGCTTTAATTCCAACAAAATTTCTTTCTGTTTAACAATTATTTATATAAATTTACAATATTTTTGTTTTGATTGATTATAATAAGTGCAATTATAATTCAATCCAGGAGAAAAATTCCTCCTCCCCACCCCCACTGCATACTTTTTTTTTTTTTAAGTCCTTTTTAAAAAATGTTTGGTAGAATTCACCAGTGAAGGCATCTGGTCCTGGACTTTTGTTTTTTGGGAGTTTTTTGATTACTGTTTAAAATCTCCTTGCTAGTGATCAGTCTATTCAGATTTTCTATTTTTTCATGATTCATGAAATGAATAAAAAGCATTGTTAAATGCTTTTTCTGTGTCTATTGAGTTGATCATATGATTTTTATCCTTCATTTTATTAATGTGATATATCATGGTGATCAATTTGCAGATGTTGAATCATCTTGCACCTCTGGAAAAGTTATAATATATATATGAAAAGTTATAATATTTAAGAATTTATCCATTTCTTCTAGGTTGTCCAATTTGTTGGTGTATAGCTGTTCAAACTAGTCTCATAACCCCTTGTATTTCTGTGGTATCTGTTGTACTTCTCCTCCTTTGTTTCTGATTTATTGAACCTTTTCTTTTTTGTGAGTCTAGCTAAATGTTAATTTTGTTTATCTTTTCAAAGAACCAGCTCTTAGTGTCATTGATCTTTTCATTCTCTTTGTAACTCTATTTCATTTATTTCATTTTAAGTCCTTTTTAAAAAATGTTTGGTAGAATTCACCAGTGAAGGCATCTGGTCCTGGACTTTTGTTTTTTGGGAGTTTTTTGATTACTGTTTAAAATCTCCTTGCTAGTGATCAGTCTATTCAGATTTTCTATTTTTTCATGATTCATGAAATGAATAAAAAGCATTGTTAAATGCTTTTTCTGTGTCTATTGAGTTGATCATATGATTTTTATCCTTCATTTTATTAATGTGATATATCATGGTGATCAATTTGCAGATGTTGAATCATCTTGCACCTCTGGAAAAGTTATAATATATATATGAAAAGTTATAATATTTAAGAATTTATCCATTTCTTCTAGGTTGTCCAATTTGTTGGTGTATAGCTGTTCAAACTAGTCTCATAACCCCTTGTATTTCTGTGGTATCTGTTGTACTTCTCCTCCTTTGTTTCTGATTTATTGAACCTTTTCTTTTTTGTGAGTCTAGCTAAATGTTAATTTTGTTTATCTTTTCAAAGAACCAGCTCTTAGTGTCATTGATCTTTTCATTCTCTTTGTAACTCTATTTCATTTATTTCCACCCTGATTTTTATCATTTCCTTCCTTCTACTGACTTTGGGCTTCATTTATTCTTCTTTTTCTTTTCCTTTAGGTGTAGATCCTTTAGGTGTAAGGTTAGATTGAGATTTTTCTCGTTTCTTGAGGTAGGCCTGTATTGCTATAAACTTCCCTGTTAGTACTGCTTTTGCTGCATCCCATAGATTTTGGTATATCATATTTTTATTTTCATTTGTCTTGCCATTTTTTAAAAACATAAATTTATTTATTTATTTTTGGCTATGTCAGGTCTTCATTGCTGCACGTGGGCTTTCTCTAGTTGCAGCAAGTGGGGGCTAGTCTTCGTTGCGGTGCACAGGCTTCTCATTGTAGTGGCTTCTCTTGTTGCAGAGCACAGTCTCTAGGCGTGCAGGCTTCAGTAGTTGTGGCACTCAGGCTCAGTAGTTGTGGCTCGTGGGCTCTACAGCACAGGCTCAGTAGTTGTGGCGCACGGGCTTCATTGCTTTGTGGCATGTGGGATCTTCCTAGACCAGGGCTCGAACCCATGTACCCTGCATTGGCAGGCAGATTCTTAACCACTACACCACCAGGGAAGTCCCTGTCTTGGCATTTTTTGATTTCTCCTTTGATTTCTTTGTTGACCCAACAGGTGTTCAGTGGCATGTTATTTAGTCTCCACATATTTTGATTTTTCAGCTTTCTTCTTGTAGTTGATTTCTAGTTTCATACTGTTGTGGTCAGAAAAGATGCTTGATATGATTTTAATTTTCTTAAGTTTATTGAGATTTGTGTTCTAACACATGGTCTATCCTTGAGAATGTTCCACATGCACTTGAGAAGAAAGTGTATTCTGCAGCTTTTGGATGGAATGTTTTATATATATATATATATACATATATGTATATATACTTATATATGTACATATACATGTACATGTATATATATACGTGTGTGTGTGTGTGTGTGTGTGTGTGTGTGTATGTATTTGTGTGTCTACTAAGTCAATCTGGTGCAATGTTTCACTTAAGGCCAGTTGGATGATCTATCCATTGATGTAAGTGGGGTGTTTAAGTCCCTTACACTTATTGTGTTGATGTCAATTTCTCCCTATAGGTCTGTTAATAATTGTTTCATATTTTTTGGTGCTTCCAGGTTAGGTGCCTATATATTAATAAATGTTATGTCTTCTTGATGAATTATCCCTTTTGTCATTATATATTGTTTTTGTCTCTTGTTAATCTTTTGTGGCTTGAAGTCTGTTTTGTCTGATATGAGTATGTCTGAACTCTTCCTTTTGGCTGCCGTTTGCTCAGAGTATCATCTTCCATCCCTTCACATTGAGCCTACATTTGTCTTTACTTTATTTATTTATTTATTTATTATATTTATTTGGCTGTGCCACGTCTTAGTTGCAGCAGGCGGGATATTTTAGTTGTGACATGCGACCTCTTAGTTGTAGCATGCGAACACTTAGTTGCAGCATGTGAACTTAGTTACGGCATCTGGGATCTAGTTCCCTGACCAGGGATCGAATCTAACTTTGGGTTTTGTTTGTTCTTCTTTCTCTAGTTCCTTTAGGTGTAAGGTTAGATTGTTTATTCGAGATGTTTCCTGTTTCTTAAGGTAGGATTGTATTGCTATAAACTTCCCTCTTAGAACTGTTTTTCTTGCATCCCCTAGCTTTTGGGTCGTCGTGTCTCCATTGTCATTTATTTCTAGGTATTTTTTGATTTCCTCTTTGATTTCTTCAGTGATCACTTCGTTATTAAATAGTGTATTGTTTAGCATCCATGTGTTTGTATTTTTCACAGATCGTTTCCTGTAATTGATATCTAGTCTCATAGCATTGCGGTCGGAAAAGATACTTGATACAATTTCAATTATCTCAAATTTACCATGGCTTGATTTGTGACCCAAGATAGGATCTATCCTGGAGAATGTTCTATGAGCACTTGAGAAAAATGTGTATTCTGTTGATTTTGGACAGAATGTCTTATAAATATCAATTAAGTCCATCTTGTTTAATGTATCATTTAAAGCTTGTGTTTCCTTATTTATTTTCATTTTGGATGATCTGTCCATTGGTGAATGTGGGATGTTAAAGTCCCCTACTATGAATGTGTTACTGTCACTTTCCCCTTTTATGGCTGTTAGTATTTGCCTCATGTATTGAGGTGCTCCTATGTTGGGTGCATAAATATTTACAATTGTTATATCTTCTTCTTAGATTGATCCCTTGATCATTATGTAGTGTCCTTCTTTGTCCCTTGTAATCGTCTTTATTTTAAAGTCTATTTTGTCTGACATGAGAATTGCTACTCCAGCTTTCTTTTGGTTTCCATTTGCATGAAATATCTTTTTCCATTCCTTTACTTTCAGTCTGTATGTGTCTCTAGGTCTGAAGTGGGTCTCTTGTAGACAGCAAATATATGGGTCTTGTTTTTCTATCCATTCAGCCAATCTGTGTCTTTTGGTGGGAGCATTTAGTCTATTTACATTTAAGGTAATTATCAATATGTATGTTCCTATTCCCATTTTCTTAATTGTTTTGGGTTCGTTATTGTAG
>NW_020172172.1:2055104-2153088 GCF_003031525.2 Neophocaena asiaeorientalis asiaeorientalis
AGAAAGAAAGAAAGAAAGAAGGAAAGAAAGAAAGAAAGGAGGAAGGAAGGAAGGAAGGAGGGAAGGAAGGAAAAAAGGAAAGAAAGAAGATAAAGTAAAATAAAATAAAACAAAATTATTAAATAAAAAAATAATTATTAAGAAGAAAAAAAAAACGGACGGATAGAACCCTAGGACAAATGGTGGAAGCAAAGCTATACAGACATAATCTCACACAGAAGCATACACATACACACTCACAAAAAGAGGAAAAGGGGAAAAAAATCATAAATCTTGCTCTCAAAGTCCACCTCCTGAATTTGGGATGATTCGTTGTCTAAAGGAGGGAAGGAAGGAAAGAAAGAAAGAAGATAAAGTAAAATAAAATAAAGTTATTCAAAAAAAAAAATAATTAATAAGAAAAAAATTAAAAAACAAACAAAAAAAAGGATAGAACCCTAGGACAAATGATGGAAGCAAAGCTATACAGACAAAATCTCCCACAGAAGCATACACATACACACTCACAAAAAGAGGAAAAGGGGAAAAAAATCATAAACCTTGCTCTGAAAGGCCACCTCCTCAATTTGGGATGATTCGTTGTCTGTTCATGTATTCCACAGATGCAGGGTACATCAAGTTGATTGTGGAGCTTTAATCCGCTGCTTCTGAGGCTGCTGGGAGAGATTTCCCTTTCTCTTCTTTGTTCTCACAGCTCCCAGGGGCTCAGCTTTGGATTTGGCCCCGCCTCTGCGTGTAGGTCGCCTGAGGGTGTCTGTTCTTCGCTCAGTCAGACAGGACGGGGTTAAAGGAGCCGTTGATTCGGGGGCTCTGGCTCACTCAGGCCAGGTGGACCCCTCTTCTGAATAACTAGGCTTTAAAATGCTTAGGCCCTGGATTCTACCTCAGCAAGTTTCTGCCTAAAATTGAATGGATTTAGGCCCTAACCGGCTTCTGAATAACTAGGCTTTAAATGCTTGGGCCCTGAATTGTACCTCTGCCACTTTCTGACTAAAACTGAAGTGGATTTAGCCCCTACCTCGCTTCTGAATAACTAGGCTTTAAAATGCTTAGGCCCTGGGTTCTACGTCGGCCAGTTTCTGCCTAAAACTCTATGACTGCCGTTTTATCTTTTGTTTTCTGGTTGCTTTATATTTCCATTGTTCCTTTTCCCTTGTGTTTCTGTCTGCCATTTTAGTTTGATGGTTTTTCTCTGATGTTTTTCTCAGTTTTTTTCTCATGTTTCATGTCTCTGCTCTAGATTTTTGTTTTGTGGTTATCATGTGGTTTGTCTAAAATGTGTCATAGATAAAATAGTCCTTTTTCTGCTGATAGCATCTTATCTTCATTTGCCTCTACAGGTTCCATCCTTTTCCTCTTACTCTTTTACGTTTCTGTTGTAATAAATTATTCCTTTTTATGATGTGACCTCTTTACCAAATTGAAGTATCTGTAGTTATTTTAAATGTTTTTTCCCCATTTAACGTTTATGCTATAATTAAGTGCTCAACAACCTATTCTGATATAGAGTTGGAATTTTCTGATTCTATTTGTCCGTTTATCACCTTTCTCAACATTTTGTGTACTTTTGCCTTTTTGTTTCAGGTAGAAGAGCTCCTTTCAACATTTTTTTGGTAAGACAGGTCTAGCGGTGATGAACCCCTTCAGCTTTTGTTCATCTGGGAAAGCCTTTATTTATTCTTCATAACTGAAGGATAACTTTGCTAGCTAGAGTATTCTTGGCTGACAGTTTTTAATCTTTCAATATTTTGAGTATGTCATTCTCCTCTCCTCTGGCCTGTAGAGTTTCCTCTCAGAAATCTGCTGATAGCCTAATGGAGGTACCTTTGTAGATTACTGTCATTTTTTCCCCATGCTGTCTTTAAAATCCTTTCTTTATCATTGACTTTTGACAGTTTTAATATAGTGTGTCTTGGAGCAGGTCTTTTTATGTTAAGATAATTGTTCTATTAGTGTTGTGGACTTGTATATCCAGTTCCTTTCCCACGTTTGGGAAGTTCTCAGCTATTATTTATTTAAATAAACTCTGCTCCCTTCTCCCTCTTCTCCTTCTGGAATACTCATTATTTTAATGTTGCATTTTCTAATGGAGTTGGATAGTTTTTGTAGAGTTTCTTCATTTAAAAAAAATCCTAGTTCTCTCTCCTCTTCTACCCGAATCATTTCTAGATTCTGTTTTCAACTTGCCAATTCTCTCTTTCATTTGGTCTACTCTATTTCCAATGCTTTGTAATGTATTCTTTGTCTCATGTATTGAGTTGTGCAGCTCCAGAATTTCTACCTGGTTCTTTTTTAGCGTTTCAATCTCTTTGGCAAAGTATCCCTTAGGTTCATTAATTTTATTACTGAGCTCATTGAACTGCCTTTCTGAGTTTTCTTGTAGCTCATTGAATTTCTTCAGGACAGATATTTTGAATTCTCTGTCAGTTAGATCACAGTCTTCCACGACTTTAAGTTTGGTTTCTGGAGAACTGTTATTTTCTTTTCGTGATACTGTGTTACTGTGGCTTTTCATGGTGCTCGATGAGTTTTCCCTCTGCCAGTGCATTTGAAGTAGTGAACACCGTTCTTATTTAGGTAAAGCTTTGTTTAATTTGATTCTAACAGTTCAACAGATTGGTAATTAAAGGCATTTATTTTATTTTTCAGTAGGTTTCCCTGTAGCACAAGTTTTTGGTTCCATTTACCTGAGCTCCTCTGGCTACATTTGGAAATTGGCACTTTCCACCCTCTGCTGCCTGTGCCAGAGGTGTTGCTGGTGCCCTTGTTGTTGCTGCTTTTGTGCCTCTGGGTTTGCTGATAGCTTGCTGCTGCCAGTGTCACTGGTGTCATTATGGGGGCACGAGGATGGCGGGCACCTCTGCTGCCCCCAGGATCACCTAGGGCATGGGCACCACTGTTGCATTGGGGGTGGGGGAAAATGGAGGGGGGAGCCAGGATCTCCGGCACCTACACCACATTTGGGGTTGCTGGGCTTTTGAGCTCTGCTGCTGCAGGTGGGGTGGGGTGCAGAGTCACGTGGCTAGAGGGTTTGGGCCCTGCCACTGCTGCTGTTCACTTCCTTGTGCCATGGGCATGGCTGCAGTCAGGAGGCGGGTTCATGTGCGCTGCCTCCACTGCTGCTACTAGGTTCTCTGGGCTGTGGGACTCAGTCACTTCAGCAGGGGAGCCAGGATTGTAGGTACTGGTTTCACTTTTCCCCTGGTTCTGCCTCCTTTATGTGTTCCAGTCCACCCACCTTCAGAGGTGCAGATGTACAGATCTTTCCGGGGTCCTGGTGTGTTGGGCAGGGGAAACTTTGTTGAGTTATAGTTGTTTTAGATGGAAGGGGAGAGACAAAGAGAGTGTCTCATGCCGCCATGATGCTGACATCACTCGGCAATCTTTTCAAAATCATTTTAAATATAGAAGTAACGCAGATGGTCTGGTCTCATATTGGCTGAACACTGATAAGAGACATACCTGATTCATATTTTGGGGCACTGAACAAATTCAGTAATTAAAACTTGCTTTCTTATGTGGTGGTGGTGGTCTGAGTCAAGTTGAGAACAGATTCCTTTCCTATCCTCTTTGTTGTTTTAACAAAGTTGGGAAGAATGTGAGAACTATCAGTGAGTTTATAATTTAGTTTGAATTATTTGACTGAGTTCCTATTTTAAGTTTGATAAAAATTAACTGCAAAGCAGAATTAAATCCAAATAGTTTTGAACAGGGAATTAATTTTTACAATGGGAAGAGGCCTTAAGATTGTAAATGACTTGACTTAGAGAACTACAGTTGACCCTTGAACAACACAGGGGTTAGGGGCACAGACCCTTTGTGCAGTCAAAAATCCAAGTATAATTTATAGGTCCTCTGTATTGCAGTTCTACGTCTGCAGTTTCAGCCAGCCATGGATCGTGTACTACTATAGTATTTACTATTGGAAAAAAAATCCTTGTATAAGTGGACCTGCACAGTTCAAACCTGTGTTGTTCAATGGTCAACTCTACTTCTAGTTTTGGAGGGCCGACTGAAAGGAAAGTCATGAGGCTTAAAAGCTCTGGGTAATATTCAACTCTGGAAGTACAGTGTAAGTAACCATATTTAAAAAATATTTCTATCATGAAATGTAGTAGTATATGAAATTAAAAATGTACAACCCGGTGAAGTTTCATAAGATAAGCTCCCCTGGAATCACGAGCCAGACTCAGAACCAGAACTTTGTGGGAAACTCACAAGTCCCCTCCTGCCATTCTCGATCAGTTCCTCTTCCTTCCCTTTCCTACAAAGTAAACCATATTCTGATGTATTGTAACAATTTCCTTGCATTTCTATCTTTTTACCACCTAAACACACTCCCCTAAACATTATAGTTTTGCTGTTCTTTGTTTTGTGTGTGTTTTTACTTTAAATAGATGGGACCATATGTATTCCTTTGTGTCTGGTTCCTTTTCATCCAAACTTATGTTTGTGGGATTCATTTCTGTTGTGTACCCCTGGCTGGTTCATTTTTGCATGAAAGTGTAGGCAGCGCAAGTGGTCACAGAAGATCTCAGCAGGTGAGCTTTTCAAAGTCCTGACAAGAAGACTGGAAAGTAAAGTGCCATAGAGGAATAGATACTCTTTTTTTTTTTCGGTACACGGGCCTCTCACTGTTGTGGCCTCTCCCGTTGCGGAGCACAGGCTCCGGATGCACAGGCTCAGCGGCCATGGCCCACAGGCCTAGCCACTCCGCGGCATGTGGGATCCTCCCGGACCGGGGCACGAACCCGTGTCCCCTGCATTGGCAGGCGGACTCTCAACCACTGCGCCACCAGGGAAGCCCAGGAATAGATACTCTTGATTGCTCACCACCCTAAAATTTCCTGGAAGCTAAGCCTTAGTTGTTTTCATCTTTCCAGCTGAGATGAAGGGAAGTTTTGGATGTGGAAATTTTGCTGAAGAAAGGAAATCGAACAGACAACCCGGTGGAATCTTAGGAGCTATTCTCAGGACCCATATCTGTGGGGTCTGGTGGAGATATAAGGGTAAATGCCCAAGGAGGGAGAGTGGGGTTCAGGGGTTCAGGGAAGATGTTCTGGATCCTGATCTTAGACGGGCCAGACCTGGGGACAGAAGGTTGCAAAGTCAAGAATCATCCGCTTAGGGAATTCCCTGGTGGTCTAGTGGTTAGGACTCAGGGTTTCCACTGCCGTGGGCCCGGATTCAATCCCTGGTCAGGGAACTAAGATCCCACAAGCCTTGCAGCGTGGCCAAAAAAAAGAGAAAAGAATCATCAGCTCATTTTCCTCGTCACCATAGCAAATGTAGCACCTCAGGTCCTGTGCTGGCTCCATGGGTGTGCAGTTGCACAGGGCCCCGTGCTTAGAAGAGCTTCACACTTGCTTTAGTGCTCTGCTGTCATTCTTTAGAAATTCAGAATAATTTTGAACATTTTGCACTTGACCTGGCAGATTATGTATCTGGTCCTGATCAGATCACAAGGCAGCCCCAAGTTAATACTTCAGAGGCCAGCACTGCCCACTGAGAGTGGCTTTTGTGAGCTGAGAATTATCTGAGACTTGAGGCAGCCCCTTTGGAAAACATTTTGGTGGTTCCCCAAAATGTTAAACGTAGAGTTACCATAAGACCCAGAAAATCTCATGTAAAATGGTCTCTTACGGCCCCTTTAAATACACAGAACATAACTATGAATATACAGAACGAAGAATGGAGTTTTGGAAGACAATGGTCACCCTAGCCAAGTTTATTTCCCCTACTGACATGTTATGTGTCTAACCAACATGTTTAGAGTAGTTGCTACTTCTACACGGCAGGTCTCATCACCATAATATCATCAGTATAATGGACCAGTGTGGTATCCTGTGGGTGGAAAGGTGATCCAAGTACCTGTAAACTAGATGGTGACTAGGGTTTTCGGGTTGATATAGCGCTGAAGTAGCGTGAAGGTGTATCCAGCTGAAAACAAACTAACTGCTTTTAATGGTCTTTACTAATAGGTATAGAGAAAAGATTTTGCCAGATGAGTAACTGCAGATAAGGTGCCAAATGTGTTAATTTGCTCAGCAACAAAGCTCCATGTGGAAACAGCAGTTGCTCTTGGAGTCACTGCATGATTAAGATCATCCGCTGTCCTTCTCCAAGATCCATCTGTTCCGCACAGGTCATGTAGGCGAGTTGAATGGGGATGTGGTTTTAAGTCTTTGATGGTGGCACTAATCTAGGCAATCTCTCCAGGGATGCAGTATTGCTTCGGCTTATTACTTTTGTGGGCAGAGACCGTTCTAGTGGCTTCCACTCGGGATTCTGCCGGTTGCTGAGTATGTCTGTTCCAAATATGTATTCCAGACTGTGAAAATAATCACAGGATGGGTTCACAGTAGGATGTGCCTACTGTGAGATGGACCTGAGCCAAAACTCCATTGATCACTTGAACTCCGTATGCTCATATGCTGACCAGGGGACCACAGTGCCATTCTGAGTCTCCCGTAATATAGTGTCAGTTCAGAACCAGACTCTGGCAATCCCAGGAAAGTCTGATTATATGCCCTTCCCAATGCACAGTCACTCTGATAAATGTTCTCGGGTGCCTTTGGGGAAGAGGAGGATTAAAAGTATAAATATTTCTCATTGGTAGCAGGGTTCTGCTGCAAAGGGACCTGCCTGCTCTTCAGTCAAGCAGTTCTAGGTCTGTGAACTAGCTGAAGTCTGGAAACTGAGTGACGGATTGTAACTCTGTTTTTGTGATTCAAGTCAGACTTCTATTTACTAGACCTGGAGCTTTTCCACTTACTTAGATCAAGTAAAACTTTAGTAGTCTGCTCCATCCATTTCAGTTCTAAGGATACCATGAGCAACTAGCTAACATCAAAGGCCTCTGTGGGTCAGACTCTGTAGTTCACTCCTTTGACTCTGTTGTTTATTACAGTAACCACACCCGCCTTGTCTTTGGTGAGTGTTACCACGTGGCTGCTGTCTCCTCAGGATTCCATCAGCCCCATGGCATTTAGGTAGTGATTCCCATCGTCTATAGGCTTCCTTGTTATTTTCTATGTAGATAATCTGAGCGACTATACTAATGGCAGTCTTGTTTCTTCCTTTCCAATCTTTATACTTCTATTTCTTTGACACATGTTAATGAACTGGCAAGTTTTACAATGTTGAATCCTCATCTGATTCCTGATTTTAAAGGGAATTATTCTAAGATTTCACTATTAGGTATGATGTTTGTTCTATGATTAAAATACTAGCCTTATTGTGTTAAGGAAGCTCCCCTATAGTTTTAGTTTGTTGATATTTTAAAAATTATGAGTGGGTGTCTTATTTTGTCACAGGCTTATTCTGCTTCTGTTGAGATGTGGTGACTTTAATGGATTTCCTAATGTTAAACCGTTTGTGCATTCTTAAGATAAATCCAAAGATGTATTTTTTAAAGTATCTATAAGCTGTTAGATTTGATTTGCTAATATTTATAATTTTGCATCTATGTTCATGAATGAGATTGGCCTATAATTTTTTATTTTCCTTATCTAAATTTGGTGTCAAGTTTATACTAGCCATATAAAATAATTTGAAATATCTTCTGTTTCCAACTCTCTGGAAGATTCCGTATACAATTGGTGTGGCAGTGACCACTAAACGTCCCCCATGTTTTGGTCTCCCTTCTTTTTCAATAGTAGAAAGCTTAGCTATTTATAGGACCACTGAAATTAAAGACTCTAGGTTCCAGCCTTTTCTGAAGCTAGGCATGGCCATGAGATGTCCACTTAGTGTTGTAGGGGTTTTCTGGGATCTTCTTGAAGAGTTAGCAGACAAAATTGTGGCTCCTACTTGAACTCTTCCTCCACCATGTGGTTTGGAATGCAGATGTCACTTTCTTATACCAGAAGGACGAGGTTCAGTCCCTAGGGATGGCAGAGGGTGAGCTGGGAGGATCATGTATGCTCAAGGATTTCACACAGCACATGAGATGTGAACCGCACATTTCTGGACTTTTATGTGAGCATACAATAAATAAACTTGTATCTTTGTTAGCTTACTGTTACTCATAGGCCAACGTAATCTTAATTAACGTAATTGACATTTTCCATGCCTTGTATGTTCGCTAGATTTTTCCTATAAAGTTCCTAGGACTTTACAGTATGTGTATATGTGTGTGTATATGTATGTATCCTTTTTTTTTTTAAGCTGGAGTATAATTGCTTTACAATGTTGTGCTAGTTTCTGCCACCCAGCGAAGTGAATCAGCCATACGCAATGTGTATCATTTTTAACTTCTCATTAAACTTCAGTGAGGAGAGAGCTACTTAGGTTTTATATTTTTCTTTATATAGATTTTGGAAAATGAGATTGTTTCAGGAAATTGACCATTTAATCTAAGTTTTAAATATAATATCAAAAAGATATTCAAAGTTATGTAATATCAAAAAGTGGTGCTTCTTATTTTAATTTCTGCTATAGCTAGACTTACACCTGTTTTAAAATTTCCATGATTGTTATTTTTCTCACTCTTTTAAATTGAGTAATCTTACCAGTTTTCTCACTTTCTTTTTTTTTTTTTTTGTGCTCAGAGAACTAAGATTTGCTTTTGTTGATTCCTTGATTCCTTAGATAATATCTTTGTTTTTACTTTATTATTTCTTTTATCCTTTACCCTTTCTTTTCATTTATTATTTTTAAATCTTAAGTCAGATTCTTACTTAGCCTATTAATTTTCAACCTTTTCTATTAAATAGAAAGCATTTAAGGCTATAATTTTCCTGTAAGTACCATTTGAGCTGTGTTCTACAAATTTTGATTTGGAGTATTTTCATTATAATTTAATTCTGATTTTCTTATTTCCATTTTGTTTTCTCCTTGACCCATGAGAATGACAGATTTTCTGACTGTCAAGATCAAACTTCTCTAAATTGGATCATGTTTAGGAATTGTGTTATTCCTATAATTGATAGCCTTACTAATTATTTTCTGTGTCCTCTATCAGTTACTGAGAAATACATGTTTTTTAAACCCCTCGATGTGATGGTAGGATTACCATCCTCTCCATGTAAGTATATCTATCTTTGTTTTGTCATGTGTATGTAGGACAACAGTAGTGAGCTGACTTCACACTTAGGATTGTTAAACATTCCTGGAGAATTGTTATCTTTTATCATTATGTGAACATCTGTATCCCTGATAATGCTTTTTACCTTAAGGCAGAGGTTGACAAACTATGGTCCATTGGTAAATCTGGCTGCCGCCTGTTTTTGTATGGCCTGTAAGTAAAGAATAGTTTTTACATTTTTAATTTTTTTAAAAAATGTTTTGGCCGTGCCGTGTGGCATGTGGGATCTTAGTTTCCTGACCAGGGATCGAACTTGTGCCCCCTACACTGGGAGCATGGAGTCTTAACCACTGGACTGCCAGGGAAGTCCTGGTCTTTACATTTTTAAATGGTTGGGAAAAGAATCGAAGGAAGAATATTTTGTGACATGTAAAGATTATATAAAATTCAAATTTCAGTGTCCCTAAATGAAGTTTCACTGGAACAGATCTACACTCACTCACTACATATTGTCTACGGTTACTTTCACTCTTCAGGTCAGAGATAGCCCACAACTTTTACAGAAAGTTTCCTAACCTTTGCTTTAAAGTCTTTTGTTTTGTTTTGGTATGGGAGCTCCACCAGCATTTTTTGGTTAGTATTTTTATTGCAGACCTTTCCCCTCCTTTTACTTTCAGCCGGTGTCCTTATGTTTTTGGTGTATATCTTGAAAACATCATTTAGTTGCATTTTTCCTAGTCTGACCATTTACTCGCCTTAAAAATATCACATTTACTGATATTCTTGGAATCAGTTCTATAATCTTATAGTGTTTTAGTTTGTCCTGCTTTATCTAAGCTGTTCTTTTCTACTTTTGTTTGGATTCATTGAAGCCTTTAAATTAATTTTTTCCTCTATACTGTTATATGCTGTTTCTACTATTTGAAAAGATCATGCATTTTTATACTATATAAACACACTTGTATTGTACTTGTATTAACTTATAAAGTTAATACATCTACCTCAATTACTTTGAAACACTACCTTTAATCACTCTCCATCTTTTAAATGTTTTTAATTTTAGAAATTATTTTTAGCCAAAAAAATTAAAAATTATTGGTTATATAATATAAAGTTTTATAAAGAAAGAATTAATCAGATGCTCAACCAGAACTGCTTGAGTCTCTCCCACTTCCTTTTTTCATTTAACAATATATCATGGACTTCCTTCCAAGTCAGTATATATAGACACCCTTTATCTTATTATCTAAATTTTTATTTTGTTTTTTATCCCATAAACTGGACATTTTTATTATTGGTTTCTGCAATGTTTACTACCGATGTAGACATCTTTAAATATAGTTTATTTTTTCCTGATTTTTAAACTTTTTATATAAATGGAATCACACTGTTTTCTGTCCTTCTTCTTGCTCAAAATTATGTCAGTTTTATGCATGTTTCTACTGCATGTCACTGTGCTTTATTTTGTTTTATGATATTCTGTATGATAACACCACAATTGATATCCAGTCTACTCTTTTTAAAAAATTATTTTTATTTATTTTTTTATGCACTTCTTTTATTTTTTTATTTTAAAAATATTTATTTATTTATTTGGCTGCACTGGATCTTAGTTGCTGCGTGTGGTATCTTAGTTGCTGCGTGTGGGATCTTTAGTTGCGGTATGCGAACTCCTAGTTGCAGCATGTGGGATCTAGTTCCCTGACCAGGGATCGAACCCGTGTCCCCTGCACTGGGAGCGTGGAGTCTTAACCACTGGACCACAAGGGAAGTCTCATATCCAGTCTACTCTTGATGGACATTGGGCTCTTTCCAGTTTTTGTCCTGGCTCATTGAGAATGCCTACGTCCTATGCTCTAAAATAATGCCAAATTGGAGCAGTTCTCATTAATGCTTGATTTTTTGCCAGCTTTCTTCACGTTTACCAATATGATAGATGTTATAGAAAAGCAACACACTTAAACTCATCTTTGCTAGCAGCACCAGTGTTATCTCCTGCAAAGGCTGCCTCTTCATAGCCACAGCTAATAACTGCCTTGGCTGAGTATATAGAGGTGGTTAGTTTTCTCAAACTTGTAAGGAAACAACCTTTTCAACTGTCCATGTATGGCAGGCCACAATTGGGTGTTAACTACATTAGCAACACTCTGGATCCTTCCAACTCTCCTTGCATACTGGCTAATTCCAGCCAGGGACCACTTTTCTCACAGGACTTTGCTAAGAGCAGCCAAGGAGCAGCCAACAAAACTACCATTCTGGATTCTTATTACCATTTTCTTTTCTTTCTTTCTATCTCTCTTTTGGCTGCACCACACAGCTTGTGGGACATTAGTTCCCCCACCAGGGATTGAACTCAGGTCCACAGCAGTGGAGTCACCACTGGACCACCAAGGAATTCCCTTATTACCATTTTCTTAATGCCACAGATGGGTTCAAATTGTGGTCTCCCTTCCACACAGATGTAGAGAACAAATGTATGGACACCAAGGGGGGAAAGTGGGGTGGGTGGTGGTGGTGGGATGAATTGGGAGATTGGGATTGACATGTATACACTAATATGTATAAAGTAGATAACTAATAAGAACCTGCTGTATAAAAAATAAATAAAATTAAATTAAAATTTTAAAAAAACCTGAACAAATTGTGGTCTCCCTTCCACATTAAGATTGCAACCTGACCAAACATTTTAAAGCACTGGCCTTCCTGTCTCTGCCCAGCTGAAGTCTGGGATTTCTATTACTAAGGAAAAGCCGAGAACGGACATTGGTGAACCCTAACCTTGTCTTTCTTCCAGCAAGCTCTGGCATCATTTTCTTTCTTCCGGAATAACACCCTTTAGACCAGTGGTTTTCAACGAGGGGACATATGGCAATGTCTGAAGACAATTTTTGTTGTCACAACTAAGAAGAGTGACATCCAGTGGACAGAGGACGCAGGTACTGCCAAATATCGTATTGATACAATACACAGTACTGCCCCCCAACCCCCCACAAGAAGGAATCACAGCTGACCCTTGAATAACAAAAGTTTAAACTGTGGGTCCATTTATACATGAATTTCTTTTTTCAACAGTAAATACTTCAGTAGTACATGATCCCTGGTTGGTTGAATACCAGGATGCAGAGGCACTGTGGATACCTGGATTTTCCACTGCATGGGGGGTCCGAGCCCCTAACCCTTGTGTCTGGCCCCAAATGTCAAGGGTTCTGAGGTTAAGAAACACTGCTTGAGGCATTCCTTTAGTCTAGGTCTGATTGTGATAAAGTTTTTATCTCGAAAGTCTTTATATTTTCCAATTCTTGAAAAATTAGGTGAGCACACAAATCTGGGGTAACTGGTTTTTCTAAGTATGTTAAAACTGTTATTTGATGAAATTCCATCATTGTTGATGTCATAGGTTATTTATTTTCTTTAGCTGTTTTCAAGATTTGTCTTCAGGGTTCCATAGTTTTGCTACAGTGTAAGTGTGGATGTTTTTAATTATCCCACTTGGGATTCAGTGGAATCTCTGAGAATTCCTGTCTTGCATCAGTTTTGGAGAATGCTCAGCCTTCTGTCTTTGACATGGTCTCCCCCCAGCTCTCTGTTCCGTAATCCTCAAGCTTTCTTTCTGTGATTTGTATATTGTCACTTCAAACTTCCTACCCCTGAAGGAGAATGGCACTTGAGATCCCGTTCGCTTAGCCCTTCTGCCATCTGTGTCCTATCTTACATTCAATCTGTCCACTGAGTTCTTATTCCTAATGATCATATTTTTTCTTTTTTTAAATGGAAAACACATAGTAGCACAAAGACTCAAACATTGGATATTATTTTTTTAAATTTATCTAAAATAATTTATTTAAAAGAATTATATGTATGTATACATAATGATAAAAAGAATTTAAGAAAGCCTTCAATATTAGATTTTGAGAAATGTTAAAGGTCAAACCAGGTCATGATTTGTTTCAGGCTGGGGGCCTCTGAGGACCCTGTGAGTAATGCTAACAGCCTGGAATATGACTTTCTGGGGGTTGAAGGATGTCACCTTCGTGGACAAATTATTAAAGCAGGAATGCCCTTGAGCTGGGAGAGTGCCTGGAGGGGAGGGAAATGTAGAGGGCAGTGGCCGAGGAGGTGGTACCAATGGCCTACAGAGTGGGGGAGGGCCTGTGTCTGGCAGCGAAGGAGGGCTGTTGATGGCAGCAGGTACCCAGCCAGCGCCTGGAGAGTAGCCAGGGCTCCTTGGGCCACTTTCTTTTGGGGAGGCAGCAGTAGGGGGTGCCACTGGACTCCATGTCTGTGCAGGGACAATAGGTGGGCCTCTGGGACAGGGGGGAGCCACATCCCCAGCCCTACATCCAGATAGAGGTCCATATCTCAGGCTCAGCAGAGAAGCAGGAGATGGTGCCGGAGGATCTATCTTCCACGTGGGGCAGGTGATTTGGGCTGTGACTTCATTTACCCACATAAATGTAGGTAGAGCCCGGTTCTTTGACCCCACCTGACTTCTAGACATCTAAAGGAGAGGAGAGAAAACCTAGGTGAGTTCTCCATCAGTGGGCAATGGAGGGGCCACCCCTCACACAGCATGCGTTCTTACATAGCAAGGAACCCCAGGGTCCGTGGGCTTCAATGAACTAACCACATACCCCGTGGGGCTACAGCTTTTCAGAAGCTTTCGCAGGAACAAGAGAGGTCTCATAAACTGTCCAAAGTTCATTTTTGGGTTTGATCAGAACTCCAGTAAGAGAAACACTGGATGTCCCCAAGTCCACTCCTCTTCTAAATAACTGACACGTTTGCCAAAGGCTATTACTATGCATTTATAAGTTCTATTTCTTTTATAAGGTATGAAGTGACGTTCCTTCCTGGTGAAATCTGAAAGCCCTTACCTTCTAGGTTAGAGTAGGTTTCAAGGTCTGAGCAGCTTTTCAGCTGTTAGATGCTGGGTGGAAAAGGTGGGTCTGACTGAGGAGCAGTGAGAAGTCTTCGGGCCTGGGACTGGAATGCTACATGGGTTCCAAGGCCATGTTCACTGGGTTTGGGGGAAGGAAGGCTGCGAAGGAAAGGAACACGAGGAGGAGTGGTCAAAGACTGGTAGTCCCCCCTCCGCCCCATGGCCCTCTCCTTTTATTCTCTGGCACTAGCACCTGGCCTTTATGACAGCGAGGTCTTCAGCCAATCACAGAGCTCACCCTTCGCTGTCACAGTGGACTCTCCAAGGCAATTTGTGGAGGAGAGCACCTTTGCTACCAGTGTAAATATGTACCTCTTTGCTTTTGCCAGTTGGCATGCCTGGGCAAGGGCAACTATTTTAGTCCTGTGGACTTTAATTTTGGGAAATTTAATTTTGGGGAGTGGTCTGTATTTTTAAGGGTGAATTTATTTCTATGATATTTAAAAATGTGAACAAATAAAATTAGATCAGGGCTATGCAAGGGAATCACTAAAAGGTGACTTAAGTGTATGCCAAAAGTACTGAGAGTTAACAGAATAGTTTGGTGACAAAAAAGGAACCTCTATAATTTGGGCATTTAAAAAAGTAGTCATTTGGGCTTCCCTGGTGGTGCAGTGGTTGAGAGTCCGCCTGCCGATGCAGGGGACACGGGTTCGTGCCCCGGTCCAGGAAGATCCCACATGCCGCGGAGTGGCTGGGCCCGTGAGCCATGGCCGCTGAGCCTGTGCATCTGGAACCTGTGCTCTGCAACGGGAGAGGTCACAACAGTGAGAGGCCCGCATACCGCAAAAAAAAAAAAAAAAAAGAAAAAAGTAGTCATTTTACCTGAGAGACTGTATTAGGGTTGTCCAGAGAAACAGAACCAGTAGGATGTATGTGTGTGTGTATGTGTGTGTAAGTGTGTGTGTATAGAGAGTTCTTATAAGGAATTGTCTCACATGATTATGAAGCCTGAGAAGTCCAGACCCAAGAGGGCTGCTGGTGTAGTTCCAGTAGATGTTTGGAGGGCAAAGGCATGAGAAGACAGACATCCTGGCTTGAAAACAGCCACACAGAGCTTTTTTTCCATTCAGGCCTTCAATGGATTGGATGAGGCCCACTTTCCACTAAGTTATGGAAATAGTGGAAACATATTTAACTTATGAAACCAGTATAGGAAATATAGGAAGTTTGAATCATGAGAAATATAATATTGGTCTTAGTCAAACCAAAATATTGTGCTGCCATGTTTTTAAATGATAATAAAGACTGAATAATGCTAAAGTCCGTTTTTTTTAATTGTTGCCTTATTATCTCATAAGTAGTTACAAAGGCTATTAGGTAAATATACTTTTTTTTAATGAAATTACTGGTTTATTATAAAAGGATATAACCCAGGAACAGCCAGATGGAAGAGATGCACAGGGCAAGGTATGGGGAAAGGGTATGGAGTATCCTTGCCCCGTCTGAGCAACCCCTGTCCCAGCATCTCCACGTGTCCACCAGCCCAGAAGCTCCTAATTATACTTTCTAATGTCCGTAAATAGAAACACTTTAATAACGTTTCTTTCCTTTTTCTCAATTAGACAATTTTGGCTTTATCCAAACTAAATGTTTGTGGAGTATATGTATAACAACTGAATGTGTTTTTTGATGAGTAAATCCTTCACATCTTCAAGAGAGGGAAAAGAGAGGAAGTGTGATAGAAAAAAATAAGAGGGAATGGGCTTTAGACAGATAGCTAATCATTTTTCTTTGTAAGGAGAGAGGAGAAAGTTTCGACATGCACACACACAAAAAAGAGTGTCATATATCTGGTTCTGACATAATTTGGTCCTTGAAAATTATATCCAGCCATGAGATATTTGAAGCCAGCACTTATTAATTCCTTATGTGTGGAAAGGAAGGAAGTGATGCTTCCTGAGTGAAATAAAATTATGTGTTGCTCAGGCAAACAAGATTAATCATTTCCTCATGAGAATTCTTTCGTATTTTGGTGTCTAAAGTCTCCTTAAAATATATAACCGAATGTCAATGTTTGTTGATGAAAATTCAATTAACAAGTTAAGAAAAAAGATTTGTTCAAGCCAAACTGAGGATTATAATCTGGGAGACAGACTCTCAGAAGCTCTGAGAACCATTCTGCCTGTTAGAAGTGGAAGGCACAGTCATACACGTTTTTTTTTTTTCGGTACGCGGGCCTCTCACTGCCGTGGCCTCTCCCGTTGCGGAGCACAGGCTCCGGACGCACAGGCTCAGCGGCCATGGCTCACGGGCCCAGCCGCTCCGCGGCATGTGGGATCCTCCCGGACCGTGGCACGATCCCGCGTCCCCTGCATCGGCAGGCGGACTCTCAACCACTGCACCACCAGGGAAGCCCCATACACATTTTTGAGACAAAGGATTATACATCAAAATGACACTGACATTTAAAGTTCAACAAATATACATAATCCAGGTAACATGTACAGAGAGAGAAGCAAGTCACCATGACCCCTCACAGAATTGGGAAAGAATGCTCATCTTTTAAGAAGTTATATTACTAGCATCAGAAGAAAGGAAAAATAATTGAACTGTACAGTTGAGCAGGCATTCCCACCTTTGAGGAGGTCCGGTTAATGTACAAGGCAGACGCACATTAGGGAGGGAGGGAGGAGGCTGAAACAGAAAGAATTTTATGTGTAAATTTTCCTGTCCTGCCTTAAAATATAAATTTTATTTCATCATGCCATGGAGTGATTTACCAGCCAACATTTTTGTTTACCTAATACATCTATGATTTCTGACTTTTAGCCATTAACCAACAGTGGAAAGAGCACTGGAAATAACATCAAAAGTTAATCCTGAACACTGTCTGAAGGTGCTGATGAGGGAGAAGATTCTCATATTTTACATTAGTTTTCACTAAGTAATATTTAGGGAGGCAGTTTTTTTTTTTTTTTGCGGTACGCGGGCCTCTCACTGTTGAGGCCTCTCCCGTTGCGGAGCACAGGCTCCAGACGCACAGGCTCAGTGGCCATGGCTCACGGGCCCAGCCGCTCCGCGGCATGTGGGATCTTCCTGGACCGGGGCACGAACCCGTGTCCCCTGCATCGGCAGGCAGACTCTCAACCACTGCGCCACCAGGGAAGCCTCCTAGGGAGTCAATTTTTGAATTCAAATTGTGTTTAGAATCCTTCTCATACCAATTAAGAAAGCACACCATTGGACAGTCAGACTTTTGCTTTGTTTTTTGTTCTAAGATGCTTCTCAAATGAGTAATTTTGTCCATATCAAATTTCCTCAAAAGTGGCTACTAGGACTTCCCTGGTGGCGCAGTGGTTAAGAATCCGCCTGCCAATACAGGGGACATGGATTCTAACCCTGGTCCAGGAAGATCCCACATGCCGTGGAGCAGCTAAGCCCGTGCACCACAACTACTGAAGCCCACATGCTTAGAGCCCGTGCTCCCCAACAAGAGAAGCCACCGCAGTGAGAAGCCCATGCACCGAAAAGAAGAGTAGCCCCCCCTTGCTGCAACTAGAGAAAGCCCACGTGCAGCAACGAAGACCCAACGCAGCCACAAATAAATAAATAAATTTAAAAGTGGCTACTATAATTCCAAATTATAATCGCTGAAATTGAGCCAGTGAGAAAGATACACACAGGCATTAGCATCATAGTGAGAACACGTTCAGGGAGCAGGTGTTTCAGAGTTTTAGATGGATAAGACCCCGGAGAACTGGGTGTGTGTCCAGAGGTGTGTAACTTTTCCTCTTGGAACTTGTCAAAGGCCCGTCATCACCAATCAGAGTTTTCAGATGCGTGGAAGACAAAGCTCTCAGAGCACAAATTTTAAGGGCTGGACACTGTGGTGAGAGCAAGTGAAATCTTAAGCTTGGTCATATTGTCAGCAAGCTGAGTTTCCAAGCTCAGTGAGATGAGGTATGAGGTAACATTCCTGGGGGAAGCTGCCCGTGTGTGTACACGTTACTGAGTCCAAACTCATGGTGCTCGCCACAAGACAGGCCAGCTGACCGAGAAGGTGGTGGACTTGTGTCCCAAAGAACCATCTTCTCTGAATTAGAATTCAGGCCTCTTTTATGCAGGAAGGGGAGGGAGTAAAGTCCTGGTTCCTGTCAAGACTCTGGAGGGGATGTGTTAATTTCTCCCTTCCTGCAGTCATTCACAGGTGGGCCTGGTCGGGATGTTTGCTGTGAGCTAAACAGGTATTTTTGCTTAATGCTGGTTACCTAGGAGGCAGGGTTCCCAGAGATGGGCCATTATGTATAATTTAAGCTTATAGGCAACATCCCTTTAGTGATTAACTTGTAATAGAATACAAAGGTTCTTCCCTATCACAGACAGAGATGGGAGTGCTGGGGAAAGAAGTGGGAGACTCAGGCCTAGACAAGTAGTAGGAGGGGACAAGTAGAGTCAGGGAAGGAGGAGACAGAGGGCTTTTCCCTCACCTTAGCAATGGCCTCATGCAAAGGACAGGCTCACAGCAGTCTCTGGGAAGAGTCAAGGCCACAAATGCCCAGGGGAGAAAGTTATCGGTGGCAGGCTGCTGGATGGAGAACACCTTGGGGCATAGAGGAGACTCAGCAGTGCTTCTGGACTGCCCTCCTTCAGGTGGGTCGCACCAGGCAGATGAGAAGAGGGGAAAAGCCTAATGGGATGACCTGGGGCCAGTCTAAGAGGTCTGCCATTCCATCTCCATCAGCGTGATGGGCCGGCACCCTGTAACACTTGGCAGCTGCTGGGTCCACAGTGTGGGGCAGCCCCAGGTCAGAGGCAGCTTGGTGAAGATTCAAGGTGGTCCTGGGCTGGGGCAGAATCTCAGTTAGCAGATGGTAAAATGGGGAATGGGTCTAATTCTCAGGGAGCTGAGGCCATGAAGAGGTTGTGGGTCCAAGGCTGAGCCAAACCCAGGGAGTGGCTCTGTGAAAAATCCCTAACTGAAGAACCCCTGGCATCCACTATGCTAAGAAGAAACTAACCTTGCCAGAGGAGGGCATCCTCCCTTGTCTGTAAGTTTATGTCCTGGAAAAAACAGACACTGCTTGTGGAGACACACCATGGGACTGGCAAAAGTCAGGAACTATGGGAAGGGGAAGGGTGGGTGTCAGGGACACCTCTAGGTTGGGGATATCAGACACTATGACAGAGGGGACTGGAGCAGGAGTGAGGTGTGTTTGTGGCTGTGCCGGAGAGATCTGAGGTCACCAGGTGGAATCAAGGCTGGGATAGGGTGGGAAACGCTTTACACAATAAAGATTGGGTTGCTAGGAGCCCCTGGTCTTCTACTGCTCCTTCTCCTCTCTGAAGCTCCCTCCACAGACTTCTTCCCCCAGCACCTCCTGACAGGTGAGCTTCAAACCCTTCATACCTTTATAGTCCCCTAGCTCCTGGCCAGCCCCTACCTGTTCAACCCACCGAGCCCTGGCTAGCAGCCACCCTGGCTCTGGGAATCCCTGCAGGATGTGCTGACTTCCCCATGGCCTTGTGGACCATCAGGGGAAGGTGGGGGAAACCCTCTCTGCCTGAGGGCAAATTGGAGCTTCATGTAGGATGCAGGTGTCAGGACCTTGAAAGCACGTTGACTTGGTTGATGTTCTAGGTAGTGTAACTTGATGTTCGTTGACTTGGTTGATGTTCTAGGTAGTGTAACTTGATGTTTCTCAGGACCTTGAAAGCTTGTTGACTTGGTTGATGTTCTAGGTAGTGTAAGTTGATGTTTCTCAGGACCTGGAAAGCTCGTTGACTTGGTTGATGTTCTACGTAGTGTAACTTGATGTTTGTCAGGGGTGACAGTCACTGTCCACTTTCAAGAAGGTGAAGCAATTATCAAGCTTGACAGAAGGAAAGTAGGAAGAGTCTCCGGACTGGCTAATAGGCCCACACCAAAGGCATGCTTACCCTGAGCTCAGGAAGAGTCAGCTTTGTAGCCTCTCTCTTGCACTGTTCCTGGAAAAGTGTTCTCATGGTGTATGAGTTTGTTGCTGCAGTAATAAATGACCACAAATTTAGCTGCTTGGAACAAGAGCCATTTACCATCTCACAGAGCCTGAGTCTGGCAAGTGTGGCTTGGTACGCCACTTAGGGTCTCACAAGACCACCATCAAGGTTTTGTCCACCCTGGGCTCTTACCTGGACGCTCTGAGGAAAATCCACTTCTAGGCTCATTCATTTTGTTGATAGAATTGATTTCCTTCTCATGGTCTTCACTTGGTCCCTGCTATCATCAAGCCAGCAATGGTGGGAAAGTCCTTCTCATACTTAATCTGTCTTCCACTTCTCCTTCTGCTCCATTTCTCTGATCCCAGCCAGAGAAATCTCTCTACTTTTCAGAGCCCAAGTGATTAGATTGGGGCACCCAATCTATCTAAGGTGATACAGGATAATATCTCCCTAGTTTTAGGTCCATAATTTTAACTACATCTGCAAAATCCCTTTGGCCATGTAATAAGACATATTTACAGGTTCTGAGGATTAGGGCAAGGACATCTTTGGGGAACAATTCCACAGACTACACATGGTCACGTTTTTGTAAAATTTGTAAGAGTGATTTTTTTCTCTTCATTTGTAGAGCCTCCAACATTCTCCATTCTCCTCTTAATCTCAGACAGTGTTTTTGAGGCTACAGTTTATTAATCATTGCTGCTTCCCTCGTAAAATGAGTTTAAGGAATGGCAAAGAGCATTTTTTAAAGGAATATAGGAAAACTCAATTGCATAGAAAAATATCAGAGATCACTGCACACAACCACTCACATTCCATGAAATTGTTACCATTCGTCCATACACACGTGCGCATTCACCCCCCCACCCCCCACACACATATCCGAACTAGATCAAGATGTAAAGAATACTTTTTAGTATGCTTGGTTAAAATTTTTAAATTTGGAAAGATAATTAAGAAAAGACCCTAGGGACTTCCCCTGCGGTTCAGTAGTTAGGACTCCCTGCTTTCACTGCGGTGGCCTGGGTTCAATCCCTGGTTGGGGAACTAAGATCCCACAAGCCCACGTGGCACTGCCATTAAAAAAAGAAAAAAAAAAAAGAAGAAGAAGAAGAAGAAGAAGACCCTCGAATTCATCGGAGCCTCCAGGTAGGCCTGCTTTTGGTCCTGGGAAGATTTCTGGAGCATCTGGGACGACAGAAGCCTAGCACAGTTTGTTTACAGAAGCCCGGGGCTGGCGGCTCCCTTTGATGCTGGTTGTGTAGGTGGAGCCCTCCCTCAGTATGGACGGCTGAAGACCCTCCTGTGTTGTCTCCATTTTCTCCTTTGCAGCGATGTCAAAGAGTTCGGACAGGGGAAGAAGCCTCTAGATTTTTCTGGGTAAATGAGATAACTAGAGAAATCACCTACCCCCCGCTGAGGGCAGACACACCCGCAGATTCTCCAGCTCCGGTAGAGAAGCCAGGAGAGAGACCCAGATCTCAGCGCGGGAGCGTGCAGGGGGGTCCTCCCCGGCGCCCAGGGCTCAGCCAGCACACGCGCAGAAGGCCGCGCCTCCACCCCGTCCTAGGGCTTGACTGGAAGAGACTGGCTCCCGAAACTCCGTCCCACCTACACCAACCCATCTCCCGGCCAAAGCTGGAGCCCGGAGCCCCACACTGTTCTCAGCAATTCCTGTCACCATCTCACCGCCAGGAGGCGCTCCGCTGCCATTCGGCCCACTTGGGCTAGCGCCTCTGCCACAAGCCTCTACCTTTCCTCCCAGCCGTTCTGCGCCCCACCTGCACCTTCACCTGCAAGCTGAAAAATGTCCTTACTGGGGATAACCGATTTTCCTTTTGAGCCTGAGAGAATGTGCCGGGGCACGCCCTCTGAGCATCTTTCTGAGCCATTGTCCCCTGCCACCCGTACGCCTTCATACCCTGCAAGGACCATTCCGCCTCCCCTGGAAGCACTCAGGACCCTCTGTGGAATTCTTATAGGAATGTGCCCAATGTTTTCAAACACCATATAAATTTAATTTAGATTTTGACACATAATGTTTTCTAGAACTTCCTTTACCTCTTGAGACATCTTGGTGTTTTTAGCTCTTTGGGGTTCAAGAATCCAATTCTAATGTTGGCAGCAGAGTAATAGTTCCCAGCCAGAGCCAGAAGGATCCCCCACTTGGTTGAGATAGGAACAAGCCAGGATGAGTGGGACTCGAAGGCCTGGTGTCCCTGGGCACAACCTGGGGCCACCTGGGCTTGGGGGCAGCATTGAGGGCCAGCCTGGGCCCTGATCAGAAAGGAGCTAGAGCTGGGGCTGGAGGGACAGCCTGAGGCCAGGGGGCCTTTGGGCAGAGAGCCCCAGCCCCAGCCCAGCTCTGTGCCTTCCCTGGTGGAATAGCCTCTGGGTGATGCTCTGGGGGGCCAATGAGCAGCCGCTCGGCCCTCCAGGAGTGGAGTGACTGCTGCCTACTGATGCAGCCATGCTGGGCAGGAAGTGGTAAGTGGAGGCTCTGAAACACACTGTCCCAGCCTGAGGACCCCCGGAAACGTCAGTTCTCTGGGCTGGAGATTAAAGGCCTGGGGTCCAGCATTGAGTCTCTGGCTAATGACCCTCTGACGCAGCCAGGACCCCTCCTCTCTTGGCCTCAGTTTCCCTCCCTGCATGACGTGCGGGTGAGAAGCCTGTCTGCCCTTCTGCTCAACTGCACAGTCTGTGACTGTGTTCCTAGGAACCAGGACTGGGTGAGGCCCCGGGGACACAGGGGACCTGGAGGTCAGGCCTGGGCTGGGGTCAGCTGATGCCAAGGGCATGACTGCTTCTGAGAGTGGCAGGGGCCATTAGCTCCACAGGGTGGGTGGTGGGAGGACCAGAGTACACTCTCCGGGCTCCCTGCTGGTTGGCCTTGACAAAGACCTCGTTGTCATGGCTGGGGGTGCTGGCCTCTCAGGCAGAGCTGTTGGGGCCAGGCCCCCAGCCCTGACCTTGCAGGGGCTCTTAGCCTCACTCCCATCCAGCCCCCAAGAGTCCCAACAAGTGTCTCAGAGAGGCCCAGAGAGGTTCAAGCTCAGCCTGGGGCAGGGACCAGGGCTCAGTCTACACCAGCAGAGTCCCCAGGGTAACAGTGACTGTTATAAATCCCATGGACAAAACCGTCCAAGCCCTTCTGGGACAGCATGGCTTGGTCCTCTACTTCATGACCTCTCAGGGCCACTTCCGCTGACAGTGTATATGTGAAAAAATCTTGGCAGGAGTTTCCTGTCAAGTTTGGCCTGATTGTCCACGGGGTCTCTAATCTGGAAAGCCAGCCAGCAGTGGGTATAACCCTCACCTCCAACCCTCTCCAAGCAAGTGGATAACAACAAAGGCCCTGCAGTTAGCAAAACCTCCAAGGCTGGAGGTACTGCTGAATCAGGTGTGCATGTCCTACTTCCTCAGTGGCCTCCTGGCTCTATTTTAGAGAGCTCTCTTAGCAATACTGACTCCATTTTTATTTTCCTTTCACAACCTGGAGATAGCATCCGATTTCACAGGCCAAGGGTTCAGTCCTACAAGACTGCCCACCCTGTCCCCCACTTCAGACACCAGTTGCAGGGCCAGGTTGTCACCTGTGCGTCTGACCCACTATAGATCAGAGGTTCCCACAACTGCTTCCTCAGGTTTGATTAACTTGGTAGAACAGCTCACAGAACTCAGAGAAACATTTTACTTCCTAGATCACCAATTTACTCTAAAGGGATAAAACTCAGAAACAGCCAGATGGAAGAGATGCCTAGGGCAGGGAACGTGGGAAGGGGCACAGAGCTTCCAACCCTCTCTGAGAGCCCCACTCTCCCAGTACCTCCACGTGTTCACTAACCCTGTCTATTGGAGGGTTTTATGGAGGTTTCATTACCTCACAATGGTTAAATCATTGGCCAATGGCAATTGATTCAACCTGTGGCCACTTTCTCCTCCTTGGAGGTCAGGGGGTGGGACTGAAAGGTGCTACCCTCTAATCTCATGATTGGTTTCCTGGGCAACCAACCCCCACCCGCAGGTGTTTGCAACAGTCACCTCATTAACGTAACAAAAGACACCTTTACATTCTCAGCACTCAAAAAATTCCAAGGGTTTTAGAAGCTCGATGCAGGGAGTGGGGACAGGGATGAAGACCAACAATATATCTCTTATTATAAATCACCATATCGCACTGACCGAGCAGGACCCCTTATTCCCCTTGTGTGCTAATGTTTTCATGCAGCCATCAGCCCACCCTGGGAGACCCCGAGCACCTACGGCCCCTTCACTGGGTGAACCTTCCAATGTTATGCCAAGCCTGGTGCCTGCCCAGAGAAGGCCTTGGGAAACACTCCACAAAGGATCTCAAGACCCCCAAGACTGCAGGACTCCCTTCCTCAGAGTGCTCATGATCACGTAAAGTACCTGTTCCCCTGCGGCTGGGCCCCCTTGGCATCCTGATCTTACCTGTTCCAGGTCACTGTGGGCTGCAGGATGCCTTTGCTGATGGGCTGACCTGGAGCCAGGAGCTCCTGGGGCCTGCACATCCCCGCTTATGACCTGCATGGACGGGGGTCCTGAATGGGGAGGGGGCTGTGAACCTAGGTTGCTCCGACACTGGCCGCATGAACATGGGCGAGCGGCCCATGAGCCCACCCCCCGCCCCACCCCAGGTGCTGGAAAACAGGGCTGTCTCTGTGCCCCCAGCGGGTCGTCGCTGAGCCTCTGAGTTACTCTGGTGGTCTGTGTTGCTTCCCAAGTGATAGAATCACCACGTCCTGATTCTGGTGAGTTCTCTGATGGTCAGGAAGTTCTTCCTCCTGTCTAGCCACTGCCTACCTTGCTTTGACTTAAGCCAATCCAAAGGTACCTGGTTAACTGTCCAGGATGATAGGCCGGTGCGTGAGGAACATGCAAACCTCAGGCTATCAGGGGGAAAATGGCCCCAAGGACAGCCAAGTTCTCTGCTGCCCCCTTGTAGAGTTCACCTCTCCCCAGGGAAGCAGTTTTGGTCAGAGCAGAGGGATCCGGCCATCCCAGGTGGTGGCCAGGGACAGAGGGTAGGCCTGAACGGCTGGCCCTGCAGATGGGCAGTGGGGAGGGTCCTGGGCTGGGAGATGCTGGATGGCTTCAGCTGGCTCTCTGTGCAATGATCCCTTGGCCCTGGGTTCCAGGGTCACGTGCAGCACAAACGACCCCGGCTTGGCCCAGTCCCCCATCGCACTTTTGGTGTGTGTGTTGCTGGTCAAGTGCACAGGGTCCTCTGTGCGGTCTCCCTGAACTTGTCGTCAGGCGTGTTTCAGAGCCAGCTTTGCCCGCTATCATGCAGTGACACGTGCTGAACCTTCCTGCCCAGGGCTGTGGCTGGGCAGAGCATAGAGGGTTTGTGCTCTGTTTGTTTGTTTTGGCCACACCACTCGGCTTATGGGGTTTTAGTTCCCTGACCAGGGATCGAAACTGGGCCTTCGGCAGTGAGACCGCGGAACCCTAACCACTGGACCGCCAGAGGGCTCGTGCTCTGGAGCCAGCGGGCCTGGGTTTGAGGACCGGCCTCTCCACTTCAGGGCATGTTGAACCTCACCTAGAGGATGGGGTGGGCCTTGCCCTGCCCCCGCTCGGGAGGCTTTAGCAAAGACTTCAGCTGGGGTCTCGCTCCAACAGCTTTCTGTGCTGAGACCACTGGCCCACTCCCTCCCTCTACCTCCTGGAGGCTCCTTTCAGGCTTGCCCTCCAATCCCCGTGCCTCTCCTGCTGGCTGAGAGCTGAGTGGGTGGGTCCTGCCCTGACCCCCGTGGATGGGGGCATCCTCCGTGCTACCCGCCACTGCATGCTCTGGGGAGACTGCTGGGTGGGGACAGCTCCCACCTGTGCCATCTCCTGTTCCAGGCCACACGGTGGAGGGGCTATCGCACCTTCCTGGTCTCATCTCGGACTTGGCTCGGTGAGACAAGGCGGGAAGTGAGACCCAGCCCGGGATGGGCCATGGGTGCTGCGTGGGTCCCAGAGTGGGGGACGAGGGGCTGGCCAAATGGGCTGCACCCTGAGCCATGTGGAGCTGGACATCACCCTTGTGGGTCATGCGCTGGTTCTGTCTGGGATGCACCTGATCTTGGAGAGATAGCAGTGAGTGGTGGCTTGAAGCAAGATCTTAGTTCTCTGCCCAGGAACTGGACCTGGGTAGCATGGATGAAAACCAGGAATCCCAGCCGTTAGTCCACCAGGGGCTAGAGGCTGGAAGCTAAATTCCCCTGGCCCTTGCCTCCATTGAAAAATGCATTTCTCAAGAAGGCAAAAACTGTAAAAACAGGTACAAAGTTTATTATTAGAGACACAGCACAAGTGGGAAAGCACACAGTTTGTTTATCTAAGACAGAAGCAAGGCAGAAATACACACCGGGAGAGAAAGGGTGTGGGTGTCTCCGCTAATGAGGGGGAACACGGGAAAGAGGTGGTTAAGTCATTTGTATAGGGCAGTTCTTCCACTCTTTGTTTATCTTTGGCCCATTATTTGGTTTCTTTTTCCACTCCTGACCTGCCCTAGGACCCTCCCCGACATGGATTCCAGCCCAGAGGCCTATGGGGGGCCTTGGCATCACCTATTATGGCGTGGTGCCCCCTCCTTTTTGACCCCCAAGGAGGCTTTCTGCTCATGTGCAGTGTCTCCCTTGTCCCAAGGATGGGAAACGTGTGACCTCTTTATTTTTTACTCAAATAGGGTTTAGCCCCTCTCTGTCCCCTCCATGACTGTTATCTTAAAGTGTCCTCAGGAGACAAAGTCCAGCTACTTACCCTGTTGCTGTTATTTCTATCTTGTACTGCAAACAGGAGGCTGGTTGTAAATATCTAGCCTAGAGCCCACCTGCCTCCTTCCTCAAGAAATGTAAACAGGAGGCCAGTGGTAAATGCCCAGCCTGGAGCCCACAACCGGTGGGAAGCAACCAGAGCAGGGTTCTCCAGGGCACTCCCAGGTCCTAAAATCCCCCATGAGCCCGCTCTTGGCCTGCCTTGGCTTCACAGCGCCTTACTTGATTCAGAAGCCCTGTGTTCCTCTCCTGCCGGTTTATACCCAGGCAGGTTCACATTGCAGGACCTAACTGTGTAGACAACAGGACCACAGCAGCTCTTCCTTCCAGAACACATTCAGGCTTCCCCCACCTGAGAAATGTCACAGAGGCTGTGAGTTTGTTTTTTTTTTTTTGTGGTACGCGGGCCTCTCCCTGTTGTGGCCTCTCCCGTTGCGGAGCACAGGCTCCGGACGCGCAGGCTCAGCGACCATGGCTCACGGGCCCAGCCGCTCCACGGCATGTGGGATCCTCCCGGACCGGGGCACGAACCCGTGTCCCCTGCATCAGCAGGAGGACTCTCAACCACTGCGCCACCAGGGAAGCCCGAGCCTGTGAGCTTTATGTCCTTTGAGGAAGAGGTGGGCTGCTGAGGCCGAGCCAGCCTGCTGTATCTCAGCACCAAGGATATAGTCAATAATTTTTTATTTTTTTAAATGAATGATCAGTATGCTAGCTGGACTCAGAAGGCTGGAGCATCTGTGCAGGATCCTCTAGGTGGGGAGCACCCAGGAGGAACGAAGCCTGGACTCATCCCCAAGGCTGGAGGTACTGCTGAATCAGGTCTGGGTCCAATCACAAGACGGTTTAAACGGGGAAACAATATAAAAATTGGTAAATTTTGTCTGATCAGGTCACCCAAGATGGCTGTTCTTCTGCTCTCTGTACATCCCCTGCTCGACCAGCCCCTGCTTTACCTATGCCTTATTCACATGACTGACCTTCCCTCTCAGTCGTAGAGCCTGATCAGTAAATGCCTGTGTACTTGCTCCTGGCCCCAGCTGGTGATTGTTCTAATCTTTAGATCAGAACTCTCTCCACTATGCTGGTTTATCAAAGGGGCAGTGAGGGGCGTGCTCCTCTGCTGGTTTCTCTGGCAACCAGTGAGTCAGTCTGACGTCAGTTCCTCCTTTAACTGGTAACCTCCCCCCGCTCCTCTCCCCCTGGAGTGAAGACTGCCGCCCTGTCCTGTCCGCTATTTGCTGCACGCCATGGGCTTCTCGCTCCAGGACCTTGCTTCAGATGTGTAAGATCCTCCTCTCCATTAAACCATTGACGTTGCTCTTGCTGACTCTGGGCTGCTTCTTCTGGCTTGAGGCTCTGTGACATGGGCAAGTACAGGGCTTGCTGGCTTGAGGGGTGCAGCCCAACAACTTAGATAAAAGAATGACTGTAAGTAATAAAACTCAATATGGGCCCTAGGGCTGAGGGAGAGACCCCCAGGAAGAAAAAAACTTGGAAGGGGTCCTCTCTCGAGGTCCTGTGTTCAGGCCTCATTGGTGGCAGAGAAGTTGGCTGGGTTGCTCCTGCCGTGGCTCCCCAACCACTGGGTAAGCAGGAAGCAACTCTCTGGGGCACAAACCAGGTGCAGGCAGGTCAGCTGATGGCTAGGCCTGTGGACAAGCAGAGGAGGTCGGAGTGCCAGTGTGGGCAGGAGGCCCAGTGTTTGCAGTGTGTTGATGTTACTGAGTCCAAGCTCATACTGCTTGTCTCATGACAGGCCAGTAAATTGAGAGACAATTTGTTGGGGCAAGGAATAGTGACTTTATTTGGAAAGCCAGCAGACCGAGAAGAGGGTGGACTAGTGTCCCAAAGAACCATCTTCTCTAGAATTCAGGCTTCTTTTATACTAAAAGGGAAGGGAGTAAAATCCTGGTTCTGTTCAGACTCTGATTTCTTCATTCCTGTAGCCATTCACATGTGGGCCTGGTCAGGATGTTTGCTGTGAGTTAACAAAGATATTTTAGCTTAATGCTCATTACCTGGGAGGCAGGCATCCCAGAGGTGGGCCATTATGTATAATTTAAGCTTATAGGCAACATCCCTTTAGTAATTAATTAACTTGTAGCAAAAGCAGTAGGTTACAAAGGTTAAAGTAAAAGAAACAGATCCGATATGGAGTCAGATTTGTCTTCTCTATTACATTGTGAGGGCCACGAGTTGTGCGCCCATGGCTGGGCAGGTCTGCACCAGATGCCATCACACCTACACTTGTGACCAATCAATCTTGCAGACTCCAAAACCAGCAGGAGAGCCCCTCTCTCTGCAATGTCCCCCTAGCGCCCTCTACTGGAAAAGCTTACCATTGTGCTCACTCTGAAGGACAGAAGCTTAAAGGAATCCTGTTCATTACTGCAGAGCATGTGTGAAGGGTGGGTTGGAAGTTGAGCAGCAATAAAGGGGGCACTGGCACAGAAGACCCATGACGCAGCTCTATCCTGGAACCCATTGGCCCAAGAAGAAAAGAGAATGCTGTGCACAAAAAAACTCACAGCTAGCCAATTAGAAAAGTGAGAGGCTGGATCCAACCCAAGTGCCCAATGAATAGGGCAGGCTCAGTAGAGGCTGGAATCATGGGAGACCCTAACTTTGCGGGTGTGAGTGGATGTGAAATAATGCCAGGTGGACTTGGCCTGACACCCACAGATGGTGGCTTCTCTCTGCAAAGTCATTCAAAGGCAGAATGAAACAAAGGGGAGTTTATAATGGTGATCCTGTCACCAAGTGTAATGGATTGCATGCTGACTCCAAAGGATGTGTCATGTCCTAATTCCTGGAACCTGTGAATTTTACCTTGTATATTAAGGTATGTGACTTAGTTACAGATTTCGAGAGGAGGTGCTTACCCTGGATTATCCCATGAGCCCTGCATGCAGCCACATGCTTTGTTTTTAAACTTCATAGGAAGAATTTTATATTTTTCAATAACTTGTCTTTAATATGGGTACAATTTACATCATTTTCACTTTCATTTTACCTAAAGATTTGGTAATGCTCTTTTTTTAATTAAAAATTTTTTTATTGAAGTATAGTTGATTTACAACGTTGTGTTAGTTTCAGGTGTACAACAAAGTGATTCAGATATATATACATATACACACACACACATATATGTGTATATATATTCTTTTTCGTATTCTTTTCCATTATAGTTTATTATAAGTTATTGAATATAGTTCCCTGTGCTATACAGTAGGACCTTGTTGTTTATCTATTTTATATATGATAGTGTGTATATGTTAATCCCAAACTCTTAATTTATCCCTCCCCCACTTCCCCTTTGGTAACCATAAGTTTGTCTTCTATGTCAGTTTTCCCCTGACTCTTGTAGGGTACGTTCACCCCTTTCTAAGGGAAAGGGGCATAGAGTCGCATGTAGTCATGGCATCAGGCCAGGATCGCAGAGTGAAGCACAGTTGTTGCTGTTTTATCCTCTTAATTTTAATTCAGTTTTAAAATAGGCAAAACATATATAGGTTTCAAAAATCAAAGCTAGGGCTTCCCTGGTGGCGCAGTGGTTGGGAGTCCACCTGCCGATGCAGGGGACGCGGGTTCGTGCCCGGGTCTGGGAGGATCCCGCGTGCCGCGGAGCGGCTGGGCCCGTGGGACGTGGCCGCTGGGCGTGCGCGTCCGGAGCCTGTGCTCCGCGGCGGGGGAGGCCACAGCAGTGAGAGGCCCGTGTGCTGCAAATAAATACATAAATAAAAAATAAAAGCTGAACACAAAGTTTACTCAGGAGTTTCACTCCCATCCCAATTTCATTTACCCCAATCCCATTAACTTCCTGTTGGCAGTCATTTTTATTCATTTCTGGGTTGTTCTGCCTGGGATTTTTTTGGCAAAAATGGAAATATGTATCAAAAAATAATTTTGAAGATTTAGTCCTTCACTAACAGGAAATTCTCTCAGCTGCTCATGGGACTGTCATAGCTGAGAGTGGTGTATTATAATAAATTAATCAAAAAGGAACGGACTGTTCCTAATTTCAGATCACACTGTGTTTCTGAGAAGAGACCTATAGGGATAAGAAGAAAAGTTATTATTTATGCCATTTCTTGGAGCTGTTCCTTCACTAAAAGACATTTCTTTTTTCACTTAACATTATATCCTAGAGATCACTCCATGTCCTTTCATATATGTTGCCCGTGTCACATTCTTTCCCCCTTTTTTTCCTTTTGGTTGTGTAGCACTCCATTGAATGAAGATACCACAATTCAACCAATCTCTGGATAGGCATTTTAAGAGCCTTTTATATAGAAAGAAATTAGCTCTTTACTATGAAATAACTTGCAAATATTTATTCCCAGTCAATTTTTGTCTGTAGACTCTTGTGTGTGTTTGTGTGTGTGTGTTTTCCTTAAAAATGTGTGGTATTTTATGTGTTCTTTTCTAAAGATTTTTTTTAAAATTTACAATATTGTGTTAATTTCTGCCATACAGCCCAGTGATTCAGTTATACAGAAGTATGTATATAGTTTTTCATATTCTTTTCCATTATGGTTTATCACAGGATATTGAATATAGTTCCCTGTGCTATATTAAGTTTTTAAACTATCTTAAGTAATTGGATTTATCAGTCATTTATTACTTGAGATATTCAGTCATAGTTAGGCTTTTCCCACATCTAAGTTATAAAGAAACTCAGCCATGTTTCCTTCTAGTACTTATGTGGCCACATTTTTTTTACACATCTCATCCCTGTGGAGTTCCATGTTGTGAGGTGTGGATCCAATTTTATCCTGTACTGAGGAGCTATGAAATCGCACCATTTTTAATTACTAAATTCTTTAATATACTCAATAATGTGTTTAAAAGGTCGGGATATAATTTCTGATGTTTCCTTGTTCTATTTTGTGTATAAATGCCTCTTAATATTTTTTTCCAGGAAGTCAATGAAAATTCTCTTAAGAGATTAAGTGCCTACTTAGAAAACCTCCAGAAACCAGGCTTCAAGTCTTTGAAACCAACCCAGCTTGTGTTTTATGTAAGAGAGACAGACCAGAACTCCTCTGATGACCAGGAACACTTCAGCACTTCCGGTACGTTTCTTATTTCTTGTGTGTCCCTTGCAGGCTTGGTGTGATGTGTCCAATCTGTCTAACGTTGCTAGAAGACCTTCGGATTGAAGCCTTGTCATAGGAAATAATATCATTTAATTGAGTGTTTTCCTGGAGTTAGATTCTGTTCCTGGTTGCATGTGTTTGATGAGCCATTTTTTATGTTTAAACTTTTCTGACTAGAAAATTGAAGTGTTCCTATTTGTCCCCTTCCTATTTCAGTGCTGTTTTAAGTATTAAATGTCTATATAACAATTTATATCTTTAAAAAATATAGCTTACATTCTCTAATTTAGTCCTCAAAGTACCCTGTGAGGAAGGTAGCATTTGCCCAATTGTAACTTAGTAATGTCCCAGGACCATGGAGACAGAATAGGGGTCTTGAACCCTTTAACTGTAGCCTCATGCTGTTTCTAAAATCTGATCAGTCTTCATGTACAGCCTTCTGTTTTATCCTTTGTCACTGCTTTAGCCATGATCCAGTGATCCTTTAAACTAAGGATGAATGTGGGTCTATCCATCCTTTCCGTGATCCTTGAGGAAATAACTTTATTTTTAGAATGAACTTTAAAACAGTTTAAAGATTTACTAAGAGCTTTCTGTGAACAAATGCTAAAACAAATAGCTGTCGTCAGCTCTGGCTGAGTAAAGAGAAAAATCCTCTACTTTCAGTTAATGGTTAAATTTGGACTGTTTATTAAATGAAAATAGATTATAAAAAAATAAATTAGTGGGAATTCCCTGGTATTCTAGGGAATTCTGTGCTCTCACTGCCAAGGGCCCAGGTTCAATCCCTGATCAGGGAACGACGATCCCACAAGCTGCATGGTGCAGCCAATAAATAAATAGATAGATAGATAGATAGATAGATAGATAGACAGATAGATAGATAGATAGATAGACTTCCCTGGTGGCTCAGTGGTTAAGAATCCGCCTGCCAGTGCAGGGGACGTGGGTTGCATCTCTGGTCCGGGAAGATCCCACATGCTGAGGAGCAACTAAGCCTGTGCGCCACAACTACTGAAGCCCCCAGGTGCCTAGAGCCCGTGCTCCACAAGAGAAGCCACCGCAGTGAGAAGCTCGCGCACCGCAACAAAGAATAGCCCCTGCTCACCACTAGAGAAAGCCCATGTGCAGCAAGGAAGACCCAACACAGCCAAAAATAAATAAATTAATTTAAAAAAATAAATTATATATATATGGAGTTCTTAGAAGTCAAAAAGAAAACAGAGTAGCTTAGTTACAAAAATGGGCAAACACAGTGACTAGATAGTTCAGGAAATAATACACATAAATTGCCAATAAGCATATAAAAATGTTTAGCCTCAGTAATCAAATGCAAACTAAACTAATTAGTTAATATTTCCCAATAAAAGTTATGTGCAGTCTGGCACAAACATTCCACACTATACAGCAGCATTTACATTGGATTAAATAATTAATGGAATTGATAAGAGAGAAACTGAGATTTATTCCTTGACTTACCTCTTCTGAGGATAAACTATTTCTTCATAACTTCAAATGCAGGAATTTGGATTTTCCTTTCCTCTTTCACTGACTAGAATAATTTTCCTACCAGTATTTGTCACTTTATCATCAATGATTCAACTAAAAAGTCTTTCTTAGTTTGCATGTTATAGATTCTATAAATCTATGTGGCAGGCATAGCAGGTATATCTGAGAATGATTTAGATTGTGGTGACGGTCATCGTGGCAAAGAAAACACAGTCTTGTATGGAATGGTGAAAAATTAAAAACAACTTTTATGGTGATCAGTTTTGGCAGTGTTAAATACATTGTGCTACATTGATTATGTGGATTAGTATAGAGCTACTAAAAAGAAAGAGAATGATGTATACATACAGATAATGGAAGAGTCACCAAGGTTAAATAACAAAAGCAAGTTCAAAGTAATAGATCCAGGGAATTCCCTGGCAATCCAGTGGTTAGGACTCTTCTTCCATTGCAGAGGTCCCAGGTTTGATCCCTGGTTAGGGAACTAAGCTGCAAGCTGCGTAGAGCGGCCAAACAAATAAATTAAAAAAAAAAAAGTCATAGGTCCAGAATGGTGCAGTTTATATGTTAAAAAGGAACAATTCACACTGTGGGTGTGTGTTCATGCAGACACAAAAGTGTATATGTCATATATAACATACACACAAAGCACACAGAAAAGGTCTAGAGCAGTGCTGTCCAAGAGAACTTTCTGCGGTGATGTAACTGTTCCGTACGAGCGCTGTCTGGTGCAGCTGGCACTAGCCCCATGTGGCTTCTGAGCACTTGAAGTGGGGCTAGTACGACCAGGAACTGAATTTAAAATTTTATTTAATTTCAATCAATTTAATTTTACCAATAAATAGCCACATATGGCTAGTAGCTACCATATTAGGCAGTGCAGGTCTCAATGCTTGTGTACCTAAATGTCAATAGGGTTACATCTAGTGAAAGTGTGAGGTTGTGTGCCTGTCAACAGGAGACTTTTACTTTGTATATATAAATCCATTCATAGTCAGATAGAACCTTTGTTTTCTTAGCTTTGACAAATGAAATTAACAGCAATAAAGCATTACATGTTTTAGCCTTGTTTATAAGAGAGATCTTGCATTCGCTTTAAAACTGTGATTTAAAATTAATATTGAATTATCCTAAATGAAACAGACAGTATTTAGAGTTTCTTACAGAAGAGCTGGAATAGGGCTGTGGCTGGTTCTTGGCGTAATGCTGTTTCATAGCTTTTACTTCCATATGTTTTTCTTGGGCTAGAGAATATTGAGAGTTGACTGGTATCACCTTAAATCTTCCTACTCAAAGCTTCTCTTCTAAAATCTACTGGTTAGAGATTTCTGTTTTGTTTAGTTTTTGATGCTTGTATCGGAGGTCCTTGTGTTATATTTCTTGAACATTGATATGTTAGTGACTTACCTGAACCAGATCATCACACCTCATAGAGTTTGAGTTTAGCTTATTAGGTATAATTTTAGAGCAGAGAGTCCAGTCTGGGTAGGATAGGAGAGGACAGCTCTACACTGAAAAAAGGCAAGAAAAGGAATACATGCTGCTCTTTGGGCCCTTTGGGTAAATTACAGTATCTACTAAATGCCGCAAAAAAAAATCTGTTGCCTATACCAGCATGCCTTAGAGGGCCGATGCCCCAGTTATGACAGTTGTATGAATTTGGAGGATTTCATATCTCTGATTTCCATAACCTAACCTGGTCTCCCTGGTCCAGTGTGTTCACACAGGCCCAGCACCCCTTTCCAATCTTGACCTTTTCCCAAATATGGATGTCGCCCAGTTTGCAGGAACCCTGATGAGGGTTTGTTCAAGGTTTTGTTTTATGTTAGTTTTTCCCAGTAAGGATTCCGGGAGCTTATGTCATCAAAGCCAGAGTGGTGTTTGTATCAGTTTCTTGTTTCAGTTATTAATTTTTTATTTGGGCATGCCACGTGGGACGTGGAATCTTAGTTCCCCAACCAGGGATCGAACCCAAGCCCCTGCATTGGAAGTGTGGAGTCTTAACCACCGGACCGCCAGAGAAGTCCTAATTTTTTAAATTTGTTATTATTTTGCAAATAATTATAAAATTGTTGAACCATTTGACAGGTTTCAAACCATATGAATGGAGTGACTGTCCCATAGTCAGGAGATTTAGGGGCTGTAACTGAGACAAAACTTGTTCACCACCATGGTCATTTTGGCCATATACGGTTTGTTTTTATTTTCATTCTTGTATTGTTTACCTCATCTTTATTATATATGTAGTTATAGGAGAGGACGCATAAGGAGCACATGCTGAATTACACAGTTCAGAGGGAGCATAAAAATAATTCTGCAATTTATATCCAGCTGATCTTCAGCTGGTTTACAAATTGCATTCACCTGATCAAAATTTAATCTTGAAAGCATGTTATTTCTAATATTTCAGAATGTCATGTTAAAAAGAGAAAATATAACAGTTCTATTTAGTGTAAAGTTTCAAATAATTTTCCTTATGTTTCCTCAGAGACATGCAGGCTGAAATAAATCACAGAAATTATGAAAATAAATCAGTTGAGTTTTTAAAAACACAACATAGAAGAATCATCAAGTCATAAAAGCTCCATTTAATCTATTTTCTTCTTATATCTGGCAGTTACATTTCAATGTACATTTTAGGACATGCTGTGTAATTTTGTATTTCTCAGCAAATTATGCTTTATTTACTGTAAAATCACTTTATAGTGATAAAAACACTACAATGAAATGTTTAATATGTAAGGTTTTCTAATTTTATACAATAATAAAAATAATTTACCAGTCTAAATAAATTAGAAAATGCTACTTTGTGTTGTAGCTTTTAGTATTTACATATTTTGCATATCAAGTAATTTTATAACTAAAATGTATTGCAATTATAGAATTTATGTTTGGAAGGAGACAACAGGATCCATTTGTATCTAAACAAAATTATCCCATATGTAATGTCTACTCCACTGAAAAAAACATGTCATTGAACTATAGAAAGACCATTGAAATGCTATTCTTTTTTTTTTTTTTGACAAGGAACATGTCATGTTAACTTTTTTTTTTAATACAACAGGTTCTTATTAGTCATTCATTTTATACACATCATTGTATACATGTCAATCCCAATTTCCCAATTCATCACACCACCATCCCCACCCCGCCACTTTCCCCCCTTGGTGTCCATACATTTGTTCTCTACATCTATGTCTCTATTTCTGCCTTGCAAACCGATTCATCTGTACCGTTTTTCTAGGTTCCACATATATGCGTTAATATACGATATTTGTTTTTGTCTTTCTGACTTCACTCTGTATAACAGTCTCTAGATCCATGCACATCTCAACAAATGACCCAGTTTTGTTCTTTTTTATGGCTGAGTAATATTCCATTGTATATATGTACCACATCGTCTTTATCCATTTGTCTGTCAATGGGCATTTAGGTTGCTTCCATGACCTGGCTATTGTAAATAGTGCTGCAATGAGCATTGGAGTGCATGTGTCTTTTTGAATTATGGTTTTCTCTGGGTATATGCCCAGTAGTGGGATTGCTGGATCATATGGCAACTCTTTTTAGTTTTTCTTTTTTTTTTTGGCCAACCAGCTTGCAGGGATCTTAGTTCCCTGACCAGGGATTAAACCTGTGCCCTCAGCAGTGAAAGCACAGAATCTTAACCACTGGACCACCAGTGAATTCCCACTATTTTTAGTTTTTTAAGGAACTTCCATATTGTTTTAATAGTGACTGTACCAATTTGCATTCCCACCAACAGTATAGGAGGGTTCCCTTTTCTCCACACCCTCTCCAGCTTTTTTTTAAAATTTATTTTTGGCTGCATTTGGTCTTTGTTGCTGCGTGCAGGCTTTCTCTCTACTTGTGGTGAGTGATGGTTACACTTTGTTGAGGTGCGTGGGCTTCTCAGAACGGTGGCTTCTCGTTGTGGAACGTGGGCTCTAGGGCATACAGGCTTCAGTAGTTACGGTGCACGGGCTCAGTAATTGTGGCGCATGGGCTTATTTGCTCCACGGCACGTGGGATCTTGTCTCCTGCATGTCTCCTGCATTGGCAGGTGGATTCTTAACCACTGCACCACGAGGGAAGTCCCTCCAGCATTTATTATTTGTAGACTTTTTGATGATGGTCATTCTGGCCAGTGTGAAGTGGTACCTCATTGTAGTTTTGATTTGCATTTCTCTAATAATTAGTGATGCATCTAACCTTCTCTAAATCCTCTTTATCTTTTCATATTGGTTATGTTAGACGCCCTTGGAAACCTTTGCTTGACACTCCAATCGCTTCACCCTGATGTGGCACTTAGTACACTGAATTCTGATTCTTGTTTTGTTTCCCTGCACCCTGACCATAAGCCCCTGGGAGACAGGGACACAAATTCTTATAATCTCTATACTCCAAGGGCCCAGTTTAGTGTTTAAGTACATGGTAGGTGCTTCAAAATAGAATTTAGTTGAATTATGGGAAATTCTGAGGAAATAGATTTGCAATTGAAATATGTAGACTTTATTTCTAAAACCCTTCTTTATTATACCATTTAATCTTTCTAACCTAATTTGAGATTCTTACCTGAATATTTAAATGTTAGGACTTATTTCTATTTGGAACATATTTCTTTTCTTCTGCAATCTCTTCAATTCCTAGCTAAAAGTTCCTAAGATTTACAGTGGTTTGTTTTGAATATTAATATTTCCAGCACTCCATAGCTTTTTTCTTATTGCTTACTTGAACTTTCCTTCTAGGAAAATAATTTTCTTGTTAGAATTCCTCAATACCATTTATTGGAGTCCTAAACTTGGACTATTAAAGTACCATAGAACTAAATATTTCTTCCTTTTTTTTTTTTAAATACTGTAGCTTTTTGAAAGATTACCGAGTTATTTTGACCTGCAGAGGAGGCTGATGCTTCTGGAGGACCAAATAAGCTATCTTCTAGGTGGCATCCAAGTTGTTTATATCGAATAATTACAGCCAGTGTTGACACTTGAAGAATATTACTCTCTTCTCGACATGTTCTGTAATAGAGTGTTGAAAAGTCGAATACCTTTTCACCCTCGAAGTTTGCGTGGTTTGCAAATGATCCTTAACAGGCAAGTATCTAAAACAATTACTTTTATTCATTCAGTCAGATGGGCTGTGTGTGTCTATGCATGAAATTGTTTTGTATTTCCATGTGTGATTCTTAGAAATTAAAGAAAGGAATGTCACCACCTCTGTTGGCAACAGTCTTTTACACATGAGAAAAGCCAATATGAGAGGATTGAAAGATTGAGTCCCTAGAACATTCTGTAAATATATTGCCACTTACAGGGCAAATCAGTCCTGTGGAAAACTTTATAGGATTAAACTAATGTGAAATAAACAGTGTGCATATCAGGCACCATGCTTGGTACTTAAATGCATTATCTCTTCAGCTCTCACAACCTCACCATGGAGTGGGTTACTAACCCCATCTTACAGATGAGGAAGGTCACAGGGCCAGGAAGGGTGTGGTTATCCTGATAGTGTGTCTCTTTGGGGACAGCAAAACTTCAAATCAATTCTGCTATACAGGAAGTCCACTACATATGAACCTTCAAGTTGCAAACTTTCAAAGATGCAAGCGTACGTTCACATGTCCAATCTCATGTTAGTTCATGTGTCTGCTGTACATTGTCACATGCGTGCATCCTCTACAAGTGGTTGTGCTTTTGTGTACTTCACTGTACAGTACTGTAGAGAGTACAGTATCTTTATTTCAAGTGTTTGTTTTTTATGTATTATTTGTGTGAAAAGTATTATAAACCTACTACAGTACAGTGCTATATAGCCAATTGTGTTAGTTGGCTAACTTGTTGGACTTACGAACAAATTGGACTTAGGAACGCACTCTTGGAAAGGAACTCATTCATATGTAGGGGACTTACTGTACCTTTAAGGTGGGTTTTCTTGATGAGTTCCTTTTCCATTAATCAGACTAAGAAAATCGTTTCTTTGGGGGTGGAATGGGGGTGGAGAGGTCACTGATTTTTCCTTTTACGTATGCTTTATTACAGTGACAGATATGCTCCAAGTTTGCACAAACTTGGGCATTTTAACATTGTGATCCTCTGCTATCAAGCAAACCTCCAGTGGTTTATTCTCACCAAAGCCCAACAGGCAAGAGAGAACATGAAAAGAAAAGAAGAGTGAGTGCTCTTAGCCCTCTTCCTGTCTTACCATTCCGTCTAATCGTTAAAAATATTCAGGTACGGGTTTCCCTGGTGGCGCAGTGCTTGAGAGTCCCCCTGCCGATGCAGGGGACACGGGTTCATGCCCCGGTCTGGGAAGATCCCACATGCTGCGGAGCGGCTGGGCCCGTGAGCCACGGCCGCTGAGCCTGCGCGTCCGGAGCCAGTGCTCCGCAACGGGAGAGGCCACAACAGTGAGAGGCCCGCGTACCATAAAAAAAAAAAATTCAGGTAGTCAGAACTCATAAGTATGGGAAATTAAAACTGTATTGAACTTAGGAAATCGACTGTATTAAACTATATATGTCACTTAGGAGTAACATTTATTTTTTCCCTCCCGGTTGTGCCAGGGATTGGATGTGGCTGTTTTCTCAGTATAATAACCTCGGTTGCATTCCCACCATGTACCTCAATTTGAGACGCAGCGCTTGTTAATATAAAAGTCAACTCAGAAGCAGAGTGAAAGATAAGAGTATCAGAAAGAAACTGTGCAGATGGAAAAGGGTGGCAACAAGGGGGGAAAACTCAGTTACTACTTGATTAATTGGAATCTTCACTGTTTAAAATTTTGAAATCTGCTGAAGGAAACAAGCCTCGTCTGCACTGTCATTAAATTGAGAAGAAATCTTAAAGTGAAAAAGGTTTTTGGTTCATAAGCAGTGCTGTCTCTATGCCATTTGTATCTTTGAAGGAATCCTGTTATAGTCAGTAGTTTTGTAGGCAGTAAGATAGTGTTGAAGATGTTTCATGGATCTACTATGAAGAAAGGGATAGTTTTCCTAAAGATGTGGCCTAAGGAGGTTTGGCTAGCAAGGATTCATTCATTCATGCAGCCGTCATTTGCTGTGACCGTTGTGGATCAGAAGCTGTGCAAGTCGCTACTGGTAGAAAGATGAAGGCCTGGTCCCCAGGCTCGCAGGAGACGCAGGTGCCCTCAGTGTCAGGGGAGGTGGACGGAGAGGGGTCATGCATGAGAGGAGCCAAGGCTGATGCTCTGGGAAGGGAACAGGAAGCAGAGGCTGTGGCCGAGGAGGCCGAGGCTGACGTGTCCGGGGAGCAGGGTAAGGAGGGTGGGGTCAGGAGCCTGGTGGGTGGAAGACCAGGGTGATTGTCCGAGTGTGCTGCTGGGGCCCCCTCTCTGTTTACTTACTTCTCTGGCCTCACTGCCCGTTCTCTCCTCGATCTACACAAATTGCTTGTTTAAAAAGCCAAGGATGTGAAACAGAGAAAGGGTGGCCATGCAGGAGGGCTGTGGACATGATCCGTGTCCCAGGAGATGATGGGGTCATTTTATGCATCAAATAAGTGAAGGAGTCACATATCTCTTTCACTTGTGGAATTGGTGACAGTTCCTGGCCAGATCCTATTGAACAAATAGCCTGCTTCTTGATTGGTTGGTGAGCATTTGTGTTTGTGTCATTACCTTTTCTAACCATAAGTTTGTTTTCGAACTCTATGAGTCTGTTTCTGTGTTGTTAATAAGTTCATTTGAATCATTTTTTCTTTAGATGCCACATGTAAGTGATATCATATTTGTCTTTCTCTGACTTCCTTCCCTTAGTATTATCATCTCTAGGTCGATCCATGTTTCTGCAAATGGCATTATTTTGTTCTTTTTAATGGATGAGTTATATTCCATTCTATGTGTGTACCACACCTTCTTTGTCCATTCTTCTGTCAGTGGACATTAAGGTTGCTTCTCTGTCTTGGCTCTTTTAAATAGCACACGAATGTTCTGGTGCATGTGTCTGTTGGAATGATGGTTTTCTCCAGATGTACGCCCAGCAGTGAGATTGCCGGATCATATGGTAGCTCTAGTTTGAGTTTTTAAAAGAACCTCCATAGTGGCTGTTACCAATTTCCATTCCCACCAAGACGTAGTAAGGTTCCCTTTTCTCTACGCTCTCTCCTGCATTTATTATTTGTAGACTTTTTTTTTTTTTTTTGCAGTATGCGGGCCTCTCACTGTTGTGGCCTCTCCCGTAGCAGAGCACAGGCTCCGGATGCGCAGGCTCAACGGCCATGGCTCATGGGCCTAGTTGCTCCACGGCACTGGCGATCCTCCCAGACTGGGACATGAACTCGTGTCCCCTGCATCGGCAGGTGGACTCTCAACCACTGCGCCACCAGGGAAGCCCTATTTGTAGACTTTTTGATGATGGCCATTCTGAGTGGTGCGAGGTGGTGTCTTGTTGTAGTTTTGATTTGCATTTCTCCAATAATTAACGATGTTGAGCACATTTTCATGTGTTTATTTTTTATACAGTGTGAGGAAAATGTACCTGAAGAAGCTGTCTTCCTGAAAGTCAGCCCTGTTTTGAATTCTTTTTCCTTTTTTTTTTTTTTAAATCTTTACTGGAGTATAATTGCTTTACAATGGTGTGTTAGTTTCTCTGTATAACAAAGTGAGTCAGCTATACATATACATATATCCCCATATCCCTTCCCTCTTGCATTTCCCTCCCACCCTCCCTATCCCACCCCTCTAGGTGGTAACAAAACATTGAGCTGATCCCCCTGTGCTATGCGGCTGCTTCCCACTAGCTAGCTATTTTATATTTGGTAGTGTATATATGTCCATGCCACTCTCTCACTTCATCCCAGCCTACCCTTCCCCCTCCCCGGGTCTTCAAGTCCATTCTCTATGTCTGTGTCTTTATTCCTGTCCTGCCCCTAGGTTCTTCATAACCATTTTTTTAATATTCCATATATATATATGTGTTAGCATACGGTATTTGTTTTTCTCTTTCTGACTTACTTCACTCTGTATGACAGACTCTGTCCATCCATCTCACTACAAATAACTCAATTTTGTTTCTTTTTATGGCTGAGTAATATTCCATTGTATATATGTGCCACATCTTCTTTATCCATTCACCTGTCTATGGACACTTAGGTAGCTTCCATGTCCTGGCTATTGTGAATAGTGCTGCAATGAACATTGTGGTACATGACACTTTTAAAATTATGGTTTTCTTAGGGTATATGCCCAGTAGTGGGATTGCTGGGTCATATGGTAGTTCTTTTTTTATTTTTTTTGCATTACACGGGCCTCTCACTGTTGTGGCTCTCCCGTTGCGGAGAACAGGCTCCGGATGCACAGGCTCAGCGGCCATGGCTCACGGGCCTAGCCGCTCCGCGGCACGTGGGATCTTCCCAGACTGGGGCACGAACCTGTGTCCCTTGCTTCGGCAGGCGGACTCTCAACCACTGCGCCACCAGGGAAGCCCTATTTTTGTTTTTTTAAGGAACCTCCTTACTGTTCTCCATAGTGGCTGTATCAACTTACATTCCCATCAACAGTGCAAGAGGGTTCCCTTTTCTCCACACCCTCTCCAGCTCTTATCATTGTAGACTTGTTGATGATCACCATTTTGACTGGTGTGAGGTGATATCTTGCTGTAGTTTATTTTTTAAAATTTTTATTTAATTTTATTATTTTTTGGCTGTGTTGGGTCTTCGTTGCTGCCCGTGGGCTTTCTCTAGTTGTGGCAAACGGGGGCTACTCTTTGTTGCAGTGCACGGGCTTCTCATTGTGGTGGCTTCTTGTTGAGGCGCACAGGCTGTAGGCGCGTGGGCTTCAGCAGTTGCAGCACGTGGGTTCAGTAGTTGCTGCGTGTGGGCTCTAGAGTGAGTGGGCTTCAGTAGTTGTGGCACGCAGGCTCAGTAGTTGTGGCTCGTGGGCTCTAGAGAGCAGGCTTAGTAGTTGTGGAGCACGGGCTTAGTTGCTCCATGGCACGTGGGATCATCCTGGACCAGGGCTTGAACCCGTGTCCCCTGCCTTGGCAGGCGGATTCTTAACCACTGTGCCACCAGGGAAGTCCCTGTTTATCTACTTTAAGTATAGTAGTGTGTATATGCTAATCCCAAACTCCCGTTTTATCCTTCCCCACCACCCTTCCACTTTCGTAACCATAAGTTTGTTTTCTAAGTTTATTTGTATCATGCCTTTTTGTTACTGAGTTGTATGAACTATTTGTATATTTTGGGAATAAGCCTTTTCAGTCAAATTGTTTGCAAATATTTTATTGCAGTCCACAAGTTGTCTTTTCATTTTGTTTATGCTTTCCTGTGCTGCACAGAAGGTTTTAAGTTAGATTAGGTCCCGTTTGTTTATTTTTGCTTTTATTTTGTTTGCCTTGGGAGACTTACCTAAAAAAATATTGGCATGATTTATGCCATAGACTGTTTTGCCTGTATTCCTTTCTAGGAATTTTATGATATTACATCTTATATTTCAGTCTCTAAGTCATTTTGAGTTTATTTTTTTTGTATGGTGCAAGGGACTGTTCTAACTTCGTTGATTTACATGGCCCTATCCAGCTTTCACAGCACATTTTGCTGAAGAGACTGTCTTTTCTCCATTGAATTTCTTGCCTCCTTTGTTGAAGATTAATTGACTGTAGGTGTGTGGTATTATTTCTTGTCTTTCTGTTCTGTTTCTTTGACCCATATATGTGTTTGTGCCAATACTGTACTGTTTTGATTACTGTAGCTTTGTAATATTGTCTGAAGTCTTGAGGGGGTTATGCCTTCAGCTTTCTTCTTTTTTCTCAGTTTTGCTTTGGCAATTTTGGGTCTTTTGTGGTTCCATATCAATTTTAGGATTATTTGTTCTAGTTCTGTGAGAAATGTCATGGGTAATTTGATAGGGACTGCCTTAAATTTGTAGATTGCTTTGGGTAGTATGAACAATATTAATTCTTCCAGTCCAAGATCATGGGATATCTTTCCATTTCTTTGAATCATCTTCAATTTTTTAAAATCAATGTTTTATAAGTCTCAGTGTATAAGTCTTTCACCTCCTTGTTCAGGTTTATTCCTAGGCTTGTTTTTTTTCTTCCTTTTTTTTAAAGATGCACTTTTAAAAGGGATTGTTTTTTACTTTTCCTTTCTGATGTTTTATTAGTGTAAAGAAATTCAACAGATTTATGTATGTTAATCTTGTATCCTGCTACATAGCTGAATTCGTTTATAAGTTCTAGTAGTTTTTTGTGTGGAGTCCATAGAGTTTATACATACAGTATCAAGTCATTTGCATATAATGTCAATTTTACGTCTTCACTTCCACTTTGGATATCTTTTATTTCTTTTTCTTGTCTGATTGCTGTGGCTAGGACTTCCAATACTATGTTGAATAGAAGTGATAAGAGTGGGCATCCTTGTCTTGTTCCACATTTTAGCAGGAAGGCTTTCAGCTTTTCACTGTTGAGTATTATATTGGCTTTGGGTTTGTCATAAATAGCATTTATTATCCTGAAATATGTTCCCTCTATGCCCACTTTTGTAAGAGTTTATATCATAAATGGATGTTGCATTTTATCAAATGCTTTTTCTGCATCATTTTAAATGATCATGTGGTTTTTGTCTTTTGTTGATGTGGTGTATCACATTGATTGATTCTGTGTATGTTGAACCATCCTGTGACCCTGGTATGACTCCAACTTGATCATGGTATATAATCCTTTTTATGTGTTGTTGCATTCAGTTTGCTAATACTTGGTTGAGGATTTTTGCATGTATGTTCATCAAAGTTACTGGCCTGTAATTTCTTTTTTGGTAGTGTCTTTGTCTGGTTTTGGTATCAGGGTGATGGTAGCTTCATAGAATGACTTTGGGAGTGTCCCTCCCCTTCAATCTTTTGGAAGAGATTGAGAAGGCTTGGTATAAGTTCTTCTTCTTTGTATGTTTCATAGAATTCCTCAGTGAAGCCATTTGGCCCTGGACTTTTGTTTGCAGGGAGTTTTTAAAATTACAGATTCTATCTCACTTCTAGTGATTAGTCTGTTCAAATTACCTATTTCTTCTTGATTTAGTTTTGGCAGGCTGTATATTTCTAGAAACTTGTCCATTTATTCTAGGTTGTCCAATTTGTTGGTATATAGTTGTTCATAGTATTTTCTTGTTGTTTTTTGTATTTCTGAGGTATTGGTTGTTATTTCTCCTCTTTCATTTCATATTTTGTTTATTTGGGTCCTCTCTCTTTGCTTGGTGAGCCTTCTCAGAGGTTTTTCAACGTTGTTTATGCTTTCAAAAACTGGCTCTTGGTTTTATTGATTTTTTTCTATTTTTAAAAAATCTCTATTTGTTTCCTCTCTGATCTTTATTATTTCCTACCTTTTGCTGACTTTAAGTTTTGTATGTTTTTCTTTTTCTGATTATTTTAGGTGATAGGTTAATTCGTTTATTTGAGATTTTTCTTGTTTTTTTTTTGAGGAAGGCCTTTATTGCTATGAACCTCCCTCTTAGGACGGCTTTTGCTGTATCACATAGATTTTTGTATGGTTGTGTTTTAATTGTCATTTGTCTCAAATAATTTTAATTTCCTCTTTGATTTCATCATTGACCCACTGGTTTTTTACTAGCATGTTGTTTAGTCTCCATGTAATAACTTTTTTCTTGTTTCTTTTTCTGTGGTTGATTTCTAGTTTCATGCTACTGTGGTCAGAAAAGATGCTTGAAATAATTTCTATCCTTTTAAATTTGTTGAGGCTTGTTTTGTGTCCTAGTATGTGGCCTATCCTAGGGAATGTTCCATGTGTGCTTGAAGAGTATGTGTATTCTGGTTTTTGAGGGGATGTAATGTCCTGAAAATATCAATTGAGTCTAACTGTTCTATTGTGTCATTTAGGATCCCTGTTGCTTTACTGATTTTTCTGTCTGGAAGATCTCTCCCTTGATGTCAGTGGATTGTTAAAGTCTCCTGTGATTGTTGTATTCCTGTCAATAGCTCCCTTAGTCCATTAGTATTTGTTTTATGTATTTAAGTGCTCCTATATTGGGTGTATATATGTTAATAAGTATAATATCCTCTTCTTGTATTGATTCTTTTATATAGTGTCCTTCTTTTATGGCCTTTGTTTTAAAGTTTGTTTTTGTCTGATGTGAGTATTGCTACCCCTGCTTTCTTGGCATTTCCATTTGCATGAAATAACTTTTTCCATCCCTTCACTTTCAATCTATGTGGGTCTCTTATAGGTAGCATATTGTAGGCTCTTGTTTTATTATCCAATCTGTCACTCTGTCTTTTGATCAGAGCATTTAGTCCATTGACATTTAAGGTAATTATTGTTAGATATATATTTATTGCCATTTAAAATCTTGCTTTCCAATTGATTTTGTATTTCTTCTTTGTTCCTTTATTTTTCTTTTTGTTTTCCTTTTGTGGTTTTCTTTTGTATTATGTTTGAGTTCTCTTTTTTTTTTGTTTTTTGTGAACCTATTGTATGTTTTTTTTTTTTTTTTTTTTTTTTTGCGGTACGCGAGCCTCTCACTGCTGTGGCCTCTCCTGCTGTGGAGCACAGACTCTGGATGTGCAGGCTCAGCGGCCATGGCTCACGGGCCCAGCCGCTCCACGGCATGTGGGATCTTCCTGGACTGGGGCACGAACCCATGTCCCCTGCATCGGCAGGCGGACTCTCAACCACTGTGCCACCAGGGAAGCCCTATTGTATGTTTTTGATTTGTGGTTACCCTGGTTTTCAAATATGTTAACCCATTATTGTATCTATTTTCTTTCGACTGGTAGTCATATAAGCTCAAAAACGGTCTAGAAAAGAAACCTACATTTTCTTACTCCCCTCTCCCACATTTTATGTTTTTTTTTTTTTTTTTTTTATGGCTTACGGGCCCAGCCGCTCCATGGCGTGTGGGATCTTCCCGGACCGAGGCACGAACCTGTGTCCCCTGCATTGGCAGGCGGACTCTCAACCACTGCGCCACCAGGGAAGCCTGATGGAAGGGTTTTGAGTGACCAGTAGGACCGGGCTGCAGTGGGAGGGGTGTGGAGGGAAGAGGGTCGCATGGCGTTGACCCAGGTCTGTGCTGTCTGGTCACTGGCTGCTCCACCTCCTCTTCTTCCTCGTCCAGCTGTTAAGCAGCAACAGGCACCTGGGCTGGTGGCCAAGGACCATCCAAGGGAGGACTCTGTTTTCCTGGGACAGACTCACTGGGGGTGAGAAGGAGCTCCAAGAATGGGCATGTTTCACAGCTGGGGAGACTGAGGCCAAGGGAGGGGTGGGTTACAGGTTCCAAAGGTGAGCTGGCTCCTGAGGCAGCCCTGGTTCCCCTTGCCCACCTGTCCACCCCTCAAGGCCCATAGCCCCTCTCATAAGCTCAGGGAGGCTGCCTGGAGGCAGAGTCTTTGAAGAGAGAAAGGAGGAAGCAGGGCCTGGGGAGACCTGTCCTGTGGACAGACGTGGCTCTGGACATACGCCTCCCTGACTGGACAGCCTGGGCAGAGGGTACAGCCCCCAGGCAAGCTCATGGCCTGGTTCTTCCTTGGGAGAGCTCTGGCCTGAGGCTGGAGCTCAGGTCCCTCTGGAGATCATTTCTGACCCAAGGCTTTGAGGTTAGAGGGGTCTCATCCTGTCCTAGTTTTCAGTGGTGGGAGAGAGTTTTCCAGAACTTTTATGTTCGATTGGAAGAGGAAGTCAAACAGGCATAAACAGGCCACCAATTTTTTGTAGATTCCTTTATGTTGAAATAGTTATTAAACTATTAACAAATGAATAGTGAGAAAACAATTATCTGGTTAGCGTATTACTTATTATGTAACAATTAGTTCTGAGACAAAGTCCAATTCAAAACATATTACTGAGGATTCTATATTAGTTGATTTTAGAAATGGCATAATCCAAACCTATTTTTCCATAAATAATTATTTTTTTGGCCACACTGCATGGCTTTTGGGATCTTAGTTCCCCAACCAGGGATCGAACCCTCACCTTTGGCAGTGAAAGTGTGGATTCCTAACCACTGGACCTCCAGGGAATTCCCTCAAATAAATTTTCCTATGTAACCGCTAAAGAATTCTTCACTCCCATCGTTTGGCTCTGGAAAACTTATAGGCAACAACATTTTTATATGAGAAAAAAAATTAAGCACAGTTGCTAGGCACAGCTTAAAAGGGGTGATATGCACAAACTATAATGACAAATCAACACTTATTCAAACACGCATTTGAATTTAAAGCGTTCAAATAATCATAATCATTCAAATAATCAAATAATCTCGCACCATGCTTCGAGAATCATTTTTAACATCTCTTTTCCTTTCTAACGCACTATGGAAAAAATTCCTTTCTTATTTCTTCAGCAGTAAGAGCCTCAAAAATGTTGTTACAAACCTGGATTCACCTTGTCCTCTTGAGAAACAAGCTGAAGAGGTTTTTGGATCTGGTTAAAAATATTATCCTAAGGGAAATATCCACAGAGAGAAGCCCTGTGTCTGTCTATAGGGCTTGGGGCTGGGCTGGGTGGTGGGTCCAGGAAAGTCCACACAACTATGGACAGGGGGTGACTCAGAGGGGCTCTAACCAGCGTTCTAATCATTGGAAGACCGGGGTTGAGAGGGGTGGCAGATCCTGAACGGCCCGAATCATTTTAAACTTGGCCCTACTTGATGGAACTCTTTGAGAAACAAGGATTTTTCTGGATAGTGTTTGTCCTTGAAACAAATGAATCACCTCATTCAGTGTTTCAAAAAAATTCACTGTCTCTTGGTTATAGGCTATCAACAGTTAGACTATCTTAATGCATAGGGAATGCATTCTGGAAATGCTTTAACTGTATCAGACAGCTTATGATAATGTCAATATCATTTATTAATTCAATTGCTTTTTCCCATCTACTCTCTCTTAGGCAAATTTTTTTTTTTTTTTTTTGGACAGGGAAGCCCCTAGGCAAAATTTGATTAACGAATTTTTACTACCCATCAGTCATCTGTTTTGGACTCAAACTGTCCATAATTGGCTGTGAAATACAGGTGTGTGTATCGATACATGTGATGTAACTATAAAGTAGCATGTTGAATTGTTACAGGTGGAAATGAGTTCCGCAACTCCAGAGCTATATTGAACGAGACCTGTTTATACTTACCAACATTCACTCATAAAAAATATATATATATATGTGTGTGTGTGTATATATATATATATATATATATATAATCTTTCACCCTGTAGAATCCTTTCTTTCTAACATCTTTTCAGCCAGTCCTGCCAATCAGATAAGAAACACTACAAGATTGGGAGATAAAACCTTTTTAAAACAAGTTTCCTAATAGAAATTAATTTTTGAAAAGTCTACTTTTAAAGCAGCAGTTAGAAACTTTGTTGTTGTAACATGTCAGTAATACTGTTACATCAAATTGTGGATTTAAATAAGTTTAGCAGTTTCTTATCTCTTTAAAAAATAATACAGATTTCTGTGTTATTTAATGGCTTCTTCATTCTTCCAATTCCAAGGAATACAAAGGTCTCCATCCTGCATTACAGAGTAGAAATGTGAAATGCACAGGTGCATCCCTTGTAGATAAGGCAGTGATTGTTCTAGAAGTCTCTTACAACAATCCACCATTTGTATACTTGAAACGCTGGGCTCCTTATAAAACTTTTCCAGAGAAAATTTCTTCGTGGAAGCCTGCATCAATTCGTTTTCAATGACTTTCAACCTGTTATGTTGAAAACAAACATCTGATTGCCACAAGCTATAACCAAATAAAAGAACATAAAATGTAAAAAATATTTTTGTGTATTGGGCCATAACTTTCTACTCTCAACACTGAAAATGGTATCCACAAAGGCCAAATTATACGCTCAGAAGACTGTCCATAGGTATCTTGTAGCACCTATTATTACCACATGTATCTCTAAGTATTTGTTAAGTCTTTTTACCAGTAATGGGGTAAAGATAATTAATACAATAATTTTTTTGGCTTTTTAAAATTTTTTATTTAAGTTTAACTTCTAATTAAAAAATGTTTTTAATTGAAGTATAGTTGATTTACAATGTTGTGCTGGCTTCTGGCGTACAGAGAAGTGGTTCAGTTATACATACATATATCTACTCTTTGTCAGATTCTTTTCCCTTATAGATTACTACAAAATATTGAGTATGGTTCTGTGGGCTCTACAATAGGTCCTTGTTGTCTAATTAATGCATAATTCAAAAGCCTCTTATCCCTCCTCAGGGAGCAGCTGTTGGTGACTGAGAAAAGCAGGAAGCTGAGAGCGCCACCGGCAGCTTCAGGAGGCCCTACAGTCCAACCCTGACCCGGGCAGGAGTGACTTCTGGAGATTCCTGAAAAACCCCAGGACCAGAGGCTGGAGGAGGCCGCCCTCCCCACCAGGGCACAGGTGCTGTCTTCTGCCCGCCAAGGGTAAGACACAGGCGCTGAAAGTCAGGCAACCTGGAGAAGTGCAGGGGCTGGAAGGACAGGACCCAGATGTTAGCTTAGAACAGTGGTCTTTAAACGGCTCAGCAAGCTGAGGGTGGTGCAGAGGTGCTCTGAGGGCCCTCGTGGGTATGGACGGCCTCCAGTTCCTTTCCTTTTCAACTGGAGCACCTGCCAACCTTGATCTTTCTTTATCAATTGGTTTTCCACTTGAGAATCCACTTTATAAAGAGAGATGCAGCTCAAAGTGTCTGAAAATCACTGTCTCAGAACAGGCTTCATCTAAGGCAAGAAGGCTGTCTAACCAGCACCAAGTGGCTGCGATGCAGGCGGCCAGACTAGGGAGGGACCGCGGCGCAGAGAGAGGAAAGAAGGCAGCGGGGAGGGGAGACTCAGCCGGGCCGGGGCAGACGGCTGTAGGGGGCCCCGGCCAAGGGGGCAGGCGGGATGGGACCAGCAGCAAATGGTTTCTTTACCCTCCGTGTTGGAGGGGACATGGATGAAGGCTCCGGAGCCCAGAGCCAGAAGGAGGTCAGGGAAGCATGAGCGTCAGTGGATCCAGTCGGTGAGTATTGACTGAAGCCTCCCATGTGCCAGGCCCCGACCCCGGCACTGGAGCGAACGAAAGAGACAAAGCCTCTGCCCTCATGAAGCTCACATGCTATCTGGGGCGGGGGGCGGGGGCAGACAGTAAATGAACAAGGAAAACAGCGTGTCATAGGGAAATGGGTGGCAGGTGGGAGGGATGAGGGGAAGCTGCTGGATGGCAGGGGAGCTGAGACCTGAGGCTGGGAAGGGGCGGAGCCTGAAGCCATGGGGAGAAGGACTCCAGGCAGGGTCAGAGCGCGTGTCCTTGAGGAGGTAAGAAGCTCCTCTGGCAGGAGCAGCAGGGGTGAGGGCAGCGTCTTAGGAGGCGAGTTCAGGAGGCCGCCGGCAGGGCCTCGCAGGCAGGAACACATCCGGGCTCTCAAAGGACCACTCGCTCCGGCTGCTCGGCTGAGAGTCCACTGGGCGGGGGCGTGCATGCGGGGGCGCGGACACGGGACAGGGCATCACAGGATGGTGGAGGCTGAGACCCGGGCGCAGCGGGAAGGGACAGGAGACGGGCGGGGTTCTGGAGAGACGGAGAACGTGGAGCTGAGAGGTCTGCCGGCCCGGATGTGGGGAATGAGGAAGCAGGACAGGAATCAAGATGGATCACGAGGTTGGATTTACCTCAGCATCTGGTGGATGAAACGCTCAAAAACTAAAATATTTCATTTTTATTTCTTTTTATTTTCCTTCCTTAAAAATCTACTGGCACTATTTCAAAGCTATAGAACGCCCAGTGCGAAAACAGAAAAAGCAGCAGATACGATGTAGCAAGATCCTCAGGCCTCACAATGGAAGGTACGTGAGACTTACAATTAATTAATTAATTAATTTCTGGTTTATCCTTCAGTGCTTGTTTTTTTTAAGATTTTATTGGGGTATAGTTGATTTACAACATTGTTAGTTTCAGGTGTAAAGCAAAGTGATTCAGTTATACATACACATATATTCTTTTCTCATACAGATTATCACATTCAGTAGAGGTCCCAGTACTATACACTAGGTACTTGTCGTTTTTCTGTCTTACATGTAGTAGTGTGTGTGTTAATCCTAAGTTCCTGATTTATTCCTACCCCCCCAATGTTTCCCCTTGAGTAACCATAACTTTGTTTTTGAAGTCTGTCTGTTTCTGTTGTGTAAGTTCATTTGCATCATTTAAAAAAATTAATTCCAAATATGGGTGCTAATCGTATTTATCTTTGTCTGACTCACTTCACTGAGTGTGATCATCTCTAGGTCCATCCATGTTGCTGCAAATGGCATTATTTCGTTCTTTATTATGGCTGAGTAATATTCCACTGTATATATGGACCACATCTTCTTTATCCACTCCTCTGCTGATGGACATTTAGGAGGCTTCCATGTCTTGGTTACAGTAAGTACTGCTGCAGTGAACACTGGGGTGCATGTGTCTTTTCAAATTATGGTTTTCTCCAGATATGCCCAGGAGTGGGATTGCCAGATTGTATGGTAGTTCTATTCTTAATTTTTAAAGAAACCTCCATAATGTACTCCATAGTGGCTGTCACCAGTTTCCATTCCCACCAGCAGCTTAGGAGGGTTCCCTTTTCTCTGCACCCTCGCCAGCTACTATAGTTTGTAGACTTTTGGGTAATGGCCATTGTCACCTGTGCAAGGTGAGACCTTGTTGCAGTTTTGATTTGCGTTTCTCTAATAATTAGGCATGTTGAGCATCTTGTCATGTTTTGTTTTTTTTTTTAAACAGTGTGAATAATGTTACCTCTTGAAATTGGCTTCTTGAAATACTGCACTGATTTGAATTCTTTTTCGATTACTTATCCCAGGACATTTCTTGAGGACAGGTGTTATTTATTTACAGCCCTGCAGGCCTTGTGAATATTAAGACCTGGGCAGGTGTCACATCCCTAGAGCCTGAGCAGGCTTGGTTCCCAAGGCTGGACTGTCCTGGGGCTGAGGGAGCTGGGGAGGATATGCCAGCAAATGAGCCCCTCCTTGGCCCTCTAGTGCCTGGTCCCCTCTGGATGGGACCACAACCTCCAGATCCAGGTGGGCCCTCCTACAGCTAAACCAAGCCTACTGTACCCAAAGGATGGTGGACTCTCTGGGCTGGAAGAATTTGAAAAGTCACCTGGTCTCCACGTCTCCTAGTGGTGGGGCTCCCACCTCCAGCTCCGTCCGTACAGTCGCCCCGCCTCCGGACGACAGCACACTCAGCAGAGCGGTTTTGCAGGGGTTGGGTATTGTCTGGTGGTGAAGGGTAAGGGGGAAGGGGCAGTGAGACAAAAGCCCTTGGGTGTTTGTTCTAATTTACAACCCAGAAACAAGAGTTTCCCTAAGGTTCTGGGTGCCCAAGGCAGCAGAGCTGGCCTGAAGAAATCCTGCCGCCTTGTGGCCATTTCCCCAAAAAACAAGTTAAAAACCAGTGCTGATGGGCACTTGTCACAAGGCCTGGGGAGGGGGCTGTAAATGACACCTGCCCTCAAGAAATGTCCTGGGGTTGGTAATCGCAAAAGGATTCAAACAGGGCAGACTTTCAAGAAGCCAATTTCAAGAGGTAAATTTTACACTGTTGAAAAAAAAGGCACATGAAAAGATGCTCAACATCGGTAACTTTAAAAAAAATATTTTATTTTGTAACATCTTTATTGGAATATAATTGCTGTACAATGTTGTGTTAGTCTCTGCTGTATAACAAAGTGAATCAGCTATATGTATACATATATCCCCTTATCCCCTCCCTCTTGTGTCTCCCTCCCACCCTCCCTATCCCGCCCCTCTAGGTCATCGCAAAGCACAGAGCTGATCTCCCTGTGCTATGCGGCTGCTTCCCACTAGCTAGCTGTTTTACATTTGGTAGTGGATTTATGTCAATGCCACTCTCTCAGTCTGTCCCAGCTTACCCTTCCCCCTCCCGTGTCCTCAAGTCCATTCTCTACCTCTGCATCTTTATTCCTGTCCTGCCTCTAGGTTCTTCAGAACCTTTTTTTTTTTTTTTTTTTAGATTCCATATATATGTGTTAGCATATGGTATTTGTTTTTCTCTTTCTGACTTACTTCACTCTGTATGACAGATTGTAGGTCCATCCACCTCACTACAAATAACTCAAATAACTCAATTTCGGTATTTTATGGCTGAGTATTCCATTGTATATATGTGCTACATCTTCTTTATCCATTCATCTGTCGAATATTGCTAATTATTAGAAAGATGCAAAGCAAAACTACCATGAGGTACCACCTTGCACCAGTTGGAATGGCCATCATCAAAACATTTACAAACAATAAATGCTGGAGAGGCCACGGAGAAAAGGGAACTCTCCTATGTCACTGGTGGGAATGGACATCAGTAACAGCCACTATGGAGAATAGTATGAAGGTTCCTTGAAAAACTAACACTAGAGCTATTATAATATGATCCGGCAATCCCACTGCTGGGGTGTATATCTGCAGAAAACCATAATTCGAAAAGCCACATACACCCCAACATTCACTGCAACACTATTTACAATAGGCAAGACATGGAAGCAAGCTAAATGTCCATAGACAGAGGAATGGACAAAGAAGATGTGGTACATACATAGAATGGAGTATTACTCATCCATTAAAAAGAACAAAGTAGGGCGTCCCTGGTGGCACAGTGGTTGAGGGTCCGCCTGCCGATGCAGGGGACATGGGTTCGTGCCCCGGTCCGGGAATATCCCACATGCTGCGGAGCGGCTGGGCCTGTGAGCCATGGCCGCTGAGCCTGCGAGTCCGGAGCCTGTGCTCCGCAACGGGAGAGGCCACAATAGTGGGAGGCCCGTGTACCGCAAAAAAACAAACAAAAAAAACAAAATAATGCCATTTGCAGAAACATGGATTGACCTAGAGATGATCATACTAAGGGAAGGAAGGAAGTCAGAGAAAGACAAATATGATATCACTTACATGTGGAATCTAAAGAAAAAGTGATTCAAATGAACTTATTAACAACACAAACAGATTCATAGAGTTCGAAAACAAACTTATGGTTAGAAAAGGTAACAGCACAAATGCTCACCAACCAATCAAGAAGCAGGCTATTTGTTCAATAGGATCTGGCCAGGAACTGTCACCAATTCCACAAGTGAAAGAGATATGTGACTCCTTCACTTATTTGATGCATAAAATGACCCCATCATCTCCTGGGACACGGATCATGTCCACAGCCCTCCTGCGTGGCCACCCTTTCTGTGTTTCACATCCTTGGCTTTTTTGTGTGTGTGTGTGATACACGGGCCTCTCACTGTTGTGGCCTCTCCCGTTGCGGAGCACAGGCTCCGGACGCGCAGGCTCAGTGGCCATGGCTCACAGGCCCAGACACTCCGTGGCATGTGGGATCTTCCCGGACCGGGGCACGAACCCGTGTCCCTGCATCGGCAGGTGGACTCTCAACCACTGCACCACCAGGGAAGCCCACACCCTTGGCTTTTTGAACAAGCAATTTGTGTAGATCGAGGAGAGAATGGGCAACGAGGCCAGAGAAGTAAGTAACCAGAGGGGGCCCCAGCAGCACACTCGGACAATCACCCCGGTCCTCCACCCACCAGGCTCCTGCCCCCGCCCTCCTTACCCTGCTCCCCAGACACGTCAGCCTCGGCCTCCTCGGCCACAGCCTCTGCTTCCTATTCTCTTCCCAGAGCATCAGCCTTGGCTCCTCTCACACATGACCCCTCTCCGTCCACCACCCCTGACACTGAGGGCACCTGTGTCTCCCGCAAGCCTCGGGACCAGGCCTTCATCTTTCTACCAGTGGCGCCTTGCACAGCTTCCGATCCACAACTGTCACAGCAAATGACGGCTGCATGAATGAATGAATCCTTGCTAGCCAAACCTCCTTAGGCCACATCTTTAGGAAAACCACCCTGTTTTGAATATAATACTCTCCCTTTCTTCATAGTAGATCCTTGAAACATCTTCAACACTATCTTACTGCCTACAAAACTACTGACTATAACAGGATTCCTTCAAAGATACAAATGGCATAGAGACAGCACTGCTTATGAACCAAAAACCTTTTTCACTTTAAGATTTCTTCTCAATTTAATGACAGTGCAGACGAGGCTTGTTTCCTTCAGCAGATTTCAAAATTTTAAACAGTGAAGATTCCAATTAATCAAGTAGTAACTGAGTTTTCCCCCCTTGTTGCCACCCTTTTCCATCTGCACAGTTTCTTTCTGATACTCTTATCTTTCACTCTGCTTCTGAGTTGACTTTTATATTAACAAGCGCTGCGTCTCAAATTGAGGTACATGGTGGGAATGCAACCGAGGTTATTATACTGAGAAAACAGCCACGTCCAATCCCTGGCACAACCGGGGGAATAAATAAATATGTTACTCCTAAGTGACATACAGCTTAATACAGTCGATATCCTAAGTTCAATACAGTTTTAATTTCCCATACTTATGAGTTCTGACTACCTGAATATTTTCAATGATTAGACGGAATGGTAAGACAGGAAGAGAGCTAAGAGCACTCACTCTTCTTTTCTTTTCATGTTCTCTCTTGCCTGTTGGGCTTTGGTGAGAATAAACCACTGGAGGTTTGCTGGATCGCAGAGGATAGGAATGTTAAAATGCCCAAGTTCGTGCAAACTTGGAGCATATCTGTCACTGTAATAAAGCATACGTAAAAGGAAAAATCAGCAACCTTTCTACCCCCATTCCACCCCCAAAGAAACGATTTTCTTAGTCTGATTAATGGAAAGGAACTCATCAAGAAAACCCACCTCAAAGGTACAGTAAGTCCCCTACATATGAACGAGTTCCGTTCCGAGAGTGCGTTCCTAAGTCCAATTTGTTTCTTAAGTCCAACAAGTTACCAACTAACACAATTTGGTTATATAGCACTGTACTGTAGTAGGTTTATAATACTTTTCACACAAATACATAAAAAACAGTGAAGTACACAAAAGCACAACCACTTGTAGAGGATGCACGCATGTGACAATGTACAGCAGACACATGAACTAACTTATGAGATTGGACAGGTGAACGCACGTTTGCATCTTTGAAAGTTTGCAACTTGAAGGTTCATATGTAGTGGACTTCCTGTATAGCAGAATTGATTTGAAGTTTTGCTGTCCCCAAAGAGACACACTATCAGGATAACCACACCCTTCCTGGCCCTGTGACCTTCCTCATCTGTAAGATGGGGGTAGTAACCCACTCCATGGTGAGGTTGTGAGAGCTAAAGAGATAATGCATTTAAGTACCAAGCACGGTGCCTGATATGCACACTGTTGATTTCACATTAGTTTAACCCTATAAAGTTTTCCACAGGACTGATTTGCCCTGTAAGTGGCAATATATTTACAGAATGTTCTAGAGACTCAATCTTTCAATCCTCTCATGTTGGCTTTTCTCAAGTTTAAAAGAGTGTTGCCAACAGAGGTGGTGACATTCCTTTCTTTAATTCCTAAGAATCACACATGGAAATACAAAACAATTTCATGCATAGACACACACAGCCCATCTGACTGAATGAATAAAAGTAATTGTTTTAGATACTTGCCTGTTAAGGATCATTTGCAAACCACGCAAACTTCGAGGGTGAAAAGGTATTCGACTTTTCAAGAGTCTATTATAGAACACGTCGAGAAGAGAGTAATATTCTTCAAGTGTCAACACTGGCTGTAATTATTCGATATAAACAACTTGGATGCCACCTAGAAGATAGCTTATTTGGTCCTCCAGAAGCATCAGCCTCCTCTGCAGGTCAAAATAACTCGGTAATCTTTCAAAAAGCTACAGTATTTTTTTTTTTTGAAAAAAAGGGAAGGAATATTTAGTTTTATGGTACTTTAACAGTCCAAGTTCAGGACTCCAATAAATGGTACTGAGAAATTCTAACAAGAAAAATGATAAATTATTTTCCTAGAAGGAAAGTTCAAGTAAGCAATAAGAAAAAAGCTACGGAATGCTGGAAATACTAATATTCAAAATAAACCACTGTAAATCTTAGGAAATTTTAGCTAGGAATTGAAGAGATTGCAGAAGAAAAGAAATATGTTCCAAATAGAAATAAGTCCTAACATTTAAATATTCAGGTAAGAATCTCAAATTAGGTTAGAAAGATTAAATGGTATAATAAAGAAGGGTTTTAGAAATAAAGTCTACATATTTCAATTGCAAATCTATTTCCTCAGAATTTCCCATAATTCAACTAAATTCTATTTTGAAGCACCTACCATGTACTTAAACACTAAACTGGGCCCTTGGAGTATAGAGATTATAAGAATTTGTGTCCCTGTCTCCCAGGGGCTTATGGTCAGGGTGCAGGGAAACAAAACAAGAATCAGAATTCAGCGTACCAAGTGCCACATCAGGGTGAAGGGACTGGAGGGTCAAGCAATGGTTTCTAAAGACGTCTAATGTAATCAATATGAAGAGATAAAGAGGATTTAGAGAAGGTTAGACACATTGCTAATTATTAAAGAAATGCAAGTCCAAACTACAATGAGGTACCACCTCACATTGGTCATAATGGCCATCATCAAAAAGTCTACAAATACCAAATGCTACAGAGCATGTGGAGAAAAGGGAACCCTCTTACACTGTTGGTGGGAATGTAAGTTGCTGCAGCCACTATGGAGAACAGTATGGCGGTTCCTTAAAAAACTAAAAATAGAACTACCATATGACCCAACAATCCCACTCCTGGGCATGTGTCCAGACAAAACTATAATTTGAAAAGATATATGCACCCAATATTCATAGCGGCACTATTCGCAATAGCCAGGACATGGAAACAACCTAAATGTCTATTGATGGATGGATAAAGAAGATGTGGTCCATATATACAATGGAATATTACTCAGCCATAGAAAAGAATGAAACAGTGCCATCTGCAGCAACATGGATGGACCTAGAGATGACCAAACTAAGCAAAGAAAGTCAGACAGAGAAAGACAAATACCACATGATATCACGTATATGTGGAATCTAAAATATGACAGAAATGAACTTATCTACGAAGCAGAAACAGACTCGCAGACGTAGAAAACAAACTTATGGTTACCAAAGGGGGAAGGAGGTGGGGGAGGAATAAATTAGGAGTTTGGGATTAGCAGATACAAACTACTATATATAAAATAGATATACAAGGTCCTCTTGTATAGCACAGGGAACTATATTCAATATCCTGTAATAAACCATAATGGAAAAGAATATAAAAAAGAATATGTATGTATAACTGAATTACTTTGCTGTATACCAGAAATTAATACAACATTGTAAATCAACTATATTTCAATGAAAAGAAAAAGGAGTAGAGAAGATTAGCTGCATGTGGGAAAGTTTCAGGGGAAGAAAAAAGCATGTGCAAACCTGGAAGCACGAATAGGGACAAAGCAGGTTCAAAAACAAGGAGTTTGGTGTGGCTGGAGGGTGGCCTAAGTGGAAGGAGGTGAGGCTGAAGAGGCAGGTGGCGCTGGGTCGGGGAAGGACCTGTGTCCTATATTATGGACTCAGATTTTATGCAGAAAGTTGCAGTTATATTAGAGGAGTTGAAAGGCATCAAAAACTCTGCTATAATAAAAGCAATAGCAGTATAAAAATTCTACAAAGTATTTATAATATACTTCTAACACTTTCTGAAAAACAATTTTACTACCTACTTTTCAATTTTTCTCTCAACGAGTTATTCATGTGTAAATGGTAGCTACGTTTTAAACACCTTTAATTTTGAGATAACTTTAGATTCACACGTCTTTCACCCAGTTTCTCCAATGGTGACATCTTGCAAAACTACATACAATCACAACCAGGAAACGGACATGGCTACAGTCCACTAACCTTGTTCAGATTTCATCAGTCTTACTTGCACTTGTGTGGATTTAATCATATGCAGATTTATCACACGTAGAGATTCATGTGACACGACCACAGTCAAGACATAGAAGAGTTCCATCACAAGGATCCCCTCTGCTGCACTTCCATAGCCACAGACACCTCTGCTCTCCCACCCCCGGACCCCTGCAACCACTAACCTGTTCTTTCTATAATTTTATTATTTGAAGAATGTTATGTAAGTGGAACCATACAGCATGTATTCTTGTGAGATTGACTTTTTTCACTTTGTACAATGCCCTTGAGAGCCACCCAAGCTGTTGCCTGTATCAGCAGTTCATTCCTTCTTACCACCGAGTGGAGTTCTGTTGCATCGATGTGCCAAGGTTTGTGTCACCATTCAAACACTGGAGGGTATTAGGGTTCTTCCTAGTTTTTTGCTCTCACGAACATTTGTGTACAGTTTTGTTTCTCTAGTATAAATGCCCAAGAGGGCAGCTGCCAAACCCCATGATAAACACGTGTTTACTATTATAAGGAACTGCCACACTCTTTGCCAGGGTGCCTGCGCCATTTTACATTCTCAACAGGAATGCATGAGTGATCCAGTTTTTCTGCGTCCTCGCCAGCATTTGGTGGTATCGTTATTTTTCAGTTTAGCCATTCTGACAGGTGTGCAGTGACATCTCATTGCATTTCCCCATGGTTTTTCATGTGCTTATTCGGCATCTGTATGTCCTTTTCTGTGACATATCTATTCATGTTCTTTGCCCATTTTCTAATCGTTTGTTTTTTTACTGTTGAGCTTTGAGTGTCCTTTATATATTTAGATACAAAGACTTTGTCAGGTAGGTGGTTTGCAAATATTTTCTACCAGATATTTGATTTGAACAGATATTTCACGGATGGCAAAAGAGCACATGAAAAGATGCTCACCACCATTCATCATTAGAGAAATGCAAATTAAACCCGCAATGAGATAGAACCACACACCTCTTAGAGTGGCTAAAATTAAAAAGATGACCATAGCAAGTGTTGGCAGTTTCTTTTTTTTTTTTTTTTTTTTTTTTTTTTCGTTACCGGGGAAAAAAAAATGGAAGTGTTGGGTTTTTTTTTTTTTTTTTTTTTTTTTTTTTTTGCGGTACGCGGGCCTCTCACTGTTGTGGCCTCTCCCGTTGCGGAGCACAGGCTCCAGATGCACAGGCTCAGCGGCCGTGGCTCACGGGCCCAGCTGCTGCACGGCATGTGGGATATTCCCAGACCGGGGCACAAACCCGGGTCCCCTGCATCGGCAGGCAGACTCTCAACCACTGCGCCACCAGGGAAGCCCAAGTGTTGGCAGTTTCTTAAAAAGTTAAAATACCCTAACATATCTGGCCATTCCACTTTTAGGTATTTACCCAAGAGAAAAGGAAATATATGTCCATATAAACTTTGTAGATAAGTGTTCATAGCAGCTTTATTTCTAGTAGCCAAAAGCTGACATAACCCAACATCCATCCATAAGTGAATGGATAAACAAACTGGTATATCCATATGATGGAATACTACGTGGAAATAAAAAGGAATAAGTACACACAATAGCATGGATGAATCTGAAATTATGCCAAATGAAAGAAATCAGATCCTAACCCCAACATACTCTGATTCCACTTATATAAAACTCTAGAAATATAAACTAATCTATAGTGACAGAAAGCAGACCAGTGGTTGCTGGGGTAGCGGGTGGTAGATGGAAGAGAGGGTTTACAAGGGACATGAGCATTCTTTTGTGGGTGATGGATGTGTTCACTATCCTGATTATGGTAATGGTTTCACGGGTATTTACATATGTCACATCTCATCAAATTATACCCACTAAATATGTACAGTTTATTGTAAGTCAATTATACCACAGTAAATCTGCTAAAAACAAAACAAACAACAGAATGAAGGCCTTTAGGCTATGCTTCAGAAAAGACTATAGAATTTCCAAATAAAAACGGACTTAAAAATCAGTCCTCTAACAATTTAAACTACAAAATATTAAGCATCTGATCTGCAAACAGGTGATTCAAATTTTTTTCAGTTTACTGACATATTAGCATAGTTTGAAACAAAAGTATGTCGATAACAAATTAGAGACTTTTTTTGCTTTTAAGCTTTTTCTTACTTTTGTCCAGTGATGATGGACATCCATTGTTCCCAGCATCACATGGCCCACTGCACTCATCCCGGACCGGTCTGTAAATATTATTGTACATCCTGATGATAAAGCACAAACCTTTGGTCACTGTCCAGAGAGGCTTCATTCTTTCAGCACTGTGCAAATAATTACGTAAATTTCATGTATCAACTCAGGATTAAATTCGGTAGAAGCTTAAAGCCTAATTTTATGTCACTGTTTAAGTCAAAGGAACAGATTTTAAAATTCAGCTGATATAAAGTCACATCTATCAATACAAAGACTTTTAACACTTAGCTTTCCTCTAGAATTTACAGATGTGTATAGCCATTAAGGGATATGGATTTCGGAAGTGAATGGAAATTGTTTACCTTTTGCATTTTTAAGGCTTTCCAAGTTCTGCTGGGCTAAGCGGCCTAAACTGTGCAGCTGACTGCAGCGGTGGGCGATGCCCCAGCTCCTCTGCCACCTGGTCCAACAGAGCACACGGCCCATTAACACCCGTGTCCCCCCAGAGGGAGGCACACACTCGCCCCCATTGCTTGACTCCCGTGAAAGCCGAGGAGTTGCTTTCTCAAGGAGACACGCAACATGTTTCCAAACTAACTCATTTTTCAAGAAGCAGCCAAATGGGAAATGAATCGTTTACCAGAGGGTAAAAATCTTAGCACTATATTCAGCTATCCAAAGACTTAAAACAAGCAAATACACTGTGTTGTTTCTCTTAAAATAAGAGGATGAAATGGGGAAAACTTTGACAAAGATCTTTTTCTTCTTTATGTTGTTTAATGACAATGTTGTCTTAGATTTAAGTTCCAACTAGGAATTCCAGTTTGGTTTATCAGAATTTTTTGGATCATATTCTAGAGAAAATGATGTTTACGACATCGTGTAATCTGCTCATTTTATACCTGAACATTATTACATCTCAGTGACAAGATGACATGATGTCACAGAGGCACTTCTGTGTGTGTGTAAAGAGCACCGGTATTAAGTGGTATCAGAAAACCAACCTTCGAATTCTAATTCTGTGATTTACTAGCTCTGTGACCTTCAACAAACTGCCTCTAGTCTTCCTAAGGTTTCTCTTCATGCTTGCCCAGTGGGGACACTTCTTACAGCACAGGTAGTATAAATCACAGGGGATGAACATGTGAAGGAATAAGGTGCTCAACAGGCTTTAAGAAAACTTAGGTTCCTTCTTCATGCTAACACCAATTCTGATGAATGTCATTTCTGATAAAGTGAAATCGGCTTTCAAAATTATTCCTTTAACACACACTGTCATCAGTCACAATGCTTCCTTTCGTTGGAGACTTGGTTAATTTCCCAGTAAGCCGAGACACTTACGTCCAGGGTCCTTAAATGTTTTGGTCTCGGGACCCCTTTGCACTCCTAAAAACTGAGAACCTCGAAGAGCTTTTGTTTATATGGGTTATAGCTATTGATATTTACCATAGCTGAGAAATTTCTCCACTATATTGTAAAATAATGTTTACTTCTCTTTATGTTTAAGAAACGCTTTCATCTTCCTGATCCATTCTGCCTTCTCACATCTCTTAAATTTATTTAGAAAAAGTTATTTTCATGCATATTAATTTGTTTTTTTATATACCTTTAAGAAGGATCTTATTATTTTGTGTTTAGTTAGTGAAGTCTATGTTACTAGATTATGGAATTGGAAGGGCCCCCTCTAATCACAGCTTGGATGTGATGAAAAGACAGCAGTTATCAGCATAAACCCAAACATCCCACACAGTCCAGGTGTAAACACTTTCCTCTGAAATTTGAATTATCTTGGACGACTATGATTTGAATACATAAGAATAGAACATATAAGTACTATCTGTATTCTGCAAGCCCAGGAAAAAGGTGCTGTTATGATATCCAAATGGTCATTTGGTTCAATATAAGTAAAAAGTCCTGATAATGATGGCTGAAAACAACAAAACAGGCTACAGCAAAGAGTAACAGAAGTTTAAGCTCCAGACCAGATGACAATATCTCAGGGTTCTTGTAATGCAGAGTCCCATGACTGAATCACACCACCCCCTCCTTAGGGTTGTAACAGCTGTTAAATCTATTTTTATAATAGATAAAGATTCAGCATGTATCTTTATACAACTGTGATTTCTAAGTTTATGAAAACATTTAAAAAGTCATGTTATAGTGACTACAGGTAATAATACTGTATTGCATTTTGAAAGTTGCTTAAAGAGTAGATCTTAAAAGTTCTCATCACAAGAAAAAAATTGTTTTGTAACTATGTATGGTGACAGATGTCAACTAGACTTATTGTGGTGGTCATTTTGCAATGTATACAAATAATGAATTATCATGTAAAACACTTGGAACTAATATAATGTTATATGTCAATTATACCTCAATTAAAAAAAAAAGTCATGCTATATAACACAATAAAAGAATACATTTATTTTTTTATCTCCCTTCCTCTTTTTAAACTTAAGTACCAGTCTTACATGATTGGGAAATAATTATTTTTTATACATTATGGGCATAGGAAAAGTATATTTTTCACAAGCCCATTATGTTAAAAAAAAAAACTATTATGCTAAAAATATCAGTATCTAAACTTTACTTCACTATTTTAAGCAAGAAATTCATATTGATTTTCTTACATAAACATTTGATTACTTTCATAAAAAGATAACTGAATATTTAGTGAACACAATAATTAAAGATGCAAATATTTAACTGTTAGAAACCTTTACCAAAAGGTAATACATGTTTATTTTAATCTCTAAATTAGGTTTTCTCTTCTTCATTACCTGATATCCGAGAGCTGCAATTGATGGGACAGTTCATCTTTTAAACGATCTAGTTCTTTTCTAAGTGGTAAACTATTCTTCAGCTTTTTAACAGCACTTTTCCCATTATTATCTAACCAGGATCTAGAAAGAAAAAAAAACAGAGATATACACTTTGCAATACTAACTATAATGCAAACATTTCTACTATTGAACGACGTGTTCATTGACTTAAAGCAGCCCCAGTGTTAAACCGAGTTTGCCATCAAACGTTTGCCAAATTATAAGTACTGCTGCAGGAGTAGGCAGGGCAGAATGGCAAGGTGACTCGGGGATCAGAGGAACATTTTGGGTCCAAGATGTAGTGGTGGAGTGGGCCCTGGGTACAGCCGTGCAAGAGAAAACTCCAGGGGGTTAGGGAAAAAATGGTCTAAAGCACCCCATCCCCAGGCCACCAGACACCCCCTGTGGGACACCTGTCAGTGACTGATGGTCAGGTGTTAGGATAACTCTGCAGAAGGGCTCATATGTCCATCTCAGAAGTGCTTGCCAAATAAACCTCTTTAAGGTTCCTTACTTATTAAGTCACTTTAAAGGTTTGAGATGTTGTGATCTAAGACATTTAAAAAATAATCAAGTTCAGGGAATTTCCTGGTGGTCCATTGGTTAGGACTCCTGCTTCCACTGCAGGGGACACTGGGTCCTATCCCTGGTCGGGGAACAACCATCCGGCACACTGCACAGCGTGGCCGCAAAATAATAGTAATCAAATTGAAACTTTCAGAACCAATCAAATCATTATGCGTGCATCAAATATTTATCCTGAAAGCCGAACAGTGTGTTGTGATGGGAATCTAAGGAAGACACATCTAGTAAGGAACAGAGAGAGAAGCAACTGGAAAAGAGTATATGAGCTTCTAGGAGAACAGAGGAAGAATTAACTAATTCTAATTCTGCCTGGAAGGTTCTAACCTGAGAGATGGACCAGATTTTTCCAGGCAGATTAGTGAAAGGGAGGGGCATGCCAACCACGCCAGTGCACAGGGAAGTATAAGATGAACCAACGTGCCCAGATCACACAATGCCTAGAGGGAGGGTGGTGTGAGATGAGACTGGAGAGGCACATATGTGTGTGTGTGTGTGAGATTATAAAAGGTCTTGCACATTGGGGTAAGGAATTGGGATCTTTTCCTCTAACTAAAGATGTTCCACTTTTTTTTTTTGGCCATACGGAGGAGCTTGCAGGGATCTTAGTTCTGGAACAGGGATTGAACCTGTGCCCCCTGCAGTGGAAGCTCGGAGCCCTAACCACTGGACCACCAGGGAATTCCCTATATTCCACATTTTTTTGACTCACTAAATGTGTGCAGTCATTAATAATTCTTCCTACTCCCCCTTTAAGAATACTGGTAGTGATTTTATTTCTGCTTTCTGTGTGAGAAATAAGAAAATAATATCTTACTTTATATCACGATTATTAGCTATTACCATTTTTCAACCTTTTCGTCATTTATTAAGTCATACGTGTTAATCAATTTACTTTAAATTATGTAATAGAAAGGATGATTTTTTGACAAATGAATTACCAAATGGCATACTATGTTGGGTTTGGGGACCAAATGTCTTAACCTGTAGAATGAAATATAATCTTACGATTATATATTCATGACCTGATTGTTGGAATTCTTACATTTAGTGTATAAAATTTAACTGATCTAGTTTAACAATTTTTGTGTTTTGTGTCTAAACACGGAGATAAAAATGAAGGTTCTACACATGGCATTTTCTTTCTATCTGTCTATCTATGTAGATATTAGATCTATCTATAGATATAAAGACAAAGATACATGTATCCTAGCTCTGGCCACTGAGAAGTTCAGTAGCAATTGAGACATGCACCACCCAGATCTTGGTTTCTAAAAATCATTCCTTCCTAAAAGGAACCAGAGCTTCTTGGCAAAATGGTTCAATCAAACACTGGGCCAGGGAAAGTCCAGATGAGCCTGGAACACCTTGGTGAACCAGGAAGTAAGAGAGTTCTCAAAGAATGATGGGGACATAGGAGCCAGCTTGAAGGGATGATAGATAAGGTTAGAAAATTGCCATTTGGCAACCATCATCATATGCCTCCTATATAACATTGAAAACAACACACTTCACTTTTCAGGTATTCCTGCCAAATATGAATAACCTGACTCTAATTATGAGAAATACCAGATAAACTCAAAACACTCAAATTGAAGGACATTCTACTAAATAACAGCAAGGCAATGGAAGACAAGAAAACACTGAGGAACCATTCCCGATTAAAGGAGGTTACAGAGACTAAAGGTATGACTTATAATTTGAAAAACAATGACTTAACCTATAAATAAGGAGAAGACTGAATAAGTGTATGATATGAGTTAAAGCATGATTATAGCATTTCCAAATATCCTACAGAAATAATTCCAATATTGTAATTGTCCAATGTCGCATTTTGTGGTCGCTAAGAGGATTCAGAGCTTAGACAATGCAAGTGAAATAAAACTTTGTGTGCAAACTTCAAATAGAAAAAATGGAAGTCTGACATTTACTAATATCTCAGTAGTTAACAGAATAGCATTTCAATGGTCTTTCTATAGTTCAATGACATGTTTTTTTCAGTGGGAGAGACATTACATATGGGATCATTCTGTTTAGATACAAATGGATCCTGTTGTCTCCTTGCAAACACAAATTCTATAAATGCAATATATTTTAGTTATAAAATTATTTGATAATCAGGGAATATATGCAAAATATGGAAATACTAAAAGCTACAACACAAAGTAGCATTTTCTAATTTTTTTTAGGCTGGCATATTCTTTTTATTATAATATATAATTAGAAAACCTTACATATTAAACATTTCATTATAGTGTTTTTATCACTATAAAGTGATTTGACAGTAAGATAAAGCACAATTTGCTGAGAAATTAAAAATTACACAGCATGCCCTAAAATGTACATTGAAATGTAACTGCCAGATATAAGAAGAAAATAGATTAAATGGAGCTTTTATGACCTGATAATTCTTCTATGTTGTGTTTTTAAAAACTCAACTAATTTATTTTCATAATTTCTGTGATTTATTTCAGCTGCATGTCTCTGCGAAAACATAAGGAAAATTATTTGAAAGTTTACACTAAATAGAACTGTTATATTTTCTCTTTTTAACATTACATTCTGAAATATTAGAAATAACATGCTTTCAAGATTATTATTATTATTTTTTTTTTTGCGGTACACGGGCCTCTCTCTGCTGTGGCCTCTCCCACTGTGGAGCACAGGCTCCGGACGCGCAGACTCAGCGGCCACGGCCCGCGGGCCCAGCCGCTTCGTGGCACGCGGGACCCTCCCGGACCGGGGCACGAACCTGCGTCCCCTGCATTGGCAGGTAGACTCTCAACCACTGCGCCACCAGGGAAGCCCCAAGATTAAATTTTGATCAGGTGAATGAAATTTGTAAACCAGCTGAAGATCAGCTGGATATAAATTGCAGAATTATTTTTATGCTCCCTCTGAACTGTGTAATTCAGCATGTGCTCCTTATGCGTCCTCTCCTATAACTACATATATAATAAAGATGAGGTAAACAATACAAGAATGAAAATAAAAACAAACCGTATATGGCCAAAATGACCATGGTGGTGAACAAGTTTTGTCTCAGTTACAGCCCCTAAATCTCCTGACTATGGGACAGTCATTCCATTCATATGGTTTGAAACCTGTCAAATGGTTCAACAATTTTATAATTATTTGCAAAATAATAACAAATTTAAAAAATTAGGACTTCTCTGGCGGTCCGGTGGTTAAGACTCCACACTTCCAATGCAGGGGCTTGGGTTCGATCCCTGGTTGGGGAACTAAGATTCCACGTCCCACGTGGCATGCCCAAATAAAAAATTAATAACTGAAACAAGAAACTGATACAAACACCACTCTGGCTTTGATGACATAAGCTCCCGGAATCCTTACTGGGAAAAACTAACATAAAACAAAACCTTGAACAAACCCTCATCAGGGTTCCTGCAAACTGGGCAACATCCATATTTGGGAAAAGGTCAAGATTGGAAAGGGGTGCTGGGCCTGTGTGAACACACTGGACCAGGGAGACCAGGTTAGGTTATGGAAATAAGAGATATGAAATCCTCCAAATTCATACAACTGTCATAACCGGGGCATCGGCCCTCTAAGGCATGCTGGGTAAAGGCAACAGATTTTTTCTTTGCGGCATTTAGTCGATACTGTAATTTACCCAAAGGGCCCAAAGAGCAGCATGTATTCCTTTTCTTGCCTTTTTTCAGTGTAGAGCTGTCCTCTCCTATCCTACCCAGACTGGACTCTCTGCTCTAAAATTATACCTAATAAGCTAAACTCAAACTCTATGAGGTGTGATGATCTGGTTCAGGTAAGTCACTAACATATCAATGTTCAAGAAATATAACACAAGGACCTCCGATACAAGCATCAAAAACTAAACAAAACAGAAATCTCTAACCAGTAGATTTTAGAAGAGAAGCTTTGAGTAGGAAGATTTAAGGTGATACCAGTCAACTCTCAATATTCTCTAGCCCAAGAAAAACATATGGAAGTAAAAGCTATGAAACAGCATTACGCCAAGAACCAGCCACAGCCCTATTCCAGCTCTTCTGTAAGAAACTCTAAATACTGTCTGTTTCATTTAGGATAATTCAATATTAATTTTAAATCACAGTTTTAAAGCGAATGCAAGATCTCGCATAAACAAGACTAAAACATGTAATGCTTTATTGTTGTTAATTTCATTTGTCAAAGCTAAGAGAACAAAGGTTCTATCTGGCTTGAATGGGTTTACTTCATTGTTTGACAAGATACATAGTTATTGACAACTGAATTTGGATAATAATGATCAATAAATTAGACAGTTATATTTCCACTGATTTCAATTTCTAAAACAGTGGTCTATTTAATTTATGTTGCTAAGGTTCCCCTGCACCTTTATTGGGTATTAAACATGGCGCTAGTAGAATTTACATAACTTTTCAATGAACACTCTCACCAGTGCCATTATTATCTCTCTTTTGAAATGTGAAGAAGCAGAGGTTCAAGGAGGTTAAGAAGCGTGAAGTGAGGGCTGAAATCTGAGCTGCCACCAAGCCAAGTATTTTCCCCATTATAATATGCTGACTCTTTTTTTGGAAAAGTTTTTAAAATTGGTTTTGAAAATTATACAAGTGTTATATAAGTACATCCTTCTTGTAAAATTATATATACAAAGTAAAAGTCTCCTGTTGACAGGCACACAACCTCACACTTTCACTAGATGTAACCCTATTAACATTTAGGTACACAAGCATTTAGACCTGCACTGCCTAATATGGTAGCTACTAGCCATATGTGGCTATTTATTGTTAAAATTAAATTGACTGAAATTAAATAAAATTTAAAATTCAGCTCCTGGTCATACTAGCCCCACTTCAAGTGCTCAGAAGCCACGTGGGGCTAGTGCCAGCTGCACCAGACAGCGCTCGTACGGAACAGTTACATCACCGCAAAAAGTTCTCTTGGACAGCACTGCTCTAGACCTTTTCTATGTGCTTTGTGTGTATGTTATATATGATATATACGCTTATGTGTTTGCACAAAGACACACCCAACAGTGTAGATTTTTCCTTTTTAACACATAAACTGCACCATTCTGGATCTATTACTTTGAACTTGCTTTTGTTATTTAACCTTGGTGACTCTTCCATTATCTGTATGTATACATCATTCTCTTTCTTTTTAGTAGCTCTATACTAATCCACATAATCAATGTAGCACAATGTATTTAACACTGCCAAAACTGATGACTATAAAAGTTGTTTTTACTTTTTCACTATTCCACAGAAGGCCGAAATGTGTTTTCTTGTCTTTGCCACGGATGAAAGTCATCGCAATGTAAATCATTCTCAGAGATACCTACTATTGCCTGCCACATAGATTTACAAAATGTAGAACATGCAAACTAAGAAAGATTTTTTCGTTGATTCATTGATGGTAAAGTGAGAAATACTGGTAGGAAAATTATTCTAGTCAGTGAAAGAGGAAAGGAAAATGCAAATTCCTGCATCTGAGTTTAGGAAAAAATAGTTTATCCTCAGAAGAGGTAAGTCAAGGAATAAATCTCAGTTTCTCTCTTAATTTATCAATTCCATTAATTGTTTAATCCAAGGTAAGGGCTGCTATATAGTGTGGAATGCCTGTACCAGATTGCATATATCCTTTATTGGAAAATATTACCTAATTAATTTAGTTTGCATTTGATTACTGAGGCTAAATGTTTTTTGTATCTTATTGGCTATATATGTGTATTATTTCCTGAACTGCCGAGACATTGTGTTTGCCCATTTTTGCAACCAGGCTGCTCTGTTTTCTTTTTGACTCCTAAGAACTACTTATATACTAACATTATCTTTTTGTCACTTATACTGTATGTTTTCTCCCATTTTTAATTTATTTTTTATAATCTATTTTTATTTAATAAATGGTTCAAAGTTAACCATTAACTGAAAGTAGAGGATTTTTCTCTTTACTCAGCCAGAGCTGACGACAGCTATTTGTTTTAGCATTTGTTCACAGAAAGCTCTTAGTAAATCTTTAAACTGTTTTAAAGTTCATTCTAAAAATAAAGTTATTTCCTCAAGGATCATGAAAAGCATGGACAGACCCACATTCATCCTTAGTTTAAAGGATCACTGGATCATGGCTAAAGCAGTGACAAAGGATAAAATAGAAGGCTATACATGAAGACTGATCAGATTTTAGAAACAGCATGAGGCTACAGTTAAAGGGTTCAAGACCCCTATTCTGTCTCCATGGTCCTGGGACATTACTAAGTTACAATTGGGCAAATACTACCTTTCTTACAGGGTACTTTGAGGACTAAATTAGAGAATGTAAGCTATATTTTTTAAAGATATAAATTGTTATATAGACATTTAATACTTAAAACAGCACTGAAATAGGAAGGGGACAAATAGGAACACTTCAATTTTCTAGTCAGAAAAGTTTAAACATAAAAAATGGCTCATCAAACACATGCAACCAGGAACAGAATCTAACTCCAGGAAAACACTCAATTAAATGATATTATTTCCTATGACAAGGCTTCAATCCGAAGGTCTTCTAGCAACGTTAGACAGATTGGACATATCACACCAAGCCTTCATGGGACACACGAGAAATAAGAAACGTACCGGAAGTGCTGAAGTGTTCCTGGCCATCAGAGGAGTTCTGGTCTGTTTCTCTTACATAAAACATAAGCTGGGTTGGTTTCAAAGACTTGAAGCCTGGTTTCTGGAGGTTTTCTAAGTAGGCACTTAATCTCTTAAGAGAATTTTCATTGACTTCCTGGAAAAAAATATTAAGAGGCATTTATACACAAAATAGAACAAGGAAACATCAGAAATTATATCCCGACCTTTTAAACACATTATTGAGTATATTAAAGAATTTAGTATTAAAAGACGGTGGGATTTCATAGCTCCTCAGTACAGGATAAAATTGGATCTACACCTCACAACATGGAACTCTATAGGGATGAGATGTGTAAAAAAAAAAAAAAATGTGGCCACATAAGTACTAGAAGAAAACATGGCTGAGTTTCTTTATAACTTAGATGTGGAAAAAGCCTAACTATGACTGAATATCCCAGGTAATGAATGATTGATAAATTCAATTACATAAAAAAATTTAAAAAACTTAATACAGCACAGGGAACTATATTCAATATCCTGTGATAAACCATAATGGAAAAGAATATAAATACATATATATGTATAACAATCACTGTGCTGTACAGCAGAAATTAACACATTGTAAATCAACTATACTTCCATTAAAAAAAAACTTAAGAAAAGAACACATAAAAAACCAAAAAAACCCACCCACACACACACACACACACACAAAGCAGTCTACAGCAAAAACCGAGTAGAAGAAAATATGTGCAAGTTTTCTTTTCTTTTTCTTTTTTGGCCGCCCTGTGCATCTTGTGGGATCTTACTTCCCCGACCAGGGATTGAACCCAGGCCTACCGCAGTGAAAGCACCAAGTCCTAACCACTGGACCACCAGGGAATTCCCCAATTTGCAAGTTATTTCATAGCAAAGAGCTAATTTCTTTCTATATAAAGGGCTCTTAAAATGCCCTTTCAGAGATTGGTTGAATTATGGTATCTTCATTCAATGGAGTGCTACACAACCAAAAGGGAAAAAAAGGGAAAGAATATGACACAGACGGTATTTAGGAATGTACACAGAGTGATCTCTACGATGTACTGTTAAGTGAAAAAAGAAATGTCTTTTAGTGAAGGAACAGTTCCAAGAAACGGCATAAATAATAACTGTGCTTCTTATCCCTATAGGTCTCTTCTCAGAAACACAGTGTGATCTGAAATTAGGAACAGTTTGTTTGTTTTTGTTTGTTGAATTTATTACAATATACCGCTCTCCGCTATATTGTGTTGGGGGTTTGATGATTCACTAGAAGGATTTACAGAACTCAGAAAAGCTGTTATACTCACAGTTACAGTTTATAACAGCAAAAGGATACAGATTAACATCAGCAAAGGGAAAAGGCATGTAAGGTGGAGTCCCGTAGGGACCAAGCGCAAGGTTCCAGTTGTTCTCTCCCAGGGGAGTTGTACAGACAGTGCTTAAGCCCCCAGCAAGGATGTGTGAGAACACATGAGAAGTGCTGCCAACCAAGAAGCTCATCCAAGCCTTGGGGGCCAGGGCTTTTACTGGGGCACTACATGCCCACATGACTGACCATAGCTATTCAGTCTCCAGCCTCCCCAGAGGGCCTCAGACATGAGAAAACAGGCATTCACCATAAAATACATTGTTAGCATAAACTATCTGGTGTGGCCCAAGGCCCCGGCACACAAAAACATTCTTATCAGGCAAGGATATCCCAGGGGCTCAGAGCTCATCTCCCAGGAGGCAGTGAAGGGCCAGTACTGAAGCCTGGCATTTCTTCGCAATAAAGCAACCCAAGCCTGCTGAGTTCATCTTTATAGCACACAGAAGTTTTAGTAAAAAAAAAAAAAAGGTACACTGGTAGAGGAGGGAAACCAGTCACTTAGTACTAACCTTAATTTTTCCTCACACGTTGGATTTAAAAACTTTACATTATTAAACATTAAATTAAATTGTGTTAATTTTTGACATCCCCAATAATTTGTTATTAAATTATTACATCTCCAAGGTAGTATTTTTCTGTTGATTCAATTTACTAATTACTTAAAAAGGATATAACTTCGAATAACCTATATATATATATCAACTATCATAAACAGAATATTTTCCTAAAGCAAAGAAGCAAAACTGATTTTTTTCCATGGCAAGTAGAAAAAAGCAATACAGGAAATTCCCTGGCGGTCCAGTGGTTAGGACTCCTCGCTTAGTTGGGGAACTAAGATCGTGTAAGCCGCAAGGCATGCCCCCCCACTCCCAAAAAAGGGGGAGAAGCGACAAAATAATGTTCTAATTTTCAAGAGTTTTAAATTCCTTTTCATGTTAAACCAGGTGTTAATGTTAAGGAAGATAAAAGGAACCAATGAAATTATTCCAAAGCATCTGGCTTTGTAATATATTATCTAACATTAAAAAATAGTGACCTTCCTAACTAAGTTCATCATGAGTTTGTATTCCTTGAGAAGACATTAACTGATGATATAGGGAAGTGGACCAGCATGCAACATAAGGAAAAACTATTTGGGCACTGAAAAACCCTCCTTGCATCAACCTTGAAAAAAAGGACTGATCAGGGTATCAGAGCCCTTAAATTTTCCTTCAAACCCTCAATTTTACTTTCAAACCTGGTACAGAAAATATGATTACTAATACTCTAAGGAGTTTACATGATATCTTTATTGCCTGCATAAAACATGACAGCTTTCATTAAAAAAAACCAATAGTTTTAGTTTCAATTTTCAGTATCTATAGTTCAAAGCACTGATTATTCCACCGTGACAAAACAACCCCAATTTATAGAACTCTCTGTATTATACGGTAGCAAAGGTAAATAAACTAAACAAAAACATAGACTAAATGTTAAAAAGTAAAAAAATAATTGTTTACCCTTTCCCTGGGGTGCTGTCCAAAGAAATCTGGATGTACAGCAAAATAGAATGGCCTCAAGGCATTGACTGCTTCAGCTCCCGATAAAGCTCTGGAGTAGAGAAACCAGTATGGAAATATCCTTCCTGGACACAACCTTTTTAAAAGATACGGATTTATTATTCACCAGAGCACTGACATGGACACAAATCCCCCATGTATAAAGTGACAGTAGCATTAAGATTATTGTGTATGGAAGATACCATAGAAATAAGACAGAAACCAAAGTGTAAAATTTTGTGGGTTTTTGAAATCTACAAAAGTTTTGAAAGCAGTGAGTCCCACATGATTTCTTTTCTTTTTCTTTTTTTAAAATTTACTTTTTGGGGGCTGCACTGGGTCTTAGTTGTGGCACGCGGGGTCTTTCGTTGTGGTGCACAGGCTCCAGAGTACATAGGTTCAGTAGTTGTGGCGCGCAGGCCCTAGAGCGCAAGTGGGCTTCAGTAGTTGCGGCGCATGGGCTTAGTAGTTGCGGCCTGTGGGCTTAGTTGCTCCGTGGCATGTGGGATCTTCCCGGACCAGGGATTGAACCTGTGTCCCCTGCATTGGCAGGCGGATTCTTAACCACTCCGCCACTAGGGAAGTCCCAAGACATTCCTTTTAACAATGACTATTTACTGAGATATTCATGTACATAATAGTTAATTAAAAGTACTAATTATTGCCAAATATGTTTTAGAAATCTAAAACTTCACATGACATTTTTATGGAACAGATCCAATTTTATTTTGGTTATATACTTTGAGCCAAATAAACACTTTATTTATCTCTTTTGACTTGGCTACCAAGAAGCCAGAATGAAATTTGATGTCTGAATAATTGTCTCATCAGTTCTATTTTTTTAACAAATGATCTTTCTCTAGAGGGTATCTGGTCTCCATTTTGATTACCCTATATATGCCTATTACTGTGCCAATTAAATTTTACTGAACTCCTTAAATCCTTTCTTGAAGTAGATAGGGTTTAGACTATCTACTATTTACTACATAAATAGCAAATATAATAGTCAAATGACCTTACTATACAATTTAAATGTAATGTGGTTTTCTATATGACGGCAATAGACTTGAGGGCAACATGGTAATAAGAACTGTGCTAAGGACAAACTTTATCTTTTTTTCCTTTTAAACTTTTCACACTGAACTATTTTGAAAGATGGTATTCTTTTCACCTTCTACTCTGAATGGACTCTTGTGAGAATGGACCTGGATGTTCACATGAATTTTCTGTTTCTTTTTTTATTCCTGCCCTCCACCATATTATCTACAAAATAGTTAGAATTTGATAAATTATAATAAATTGAAATAGCTAAACACGTAACAGATTCCACACCCCTCCACCCCCACAAATACTAATAACAGATGGAACCACAAAGCTTACCTCCTCACAGGTCTCAGGTGGCAAAACATTTCTGAATATATATGTAGGTCAACTTCCAGGCATCCATTAATCACTTAAAAAGTTAAGCAGATACCATTAATGAACAAGTGGAATTTGAAATTAAAAACACATTACCATTTACATTAGCACCCCCCAAAATGAAATACTTAGTTATAAATCTGACAAAATATGTACAAGATCTATATGAGGAAAACTGTAAAACTCTGATGAAAGAAATCAAAGAAGAATTAAATAAATGGAGAGATATTCCATGTTCATGGATAGGAAGACTTGATATTGTGAAGATGTCAGTTCTTTCCAACTTGATCTACAGATTCAATGCAATCCCAATCAAAATCCCAGCAAGTTATTTTATGGAAATCAACTCATTCTAAAGTTTATATGTAGAGGCAAAAGACTCAGAGTAGCCAACTCAATACTGAAGAAGAATAAAGTTGGAGGACTGACACTACTGGACTTCAAGACTTACTGTAAAGTTACAGTAATCAAGACAGTGTGGCACTGGTGAAAGAACGGACAAATAGATCAATGGGACAGAATAGAGAGCCCAGAAATAGACCTACAAAAATATAGCCAACTTATCTTTGACAAGGAGCAAAGGCAATACTATGGAGCAACAATAATCTTTTCAACAAATGGTACAGGAACAACTGGACATCTACATGCAAAAATATTAATCTAGTCACAGACCTTACACCCTTCACAAAAGTTAACTCAAAATGGATCAAAGACCTAAATGTAAAACAAAAATACTATAAAATTCCTAGAAGGGTACCTAGGAGAAAACCTAGATGACCTAAGGTATGTCAGTGACTTCTTAGATACAACACCAGACACATGATCCATGAAGGAAAAGAATTGATATACTGAATTTCATTAAAATTAAAAATTTTGCTCTGCAAAAGACAATGTAGAGAGAACAAGAGGACAAGCCACAGACTGGGAGAAAATATTTGTAAAAGATACACATATCTGACAAAGGACTGCTATCCAAAATATACAAAAAACATTTAAAACTCAACAATAAGAAAATGGACAACCTGATTTTAAAAATGGGTCAAACACCTGAACAGACACCTCCTGCAAGAAGACATACAGATGGTGAATAAGCATATGAAAATACGCTCCACATCATAGGTCATCAGGGAAATGCAAATTAAAACTATGAGGTACTGCAACACACCTATTAGAATGGCCAAATCCAAAACACCGACAACACCAAATGCTGGTGAGGATGTGGAGCAACAGGAACTCTCGTTCATTGCTAGTGGGAATGCAAAATGATACAGCCACTTTGGAAGACAGTTTGGGGCTTTCTTACAAAACTAAACATACTCTTACCATATGATCCAGTAACTACCCTCCTTAGTATTTACCCAAATGAATTGAAAACTTGTCTACACACAAACCTGCACACGGATGTTTATTGTGGCTTTATTCTTAATTGCCAAAACTTGGAAGCAACCAAGATATCTTTCAGTAGGTGAGTGGATAAACGGTAGTACATCCGGCCAATTGAATATTATTCATTGCCAAAAAGAAATGAGCTATCAAGCCATGAAGAGACATTGAGGAAATTTAAATGCATATTACTCAGCAAAAGAAGCCAATCTGGAAAGATTATATACTGTACGATTCCAGCTCTATGACTTTCTGGAAAAGGCAAAACTCTGGTGATAGTAAAAAGATCAGTGGTTGCCGGGGGTTGGAGGAGAGGGAGGGATGAATAGGTGGAGCACAGAGGATTTTTAGGACAGTGAAACTCTCTGTATAAAAATACTACAATGGTAGGTACGTGTCATTATACATTTGTCCAAACCCGTGGAATGTACCCCACCAAGAGTGAACCCTAATGTAAACTATGGACTTTGGGCAAGAATGAAGTGTCGATTTAAGTTCACCGATTGTAACAAATGTACAACTCAGGTGTGGGAGGCTGTGTGTGGGGAGGGGGTATGTGGGAACTCGTACTTTGGTCAGTTTTGCTGTGAACCTAAAACTGCTCTAAAAAATAAAGCTTATGTTTTTTTAAAAGGTTAAGCAGCTAAAAGGGGGGACATGATTTGAATCACATGGACTTTTCCAAAAATTTAGAGCTTCAGCAAGAATTTCAACTATACTATAGTCTCCATGTCAACTGACCAAGTGATTTTAAAAATTCTATGAGCAACCTGTCTTGAAATGCCATATTATTCACGTGATAATCACCACGTAAAAAATCCTTGCTTCCCCCGGCTTATGAAGCTCTGAGCCTGTGGAAGAGTGTATTTGCTCAAAACAAACCACCACGTGGCTCAAGTCCTATTCTGTCAAATCTTAAGAATTAAAAAGTTTAAAAAATTTTTTCATAATGCAGTTAATATATCTGAACCAAGGTAATGAAGCAAAACTGTCATTAACAGGATAATAGAAAGATGTATTTAAAAGACAAATCAAGAATTACCTATTTAAAAAGTGCATTTGCAAACAACAGTGGGTGCTTCCATTTATTTTCTGGTTGACTGGTGTGGCAAGACCCTCTTGGATACAGAATGTGTTTATAGATATTCATTTAAATGTTTAAAAACGTGATTTTTATTTAACCCTTCACCTTGCTATTTTGTTTGAGACAAATACGGATACCAGAAATACTCCTACCATTTGGGAACTTTCTGAGATTAAATGGCGATACAATGAGGAAGAAAGAACCATTTTGACTAAAGTTTCAGTGCTGCCCACGACCGACTGAATTCTCACTAAACGTCATTATGAAGTAACTGAACAATCTCGACTTAGTAAGATAGAACAGGTACAAGCCTCCAAGCTTGCAAAGAAGAGACCAGAAGAATATACATATCCAATCCAGCACTGGCTCTCTTTAGGTGGTAGGATAGGAAGCCCTTTACTTTTTAAAATTTCCTAGTTTATTTACAATGAGCACGCGAAGCATGCTCTTAAAAAAAAAAAAAAAAAAAATCAAATCAAGGCTTCCCTGGTGGCGCAGTGGTTGAGAGTCAGCCTGCCGATGCAGGGGACGCGGGTTCGTGCCCCGGTCCGGGAAGATCCCACGTGCCGCGGAGCGGCTGGGCCCATGAGCCATGGCCGCTGGGCCTGCGCGTCCGGAGCCTGTGCTCCGCAACGGGAGAGTCCACAACACTGGGAGGCCCGCATACCGCAAAAAAAAAAAAAAATCAATGCTTCTAGCATACAAAATTAAACAATGAAAAGGAACAGAGCAGGAATATGTGTTGTTCATTCAGTATTTAAGACAGGCCCCCGGCCCTGGGAAATCTGTCCAGTGACAGCCTTGGACTGTGATTCCAGTCTAGCTCAAGAAGAAAACAGCCCCTCATATTCACACACAATGACATTTCATTTTTAATATTAGTAAGAAAATTTATGCCACTTAACTGCAAAGATGCTAATAAATGAGCTAAAACTTGGGTAAGAAATGAGGAATAATACTCGAGGGGCATATGATCAACCAAGAATATGAATGGGTAAGAGATGAAAATAATATGCGGCCAAGCTCTAACCATCATCCTTTTCAGCATAAAATGATCTTATAAGAAGCCTTGAAAAGTCAGAAGTACTGAACTAAGTAGGCCTAGCACTTAGGCCTACCATCGCAGCAATGATGTAACCTGTTTTAATGGTCTGTTGCAGCAGTATCTTAGAAGTTCATGAAATCACAGTGTCTCTTTCTGATGTGCAATGTAGGTGATCCAAGTCCTACTCTACTCCCCATTTTCCAAAGCAAGACATCAAAACAAATAAAACAGTGAAAAGGAACTGTCATGATCACTGATTTGAAACAGAAGTTAAAGCACACTAAAAAGACAATAAAATTTTTGGAAGTTGATTTAGAAAAGACTGTCTCCGATTTGATTCACAAAGAATTTGAGAGGCAGGCAGCCAAGTTACACTGTTTAGAAATGTACATATCTAAACACCTATAAATAAGAATTGTTAGGAGGGATTTCCCTGGCAGTCCAGTGGTTAGGACTCGGTGCTTCCACTGCAGAGGGCGCGGGTTCCATCCCTGGTTGGGGAACTAAGATACTACAAGCCATGTGGCCAGGCCACAAAAAAAAAAAAAAAAAAGAATTGTTAGGAAAAGCTGATTTAGCGATTCATCTTACGAGTTACTTCAGAATTAGTCTCCAAAGAGTCACTCACAGCAAAGTTGCAAAAATTAGGGATTGTATCCTCAGTGACTTTCAAACATGGAGCATAAAGTATGTCATGCAGAGAATTATAGAGCATGTTTTAGAAGTGATTCTGTCAAAAATAATCAAAGCCAAAAAAAAAAAGTTTCTGTATTTAAAAGTCTGGGTCTTCAGTTGTTCAGAAAAATAATTCATTCATTGTTCACTCTGTAATCATAGGGTATAATTAAACTTAGTACTGAGCAATGACTAAAAAAAGGACATTAATACTTGGAAGAGTGACAAGAGATTCTCCCAATGAAAATAAAAGGTTCTCAAATACAAGTCTGAACATTAAATCATGGTTTCTAGCTTTAGAAAGAACTTAAAAAAAAAAAATTAGGCTACAATAGGTTAAGAGTTAGGTATTTTCTGCCTGCTTTTTTGGTGAGTTGGCTATTTCCTAAAAAGGTTCACACTGCAGTAAAGAGAATTCGAATCTAGACTTGTGCTGCCTAATAAGGGAGCCCCTAGCACATGTGGCTACTGTGAACTGAGACGTGTTTTAAGTGTAAAGTACCCATTGGGTTTTAAAGATTTAGTATGAAGAAAATGCAAAGTATCCCATTAATAATATTTTATCCTGATTAGATGTTGAAATGATAATTTATTAATTTCACTTGTTTCTTTTTGCTTTTTTAAAAGCAAAACACGACCTGGTCTTTTGTGATTTACTACCAGGAAAATTTAAATTACATCTGTGGCTCATATTGTATTTCTATTGGATGGCGCTGATCTAGGCCAATTCAAGGCAAATTTAAGTGAACATGACACTGTCAGGGAAAGCTCAGTAACTGTGGTGCATGGCCTGTTGCTCCGCAGCATGTGGGATCTTTCCGGACCAGGGCTCGAAACCATGTCCCCTGCATTGGCTGGCGGATTCTTAACCACTGTGCCACCAGGTAAGTCCTGTGCTGTTTAAAGTGAGGCATTAAATCTTCTAGGCAGTTTCAGATCAAATTGGGTAGAAAGAGATATCTAAATTGGTGGAAAAGCCAAATTACGGGTAGTCTAAGAGTTGTTTAAATTACATTCGATAGAAACCACGTTTGCCACACAGAGGTCCTAGTAACTTATTTGAACAGAGTTAATATCCTCAGGCTACTCTCATTTAAACTGTGACTTTCCTTAGTAACTATCTTGTAAGGTTTTAAAAAGTAGTTTGTTCTATCAAGGAGAGATAAAAGCAGGCAATATTTCACTGCTCTTCGGTTTAACACTTCTCAGGGAAGGGAAAAAGCAGGAAGCCCTTTAGATAAATTAATAAATTGCAGCAAAGCAAAGTATCAAGGGTTTTTAAGCTTCCTTTTGTAAATCTTTTGCTATGAGATTTGAATCATAACCATATCCTAGGATAAGTCAAAGACTTCGGGGAAATGTGATAGTCGGAAACAAAACCTAAATCGTCTCAGGTTTCTCATTTCAAAACAAGTTAAAACAGATACTATGCGGGCACTCCGATCCCGGCACTGCCTGGGTTCAAAAGTTAGCACGTCGAGCTAAGGCGACTCTGATCGCTGCCCACCCCGACCCCCACCCCCACCCCCGCTTCTGCCCCGAGCAGCCTGAAAGCACAAATGGAGCCCCTCCCGTCCTGCTTACAGTTCTGGCGAGGGTCCGCCGCGAAGGCTTCCTCCTACCTGCTCCACCTCCCACCAGGTACCAGGAGGAAGGACGGTCGATCCTCTCGCGGGGCTCTGCAGGGGTGCGCTGGGCCAGGCAGGGGCGCATGCGCACCGGGGCGCCAGCCCGGCCAACGAGCGCGCGCCGCCGGGACGGAGCTCCCGCCCGCTCTCGCCCCACCTGACGACAGGCTCTGACAGGCTCCTACCCGCGGTGCTGAGTCCCCACCCGAGAAATCTCAGCTGGGCGCGTACTGCTCCACCCGTCCGTCGGCGCCTGCCGCAGAAGCTTGCTCGAGAGGAGTCCGGGCTCTGGGCCGGGCCGCAGGTCGCGCTCTCATTGGCTGAAGCGTGCCAGGCCTTCCTCTCTGGGGCGCCTGCGCACACCCCCAGGACGCGGCTTAAAAGCCTAGCGGTTCTCAGCCCCACCCTGACGTCAGCAACTAGGTGAACGCCAGGCTTCTCGCAGCGTGGAAGCTCTTGTCCCTCCGTCTTCTTACGGCTCGGCCCGGAGCGGGCTCCGCGCACTCAGCTGAAGGCTTTAGAAGGCGCGAATGAGCGCTAAGGGATAGGAAGGACTAGGCGGGAGGGAGTCGGAAAATGACTGGGCGTCAGGTGGCCGGGCCTGGACCGAGGGTTGGTGGGGAGGGCAAGGAAAGAAGGACGACCGAGCGTGCGCATGCGCCAGCCCAGCTTTCCTCCCCGGCCCGGGTCCCCCAACCCCCGGCGCCTGGGAGGGGAGGAGGCTGGCTTGGCGGATCAGTCCGCAGACCGTTCGGAGCTGACGCCTTAGGACGACTCTCGCTTGAGACCTCCAGGTTTTAAAGGTCTTACTGAGTATAGCCTTTGGCTTTCTTCACATAAATATAGCTAATTAAGACTATTTTCTCCGGTTTGCATTTTCCTTTTGACTTTGGCCCTTAAGGAATTCTCCACTATCAGCTTGGGGGTTTTTACTGTTAGCTGTATTTCGCTTCTATGACTTTGGTTATTCCCATAAACTGCCAAAGATGGAATAAGACAAATACAATAACCGCTCTTTTCCTACCTTTTGGCACCGTTGACCGAGGCGGGGGAAAAAAAACAACCCCAAACCAAAAAATACCCCCAGAATACCAAAAAACAAAACAAACAAAACAACCAACCTCCCTTTGTTCCAGCCCTAAGGGTTCTTGACTTATCGTTCATTAGAAACCAGCTGGTCAATTTGTGGTCCGTTCCATCCAATCCCATTTTTCCTAAAAGCTTAATTTATCATCTTTCGCATCTTCATCCTTTCAAATACATCCTTGCCACCAGCATAAGGTTATAATTGCCCACTTACCGTTCTTCACTTGTCCTCAAAGGCTCTTCAAACTGATGGTGGTAATCTCCGAACCCAAATTATTTCTTAGGTGCTGAATTTCAGTAATGGCAGTTAGTCACTCAATTTGTTCATACTAGAGAACTGGGCCTCTTTTTTTAAAAATTTTTAAATTTTTTATTATTTTTTGGGGGGGCCTCTTTCTTGATGTCTACTTATGCCTTACTTCCCATATCCCATTCACGAGAGTATTCATTCCACATTTTATCATAGTAAGGCATTCTGCTAAGCGCTAGGTTTTAACTTTTTTATTCTTGTGAGGTTATAGACTTATTCCAGTGATGCTGCCATTACCATATTTTGGGGACCCCTTTAAGAAATACTTTCAGTCCCCTTAGTCACCACTTACTCTTTTATTACTCCCCTTACTCAGACATTTTCTCTAAATGATTTAAATTATGGTTTAAAGTATCAAATCTAAAGTATCAAATTAAGGATTGAGGATGACCACCTTGGGGAATGACTGCTACAGATTCTGCAGATGGGTTCAGAAAAGAAGCTTAAACTTCCCAAGGTGGCTTGAAAAGTGCAAGTCTTGTTTGGATAGGTTCTGGTATATTTGTTTAAAATACTGATTTCTTTAGTCATACCTAATGTAATTTTCAAGATACATATAGTATTTTAAGATACACTAAAGGAAAACTTTAGAGAATAATTTAAAATTTCTGGTATAACTCAGAAGGTACTCTGGAATTTTAGTGTTTGAGTCATTTTCCAGTATTATTTTACTATTCTATTTTACAAATGTACAATAGGCTTTAGAGACTGGACTGAGTGCTCACCAAATCTACTTCATAACCCGAAAGGTTGTTCTGAAAGCTCCAGACACCTGCTTGAATATTTTCCCCTCTATGTCTCCCTCTTATTAAATGCACAATACTCAGTTTGTGATTTTTCACTGTTTGGATTTCAGAATAAATTGGGATTCACCATACTTAGGTTTACCTAAATTAAAGAGACGTCAAAAAGTAATCTGAAAAATCATTTGCAGTATGGGTAAAACTGTTATAAATTGCATACCTCAAAATTTTTAGTTTGAAAGCTACTGACATACTATAAATCAAAGAGCAAAAGCTGAATATAGTGAAAACTGTCTTTATTTTCGTTGCCTTTTATTTTCAACAATGATTACTTGAACTTAAAAAAAAAAAGCCTTTAATAACTAATGGTTACTGAAAAGCCAAACCTTTCCAGCCCACTTCATATTCTCTTTCAACCATTTCAGGGCAGAACAATGTTCCAAACTATAAACCTGTTCCTTATTAACATTGACGGTCATGTGCTTAATGAAGAGCTTTGGATCTGATATACGAGCAGCCATAATTAATCTTTCCACTGCAGCTTGATAATCATCCTTGCTCCAAGATTTGTTTTCTTCACATCTACAAAGTGAACACCTCGCAAAGTCAGAAACTCGAAAAAGAAGCTATATAGTTTCTTCAAAAGATAGTAATTTACATTTATTGGTTCTAAGCTATGACAGTCTTTTTACTATATTCTTTTTTTTTTTTTTTTTTTGCGGTACGCGGGCCTCTCACTGTTGTGGCCTCTCCCGTTGCGGAGCACAGGCTCCGGACGCGCAGGCTCAGCGGTCATGGCTCACGGGCCCAGCCGCTCCGCGGCATGTGGGATGTGGGATCCTCCCGGACCGGGGCACGAACCCGCGTCCCCTGCATCTGCAGGCGAACTCTCAACCACTGCACCACCAGGGAAGCCCCTTTTTACTCTATTCTAACAGTGGCTTTCAAACTTGTTTGACCATGACACACAGTAATAAAGACATTTTATATTGTGACCCAATATATACCTGCATACATAAAAACTGAAAAGTTTCACAAGACTTACCCTTATGACCCTATTTTCTATTGTTTCATTTTTTAAAATAAAATGGTTGCAACCCCCTAAACTGATTTCACTACACAAATGGGCCACAACCCGCAGTTTGGAAACACTGATCTAGAACACAACTAATAACCTCTCTTTGTATTTTCAAATTAACAACTGTATAATTATTCATTACAACGCATAATAGAATAGTAAATTTAATCGAGTTTGGAGTTACTAACATTCATGTGTTTTACCTTGATATGGCTATTTTAAATTATAAGCATATACTTAATTTGTAGCTCACATCTGGTAACAGAAATTGTAGCTGTATGCCTTCATACTAAATTTTTATAGTATATTATATAGCATATATATATACTATAATATAGTATATTATATAGTATATATATACTATAATATAGTATATTATAGTATACTATAATATTTATAGTATATTCATATCTGAATAACTTTCTACTAAGTTATTTTCAGTCCTGATTTAAGGTACTTCACTAAAGTGCTGGAATTTTAAAATAACTTTTCTAACAGTCACCAAATTTCATAAAACTCATACCTTATGGCTATTTCTCCTATGGGATAGGGAGTAAGAAGTATATAAAATAGAGATGTAGCTGTTTTTAGGCATCATTTTTTCTCTGTGTTCACTGCATCCTGCTCTGGGCACCTATAAGGCTCAGCAGCAAGGCCCGAGTATGAGCCTACCTGTGTTAGCACAACAGTGTGGTCTACAGAGTGGTGGGAGTAAGGACTTCCACTTTGAACAGGAATCAGTGATCAGAGAGGGCAAAGATTGGTCAGGCCGCTTCTAGTACATTCTGGCTTAGGACTGGTGCCTGAAATCTGGTAGACTGGGCATACACCAACTATATGCAGTTTCTGAAAGTCTTAAGATGAATAAAAACTCTCTCAGAGGTTAATGTAACAAAGCAGGGCTTGGTATGATAACGGTAATGGAGAAAACACTATTGGTTAGGACAAAATAGAAGATCCAGGCATGTCACTAGTTATGTGCTGGCATCACAAATACCCCACAAATTCAATAATGAATAAACAGACTGCATATTTGGGGAATGGAAAGTTATGAGAAAACCAAACCCTCGTTAGGATAATGGAGAGCCCAAACGCCTCATGCAACTGTAGTGCATAGTTGTAAACAGAAGGCCCTCAAGAAAATTAACAAAATTAACAAATTTTGTTAATTTTTTAAACCGACTAAAATTAACAAAAAAGCTAATTTTAGTGGGTTTAAAAAAAAAAAAGGTGGACCTAAAATAAATTCTCCTCCCCTTAAGTGTAGGCTGGATTGAATGACTTGTTTATCTCCAATAAATAGAGCAGAAATGATGCACAACTTTGGACACTAGATTGTTAGATATCAATTTTCATGGTCCCTTGCATTTCTGGAAGTTCTGAGAGCAGAGACACTGATTACCCCTTGTTCCAGATTTCAAGGATGTTTAATATAGTGGACAACCTTGAAAGACAAAGATAGTTTCTCCTTCAGGAGCAAAAGACAGGTTTGCTTACAGCCTTACAAAGTGGAGATAGCGTTTCCATCTGAAGAGCAAGGGGCAGGTATGTTTATTACCCATTGTAAAAGATTAGGGTTCCTAAGTTCAGGATTCCTCTCAGGTAATGGAACCCACTGCATGTGCAGGTATCCATCTGGGCCCAAGTGTGGGACCTGGGAGCAAGAGGAAGAGATACAAATATGCAGATAATCATGCTGCTTGCTGTGCCACGAGTAATAAAGTCCTGTCTCCAACCCAGGAGGTCTTGTGTCTTATGCCAGGATCCGTGAAACTATGGCAGGCTGACTTACAGCCTGCAAATGGGGTGGAATCTCAGAGCCTTCACAGTTCTTGATGTTAAGATCACAAAAGGCACTGCAGCTTCCTCCTTGCGTTCTCTCTCCTGGATCACTCACTCTGAGAGAAGTTAGCTGTTGTGTCATGAAGGCACTGAAGGAACCTATGGAGGGGCCCGTGTGGTGAGGAGCTGAGGCTTCCTGCCAACAGGCATGAGTGAGCCAGCTAGGAAACGGATCCTCCGGCCGCAGTGAAGCCATCAAGTAGGTGACTGCAGGTCCTGACCACATCCTGAGTCCAACGACATGAGAGACCCCTAGCCACAACCATCTGGCTAAGCTACTCTAAAATTCCTGACCCACAGAAACTAAGAAAATACTTGCTATTTTAAACCACTAAGCTTTGGGGTAACTTCTACACTGTAATAGATAACTAACAGAATATTCAGTCTGAGGATCTGGTTTCTAACACCAGTAAACTGAAGCAAAATTATTGTTAAGAAATGCCAAAACAGGAGTCCCATGAGATCCTTATATTACAAGTTTCCTAGATAAAGCTGACAAGAAATTGGAGTGGTGTAAAACTAAATTCTGGGATTTTGAACAAAATTATCTGAAGGGATGCCACTCTGGTCCAACAGCTACATTATAATATTTATGCATTTATAACAACATTTTAAAATATTGAAACTAGGCTGATGGCTTTATTTTGAACAGGATTCTTGACTGAACCTAATAAATTATCATATATTTCCCTTTTTGACCTGGTTCTTAGATCTTTTGTGTTGACCAAAAAGATAACTTTTAGGTACCTAACTAAAAACCACCAGTACACGAGAAAGGTCCACACCTAAAATGACCCATCTCGGGCTTCCCTGGTGGTGCAGTGGTTGAGAGTCCGCCTGCTGATGCAGGGGACACGGGTTCATGCCCCGGTCCAGGAAGATCCCACATGCCGCGGAGCGGCTGGGCCCATGAGCCATGGCCGCTGAGCCTGCGCTTCCAGAGGCTGTGCTCTGCAACAGGAGAGGCCACAACAGTGAAAGCATACACAACAGCGTACCACAAAAAAAAAAAATATAAAAAGACCCATCTCTTTGAACACCTAAACAAGATCTCTGAAGTTGTTAAAATGTTTACTGAAAGGTACTAACTTGTTTGGATTTAAACCTCAAATACGTCAAATCCTTTCTCAGTATAAATGCTACCAAAGTTTGCCAATACACACATGCACAAGTATATGAATATATAAATATGCAGTATATAAATATATAACTGTTTATATATATACAAACAAATAAAACATTTACATCCTAGGGCAAGTGTAGGGACATGATCTGCTTTCAGGATGCAGTCAGAAGTTATTTCAACCAACCTTTTTAAAACTATCTGCAGCACCTGTGTAGAAGCTCCAGGACTCTGAATACTACTAGCATTAGATACCATGAAGATTTCAATAGCTAAAAGCATTTCAATCTCAGACAAATAGGAAGGAATCAGTAGAAGTTTTTGGTATAAATTTCCCTCCAATGGTGGGTAGCAACCCAATGAAAGAGCACCTGAAAGTCAAGTAACAGATCAAACTTTACTAAAACCCCAGTAGGTGAAAACCTAGACTTCCAAAATATCCACAGGTGATAATTACTTTTGTTTCAGAATAATTCTTCGCATTCAAAGCAGATTTATTGCATAAATTATATGGTAGTGAGCTTATCCTAGTCCAATTGAGATCATTCTTTGTAAAATGGTTTTGAAACATTAAACATGAAGTGAGAAATTGCAAAAAAAACAAACCCTGAAAAAGAACTTTTGAGCCTCATTGTAGCAAATGTCCATTTATTTTAAGCCATAGTCAACACAACGTAATTTCAGAATAACTAAAAAACCAGAATAGCTACTTGGGTTTTGTTTTAATGGGATCTGGGTCTAATAGCAACTACATACAGTTATTATATATATAATATTATATATAATTATATATATATAACTACATATCTTGAATTATGAATCCAAAATGAAGAAATAGAAATTATAATTTGAAGATTTTACTTTCTATCACATAGTTTTATAGTATTTTTGAGTGTACTTATTTATAGTGCTGTTTAAAGTCTGTGCAATAAATATTTGCTGTTCCTACAAATGTCTGGCATTTTGCTAAACACTAGATATAAAAATGAGTAAGACACATTTCCATCATGTAGGTGCTCAGTGTGTTGTTCTCCAATTCATGTTCTAAAAATCTTGCTTTTCCAAAGAACAGATTCAACTTTTAAACTGTTTAGGTGCTTATTACAGGTGATATACAGGGAAATCCCCTATACATCAGTCCAGGACATCCAAATTGTATATAGGCAATATTATATTTGTTGTCTTTTACTGAAACCAATTCAAATCTGTGTGTAAAATTTGTTTAAAATGTTTTATTAAGTTAAATTTCTTCAATATATCTTTCTAATATGGATGATGATGACTAATCTTTGAGGACCTACTATATGCCAGGTACCTGAGCTAAACACATAGGTTTTATCTAATTTTAACCTGACAGTTTACTACCTTTGCAATTAGGTACAACAACTCCCATATTATAGATGGGGGGGCTTTGGGTAAGCACCCTGGCCTTCTGACTCCAGATTTTGGAATCGTAACCACTAGGAAGTCCCACCTTCCTAGATCACTGCCGGGACCAACAAACTATTGACTCGTTAACATTCCTAACTATTGGTAGGTATAATTTACATGCACACCTGTTTTACTTCTGAGCAGAAGAGGAAAACAAAAGCCAACAAACTAAGGAGAAATTTACTAATATTATCTTTTACCCTAAAATCAAACATGAAAAGAAAAATACTCCTATTTGGTTTTAGCGGGGGAAAGTAAGGAAAAGATATACTAATAACATCTTCCCTTCCCGACTTTTCAGTTCTGACAGAAAAGCCGTATTTTTAGGACTAGGTAAGCACATCAGGAAGGCAATTCTGCTGTCCCTGGACAATTTCCTTCTGGTTAGTTAGGGAACACAAGCAAAGCCATCAAGAAAGTAAAAGATAACTCCTGGAATAGAAAAAAAATTGAATTCATATATCTGACATGGGACTTGTGTGTAGAGTGCATGTATACATATATGAATAGTATGTATTTATATGTACCCACACACATACTTAACACACTCAACAAGAAAAAACAAGAAAAACGCCTCAATTTTAAAAAGTACAAAGAAAAAAATGGGCAGAGGATTGAATAGACATTTCTCTACAAAGATATACAAATGGCTAATAAGCACGTTGAAAGATGCTCAACATCATCAGTCATTAGGAAGATGCAAATCAAAACCTCAGTGAAGTATCACTTTATATCCACCAGGAAGGCTAAAATAAAAGACTCAGCGAGGATGTGAAGAAACTAGAAATTCCATACATGGCTGGTGGGAATATAAATGTAAAACAGATAGCTTCTTTGGAAAACAGTTTGGCAGTTCCTCAAAATGCCAGACATAGATATACCATACGAGCCACCAATTCTGCTCCAAAGAGAAATGAAAACCATACACCCACACAGAAACTTGCATGTGAATGTTCAGAGCAGTGTTACTTATAATAGTCAGAAAGTGCAAACAAAGCAAATGTCCATTAATTGATGGATGGACAAACAAATTCCGTACGATGGAATATTATTCAGTAATTAGAAAGGAAAGAAATAATGATATAGGCTAATGATATGGATCTTGAAAACACTGAAACCTTGAGAACATTATGTTAAGTAAAAGAAGCCAGTCACAAAAAACTACAAATTGAATGATTCCATTTATGTGAAATGCCCAGAACAGGCAAATCCATAGAGATAGATTAATTGTTGCCTAGGACTGGGTCGGGTGGGAAACATACGTGGAATGGGGAGTGAATATAAATGTGTTCAGGGTTTCTTTTTCTAGAGGTGTTGAAGATGCTCTAAAATTAGATGTGGTGCACAACTCTGTGAATACAATAAAAATAAATGCACTGTAGGGGCTTCCCTGGTGGTGCAGTGGTTAAGAATCCGCCTGCCAATGCAGGGGACTCGGGTTCGAGCCCTGGTCCGGGAAGATCCCACATGCCGCGGAGCAACTAAGCCCGTTTGCCACAACTACTGAGCCTGCGCTCTAGAGCCCGCGAGCCACAACTACTGAGTCCGTGTACCACAACTACTGAAGCCTGCGTGTCTAGAGCCTGTGCTCCGCAACAAGAGAAGCTACCACAATGAGAAGCCCACGCACCTCAACCAAGAGTAGCCCCCAGTCGCTGCAACTAGAGAAAGCCCGCGTGCAGCAATGAAGACACAGCACAACCAAAAATAAACAAACAAATAAAAATGCACTGTACACTTCACATGTGTAAAGTTTATGGTATGTGAAATTATCTCAATAGAGCTGTAAAAAATATTAAAGAAAAAAGCAAAACAAAGGCACTGGTACTACAGCCTTAACAGTGCCTTGATGAAAACTTAACTGTAAGTTCAGAATCAAATATGTACTACTAGATGTAAGGCACGGAAAGGCTTTCCTAGCATGTGTTAACCTGTGTGTGAAGACAGATCCAAAGAGCGTTCCACTGATATTTTAAATGTGAACACTGTCAGGAAATGAGATGTCCTGAAGACTGATCAGTGACTATAAATTACTCACTTCAGTTTATAACTCAGGCACATTAAAAACAAAACAAAACAAAAACACTCTTTACCCTATCACCTCACTTGCATAAGTTAAAACCATTGAATTGTACATGTTTAAATGGGTGAACTGTGTGGCATTTGAATTATATCTCAATAAAGCTGTCAACTGAAAATTTTTTAAATGATTAAGTTTAGCTGTTTTAATACAAAATTTTATTTTCAACTAAAAAACAGAAAGATTCATAGAAATCTCATTTATGTGCTTCCAAGTTAACACGTTATTCCTGCGGCACATAAATGCCTTCTGATGGCAGTTTTCCCAAATTGCACAATTATTTGAAAAAAATACCTCATTAACATCAATTCTAAAAACTAAAATCAAGAAGTTATAGCAAATAGTACATATATACTTTGTGGTGTGATTTCTAGCAGTTTGCAGGGAAATAGTATAAGTAGTTGAAACATAACCACAAAATTGAAATGAGGTGTTATGAACAAATAATTCCACCTTGCCTCTAAATTTCTGATCATCCTTTTATAAAAATTCTGCTTTCAAAACGTTTTATTGTAACCTACAATAAGAAATACATTTTACATAATGCCCTAGCACACATATAAGAATACATGTAACTGAAATGAAAATTTGATCAAATAATATGTTATTTTACTACCTGTAATGCACACTAATAGTTTCTTTCCCATTTCGCTGGGGAAAAAAAGTTAACCACTTGCTGAACTGATCACAGCTGGGAACACTGAAAACACTTCCAAGTTCAGAGAGGTTTTTGTTGGTGTAAGATGGCTGGGATGTTTGACACATTTGGCACAGTGGTGACACAGAGTAGGTACTCAAATGTTTGTCATATAGTTGATAGTGGTAGAAATGGAAATTTAAGACAAATTACTGCATGAAGGCAGAAAAGAATTCCTTTCTAGATCTAGATTCTACACAGAATTGTTTTCTAATTAAAATACTTGCAAGGAGATTGGGACTAGAGAAGATATTCGTTTTCTAGGCTTACTTGTTAGAGAGGAACAGTTGTAAACATTACTAGGAGCCATGTGAAAAACTGTTATATATCATGTTGCGTTGTAATGACGCCCTCTGTACTTCCTGTGTGCCTGTTATAACATATTCTAACCAAAAAGATCAGGGATATACCAGGGATAAATATGTATTCCTTAAGCTTCATTCTACCAATTGGTTTACTCCTATATATTTATAAAATATGCCAAACTGGTTCAAATTCTGTCATTTATTTCCTTTTCATATCCTCCTGTGGACATGCCAATATAGAAAGAAATAAAAATACAGCAATTAGAAATGAGAAATAACATGTTTCAAAAGAGCACAAATCTATGTAGACCACTATTTTTAAATGTGTATAAACTGCTCTTTTTACATATTTAATGCCCCGCCATGAATATTATACATAGATTTCAGGTTAGAAAATCAAATTCAAAATATATCAAAATTTAAAATTTTAAAATGTAACTTACTTTTGTAGTGGGCTCTGGCTTTGAACCATAAACAACTTCTTCCTAAAGAAGTAATTAATCTTCTAAGAAAGGAAAAATCAATAGGGATGCTCTTTGAAATCATGAATTCTGCCACGGAGGATGATATACCAAGACTGTTGCTTTCTATACAGGCATCTAGAAGTTTATTAAAAAGAAGGCTATACTGTGAGACCTCCACAGTTTCTGAAAAGAAAAAAATCATTGATATAGTGAAACTGATCTATCTTCTCTCAAACTTCTCTCTTACTCCTTTCCCCTCTGCTCTCCTTGGCCCCTTCCTACCTGCTATAAGAGTCAGAGTCACAAAAATGCAATCATCTTACATACTAAGTTAACAAAGAAACAAAAAATTCAACAAAAGCAAAACGGTTCATTCACTTTGTAATGGAGAATGTGGAAGGAATATGATTTCAGAGGCTACATTAACACCTCTGTCCATGGTCCTCAAGTGTGACTGCATCTGCACGGTTCTGTTTGCATTCTATCTACAGTGCAGACCTCAGACTTGTTTTTCCCACGACTAAAAAGAAATCATCCACTCATAAATATTCACTCTCAAATTAAAAAAAAAAACAAACCTCCTTTCTTGGGTATGTCTACTCCTTTCTGCTTTTCACTTGGAAGAAAGTGAAGTCACCTTGGATACTTCCAACTCTTTTATCCCCTATATTCAGTCAGGTGGGTCTATGACCTAGACTCTAGGTCTTTATCACTTTAGGACTTTTTAGTGGTCTAGGCCTTATCAGGAAATTTATCTCCTTACCTTTAGTCTCTTTCTAAACATTACCACCAGAGGAACTTTCCGAAAATACCAACTCCATTATGTCACGCCCTGGCGCCAAAACTCTAGTGACCCCTTACTAGACATAAAGAAGAAAATTCCTTTAGCCTGCCATTCAGGGTCTTCCAAAATCTGGCACAACTATCTGTTTGATCTCACTATTATATTTTGTTTCATTATCACGATAATTGTATATCAAAAGCCAGTTCTACAGCAGCCATTGTACCAGGGATACCACGATAAAGAAAACAATTGCCTTTAAGGAGCTTACCATCTAGAGGGAGAATCAGATAAGAATGTTAATGACAATACAGTATCTCAGTGCAATACTTGGGAAAATGGAGAGTGATAAAGCACTGAGGGGAGGCCTTCAAGTTAACGTTTTCATTAAACATTAACCCACCACTCTGAACCCATTGCCCAGCTCATTCCTGACCCAAAGCTTTTGCTGTTTCCCTTCACAGGGACTCTCTCTTGCTACCGACATATGACTTGCAAGCATTCAAGAGCACTGCCTGCCATCGCCCACACTGGCATTCTCTTTCTTTGAACCCATCATCTGCTTAATTTCCTCCATTTATTCCATGTTTTCCTATGTTCCAAGGTAATGGAAACTATGTTTGTTAAGTGATAAAAGAAAAGGTATTCTTTATTATGCCAATGCAAAAAATTATTTTAAGGTACAGTATAAAGCTTGCTGGGGGCACTTAACATTGATTGCTGATGACTTGACAGAGGTTAGAAAAGGAATGATGAAATGCCCCTTGTAGGAACTGCTGATAAAAGATAAGCATCTCTGGTTTTTTTTCTTTTTTTAAACCATCAGGAGAGCATATTCAATTTGCAGAGAACACATTTTACAAAAAACATCATTAAAAATATATGCTGGAATATAAAATTCAACCAAAACAGGTGGAGAACTGTTTCTTATTAAATACCAGATGGGCCAGAGATAATTAAGCTAGACTTTTTAAAAAACATACCTTGAGAATTTTGAAAACCTGGTAGATTTTGCAAAACTTCAAATGTCTGTCTGTAAAGACTCTTCGCTAAAATTTCTTGTGCAATTGTACAGAGCAGATTATGCCGATTGAGCACATCCAGTCTATCACAAGGCCACAGTGGTGTATTGATGACCCACTCTGACTCTTACAAAAAGAAAAAGTACAAGTACTTTACACCATGAAAATTACATTTAACAGTATAATCACAACAAATGTTTTTAAGTATCTTTTGGAGAAAGTGGAAAAACTTAAATATGTGTACTCAGAAAGATAACCATAGCTCAGATTTATTAGAAACAACTTATATAGTGATGATCATCATCCTAAGAAGATGCAACTAATGACCGTTTTGTTATTTTTACCTTTTTACCAATTCTTCGTTTTTCTAAAGGTACCAATCAGTTGTTGATTCTGAAGTTAATGATTATTTTTATATGACAAAATGTTCAGATTATAATGAGTATACATTATAAGGTAAAATATTGTTTGTGTAGACAAATTAAACAATTTTACAGTAAAGAATACATAATTTAATTAGTTTTGGTATTCTTGGGGAGCAGCTTTCCCCCACAATGTCTGCCTATTCAAAAATTTTTAAATAAAATACTTGCTATGTACAGAGGAATATCTAACATATGGAAGTTACAAAAGTATAATAATAAAATAATAAAAAGAATCCTTAGGTACCCATCACACAGCTTAAAGAAAAGAGAGTATTACCTATAATGCTGAAGTTCCTTAATTTCTGCCCTGATTTTCACATTGAGAAAAACAATGGAAGACTGTAGTATAGAACACGGAGGTGTTAACATGTTAGAAATGCCAGCATTTTACCATTTACCTAATTCCCTCAATCATTTACACATAATGAGACACATAATGAAACGTTGTCATGTAACATTCAAATCACATTCCTGTGCTCTTTTTCAACTGGAGTAAGAGCAGGAGTCAATCCTTTTCTTTTGTGGCCTTCCCAGCACAGTAAATACAGAAAGTATTAAAGAAAGATTTGATAATTCAAGCATACAATGCCACATAAAGTCTAACTATTGAGTAGAAAACTTTAAAGCAGGAGCTTGTTTTTAAATTACTAGAGCTCACTTGACTGGTTGACTTGATTTATACTACCTACGAGGCAGTGTTTTACAAATATTAGTGCTTTACAATTATTAACTCATTTAGACAGATACCTTCATTAATTTACTCCTAAATTGATTAAATCAATAATGATGAGAAATACTAATATTAAAAAACAGACCAAGAATGTGAACTGGTAATTCACAAAAGAATAAGTACAAATAGAAATAAAAAGAAAAATAGTTAAATTTTCTAATAAGCAATTAAATGCAAAACAAACCAGTGAATATCACTTTTATCCTGTCAAACTAACAAAGAGATAGGAAAAATAATAATGAATTTGGCAAGGGTGTTTGCTTCATAATATGCATCTTGAAATGCTGGCAAGATGACTATAATTAGTTCAACACTTCTAAAGGTGTAGAGTACTTCTGTATTCTATTCACAGAGGTAACACCTGGAATGGAATGTTCAGAATAGCCAGATTAGGGCTTGCATAAACTGAAGTGCACCAGTCTGGTAACTAAAAAACATAAAACTGGGCACTAACATCTGGACTGTTTATGTGCACCTGTGATCCCTAACAGGACAATGACTGTATAGACAATACCTATGCAATTGTTCTCTAAAGATTTTCTCACAAAGGGAGGCTTTCTAATAAACTCAAAATAACTTGCTGCAAATCTGAATGGCAACAAGGGCAAATTTGCCAACATTTATCAAAAAGCTTTAAACTGCCCTTACCTTTACCCAGCAATTCCATCAGAATTTATCCTAAGGGCATAATTAAGATTTAGCAGGGATGTTTAGTAGGGATTTTGTTTATCATAGAAATTTAAAAACCAGCTAGTTCAAGAAAAGTGGACTCATGGACATATCTATGTATCTATGTTTATCTATATTTGTTTATAAGATGGAAAACTATGCAGCCCATTAAGTGATGTTGTAGAGGAATATTCCCTTTCACAGAAAGATGTCCACAGAAAGACTGTTGCCTGATGAAAAATGAAAGGTACTAAAGAGTCTGTATAGTAACACTGTAGTGTTATTTATAACACCGGGTGGCTGGCTGAATAAGGATTTTTTGTCATCAGTTTTGCTTATCCACCCCTTCTTATTTCTCTATAGAAATTTCTCTATATTTCATTATAGGGAAATAAGAAGGAGTGGATAAGCAAAACTTATTATTAAATCGTAATAACCATGTATTACTTATATAAAGGCAATAAAAGTTATTTTAAAATTCAAGAGCAGTTTCTCAATAAATAGCATATATAAATATTTCTTTTACAAAATTTGTATTCTAGAAAGTTAAGACATTTATTTTTCAGCCTCCAAACCTTAACTATAAAAATATAGTGTTAAGGTTTTTTTTTTAATGCTGGTAAGGGTATAAGGCAAGGTAGGAATTTGTTGTTCATTTGCCAGGATACAAGGTACCAATGCTGAAAAAGAGTTTAAAATGTGAAAGTGAAAATGTGTAAGGCCCAAACAATAGAGCAGGGGTCCTCAACCCGTGGGCTGCGGACCGGTACTGGGCCGCAGAGCAGGAGGTGAGCACGGGCAA
>NW_020172172.1:2153106-2187785 GCF_003031525.2 Neophocaena asiaeorientalis asiaeorientalis
ACCGTGGAAAAACTGTCTACCACGAAACTGGTCCCTGGTGCCAAAAAGGTTGGGGACTGCTGCATAATGGCTGCCACCCATTAAATAAAAATGTATAAAATATTCTACATTACTCAAATATGAGCAAGTGTATGTAAACCCCTTCTTTAAAAAGTTTAGTAGGTAATAAATGCACATATTTTTAAAAGGAAAAAATATACAAAAAATATGTAACAAATTAATATGCCTCTCATCCCTGTCCTCCAAGCAGTCAATTCTTCTTCCCAGAAGCACCCACTATTACTAGTTTCTTGTGCATCCTTCTGCAAGTATTTTAAGGGTATAAAGCAAGTATGTATGTATCCATTTTATTTTTTTACAGTAGTGGTAGCATACTGTGTACACCGTTCAGCACATTCCTTTTTTCACTTGGTGGTAAATCCTGGAGATCATTCCAATGAGTACTTGCAGCTCTACGTCTATTCCATCATATGGCTGTCACACAGTTTCACTAACTGGTACACCCTTAACAGACACTTAAGTTATCTGGAATTCTTTGTTATCATTGTTGATGGTTTAAAAAAGAGATTCCATATAACTTACAGTGCATACCCCTGTATACAGATATAAATGTGTTTGTAGGACAAATTCCTAGAAATGGAGGTAATAGATTAAAGGAAATATGCGTTACTAAATTTTGACAGATATTTTGTCAAAAAGCCCCTAAAGACAATATATGTGAAGGCTCATTTCTCTATACCCTCACGAAAAGTATATCACAAAACTTTAATCTTTGCTGGTCTGACAGGTGTTTAGGATTTTAATGTTTATTTCTCTTAATACAAGTGAGTATTACTCTCACTTATTACAAGTGAGATCAAGCCATTTGTATTTCATTTCTTGAGAGTGGCCTGTTCACTGCAGAACCTTTGAAGAACCAAAAAATTCTGGGGACAACTTAACATACTTCTGTGGGCCCTTTTTTTTTCAAAGAAATAAAATTTTACTTATGAAAAATGACTTTCAATTGGAATGGTCACTGCAAAAGAAAATCCTCTGTTTGTAACTGATAGAATTTTAAAAGATAATCTCAAAATTGAAACAACAAAATTGTAAAAATTTAAAATCTCCTTAGACTACTCCCACAAACCCTCCCCCAGTCTCTAGTTTGAGATAGACTAGTTTTGCCAGAAACTTTTAGGCAGAAGATCATCCAGGCCCATTTTTACCAACTATTTTACCCTTTCCATTTCTTGCCACATTTTTTCTTTCTCATAGAGCTTGTGAGCTCTGGCTTGCATTTTGCTACTTCCTATTTTTACGCACATTCTATTTTGTATTTGTATATTTGTATTTTGTGTGGTATCTTTCTATTTTGATTAACCTTCCCGTCCTAGGAAAACTCACTGGTTACATCTGTTAAGTTGAAGAAAACCTTTTCCAACAAGCTTTTGATCACGAAGTCTAATCACAACCTCTATATTCCATAAACCCTCAGTACTGAACAAATACGGTATTTTATGTATATATGAATATGTATGCATGCTAGTTTTGTGTGTTAGTGTAAAAGTTTTCTATTTTATTTACTTGTGAGTTTATTCCGTCTTCCACCTAAACTGAGATTCTCGAAGTTTCTTCATTCTTATCTATCTCATTTTATCAAATAAAATCTGCTTGATGGTCCAAGTAGCCAAAGCTACATTAGATGCTGTGCTACCACTGTGCTCTCTCAATTTTATTTACCCCATGCCAAACTAACCTTAGTTGCTTCTGCTGGCTTAATTTCATCACAATTTCTATTAGATGATTTGACTTACTAGGGGAAATAATCTTTATTGTCTTGGTTTGGAGCCACGGTTGTCGGCACATGCAAAGATAGAGTTATGCAGACTGCAATCAGGATTTCCCCGTCTCAGCAGCTGAAGCTTGGGCTCTGAAGCTGGACTGTCTGGGATTAAATCCGGCCTCCACTCCTTACTTGTTATGTCATTTTGGGCAAGCTGCTTACTGTCTCTGACAACATTTTCTTATCAATAATATGGGGATTGTAATAATTCCAAACTCATAGGGTTTCTATGAAGATTAATTGAGATAATCAGGTAAAGCATCTATACAGTGCTTAGGCCAAAGTAAGAACTAACTTTTCAGCAAAGGTTCACACAGTTTCTTCTTTAAAGCTAGGTTACCATTCTCCTTTCATTTTATATAACAACCTTTCCTCCCCGCATGATCACTAGGGGTTTAGACCAAATTATCACCCACAATTCAGTTACCTCAACTGTACTTGAGGTAACTACAAAACCAAGAATTTATAACAAGCTTAACAAATTATTTCATGCTGGCATATATGAGAACTTACCCCTTAATACCCAAATGGCACCATCTAGGCTTCCACTTTTTAGAAAAATTTCTGCTGCAATATTCACAATTTGACATCTCGGTGCTAACTTCTCAGGCCCTGTAAGTCCTTTTAAACTTGTAAAATGTATTTTTAATTCATATAGTTTATCTAAGACCTTCCTTCCCTAGAGTTAAAAAAAAAAAGACAAAAAAACCCACTGAGTATCAATCATTAAGGGTATTATAAAGGTACAAAGTCACTGATAATTATATAGAAGTCAATTATGCAATTTGAATAATTCTAGACTGATGGTTGTCAAACTGCTCTAAGACTCTCTCCTTAAGCCCTTTCCTGCTCAGCCACAAAGATGGAAAGGGAAGGTGAGCAAGCAGGGCTTTGTCTCATTAACCACGCCCACCACTGGGCCCCCTTTCTTCAGTTCTCCTTTCATCTGTTTTATTCACTGAGCCTCCTCTAAAGATTTCATTTGGCAAAAGGATTTCATGCCTTAATGTGGAAAGCTACCCATCATATGTTTTTGCTCTTCTTCTGTTGATCACCCTGAGATCCAGGAGGGAAAGTCAATGAAAAGATTATTTCATATGAAATTTAGATAAAGAATGATAGAAAATGATAGAAAAAAGGGGGGGGGGATAAAATTGTTGTCTGAAAATTGTTTTTTTGAGTCAATAGGCTAATTATTTCACATTGTCTACATAAAGGCTGTCTCTAGGGTGGACATCAGAAATTGGACATGTGTTATTATTTTACACCAAGGTCAGCAAAATTTTTCCATTAAAAGTCAGACAGTAAATGCTTTAGGCTTTGCAGGTCACATTTGGTCAGCTGCATATTCTTTTTGGTTGTTTTTAAATTTCTAAATCTTTAAAAATGTAAAAAACATTCTTAGCTCATGAGCTGTATAAAAACAGGCTGTGGGCCAGATCTGGCTTTCGGTTTTCAGACTCTTGTTTTATATTATATTACATGCTATTTTGAGTCAGATGCATATTATGATGTCAAAGTACTTTCAATCTGACTGTATAAATGAGTGCATTTTTCAAGGGATACCTTAAGTTTAATTTCAATGGTTTTACTTTTATGTTCAAAATGGAACGTTTCATTAAAAAATTCATGCTAAGTAAGATAATAAAATACTCATTCTAAATAAGATAGTTAACATTTAAAATTAAAATACAGGCATTGGGACTTCTCTGGTGGTACAGTGGTTAAGACTCTGTGCTTCCACTGCAGGGGGCACGGGTTCAATCCATGGTCTGGGAACTAAGATCCCACATGCCGCACAGCACGGCCAGGAAAAAAAAAAAAGAAAAGAAAAGGGCACAAATTCACCAACTGCTTATATCCTAAATAAAAATAACCAAATAAAGGGGACTTCCCTGACGGTCCAGTAGTTAAGACTTCGCCTTTCAATGCAGGGGGTGCGGGTTTGATGCATCATGGCCAAAAAAACAAAATAAAACAGAAGCAATATTGTAACAAATTCAATAAAGACTTTAAAAATGTTCCATATCAAAAACAAATCTTTAAAAAGAAACCAAATAAAATTAAAACATACTCTAAAATTTCAGCAAAATCAGTCTGAGTTTTAAAAAAGAGTCTTCTAACTAGGTAGTCCTCAAATTCTCAAGCATTAAATACCCAAGAAATTAATGCTATGATAGACTTTAAGCTAGAATGTGAGAGCGGAGCCAAGGTACATTTTGTCCATCCCAGGCCTACCACACAATAAGTGCTAAACCGCTCAGAAGACGTTGGAGACTGGAGACCTTCTGTACAATGATTATTTAAAAATTATTTTCTTTTAAAAAATTCATGAATTTTGTATGTGTACCTGAGTGACCATGTCCTTAAATATTATTTCAATTGTGAAATAACCTCTTTATAAAAAGAAGGAATAAAATATACATTTTAATAGTTGATTCAATAGTAACCCCACTCTCAACCAACCATCTTACTCTCCATCCCTCAGCACTTCTCCCTATTTTGGATTTTTCTGTCCTTTACTTTACTTAACTTTATTGAATCTATAACTCCACCACCACCTCAGGGAAATCTAAACAATGACAGCACAATATGGTCTAGAATCACTACACCACTTCTATGGTGAGCTAAGCCTCAAAGGTAGACATGAAGATATATGGTATACAGTATTCCAGAGCATCCTAAGAAGTGATTTTAAAAGAGTTCTGTTAATTGTTAGTATCTCGGGTTCATCTTAAGAGAGAGCTTCCAAAATTATAATACTACCAATACTCAGGAGCTGGCAAAATAAATTCTGAATTGAAAGGTGCTTCAAATAAATACGATATTTAGCACAGCTTCCTAAGTGTTCCTTATACTGAGATTCTTCATAGTAGTCATAGATATTCTTCTCATGCCATCTCCTTTCCGTATTTGCCTAATATACCACCTAATAATTCACTTATTGTGTAAGTTTCAATTTGCCACCCGTAATGATTATTAGCAAATTTTTAGCAAATTATTAGCAAAATTTCAGGGTTAACCTATATTCTGCTCAAAAATTTTAAACTAACACTCTATATACCAAGCCAAAATAAAATTTAGTGAAGTACCTTGGACCACTGCAACAGCTTGTGGTAGAAGTACATAGCACTGATTCCAATTCTTCCCAGCAAAGTTTTATCTACTTCACTGTTTTGTGGATCTTTGCTAACTGAAACACAAAGTAGGTATATGGAAGAAAGTGAAACAGTCCCTTAGAATGATGGAAAAGGCAAATTTAATATGGAATTAGTGATATTACCACAAAGACCAGGTATCAGCAAACTATAGCCCATGGGCCAAATCTGGCCTGTGGCCTGTTTTTGTACAGCCTGTTGAGATTCTAAGAATGGTTTTTATTTTTAAAGGGTTGTTTGAAAAGAAAACTGTGTGACACAGATTATATACTGTGCGTGCAAGGCCTAAAATCTGGTCCTTTACAGAGTTTGCCGACCCTGACAGAGAATATAGCAGTGAAGAGCTGATGTAAAAAGAAAGGTCTCAAAAATATACGAATTTTGTTGACGTGGCAATAGTGAAGATAGTAACAACTTAATGATTCAAAAATTCAGATGCTCCACTACAATTTCTTAGCAATAGTTTTACCAATCTGAATGAAAAGAAAAATAAGAACATGAAACATCTGATATTCTATTGACCTTTTATCATTATAATCTAATTTAACAATAAATAGATGGAAAAATTTATAAAAAGAAGGAAAAGTATCTAAAAACTGCAGTGTTAACTTATCTCCAACATGGAGACTATTAAGAGCTTTATATGTTATGAACATTGTACCAGTCAATCCATCAATCAATAATAAAGAACACTGTATCACCCTAACACACAATACTCAGACAAAAACAGTGACATTTACTTGTTTCAGCGAATTCACAAAATGGAACACCTGGTCTCTCTTCTTTACAGTCTTTTGTCAGTGTTTCAGCAATACAAGCACAAAATCTCTGGAAATCTGCAAATTTTTCACAGCCCAGTTTTATGTTAATGTATAAAGTTCCCAATTTGGTCCAGTCACCTTTTTCTTTATAATGCTATGAGAATTATTAAAAACAAAACAAAAAATGCAAGTTGTCATTTATGCAAACATATCATGGGGTAGGCACATGCAGGCATTAGATATACAGAAATTAATAAGACAATCTCTGCAAACCTTATAAACTTACTGACAAGTGTTACAACAGCAGTAACATGTTACTGTACAATTTGCTTTTCTGTCCATAGCAATGGCTCTATAAGTTCCAGGTGTCAACATACACTTGTTTTAATTATCTAGCTCCTAATGTACTTAATGATGTCACCCTCAAACCTGAACTACACAGTGGAGATAGATTTAAGGAAAACAGATGATTAGCAGCATGATTTGAGCTACTTCCACAGCAATACACTATTTTACTACTTTTAGAGATTGCATTTTACAGTTAGTTGGCCATTTATGATTTGCAGCCCACACATAATTTTGGGCATTACATTTCTTCTACAAAAGTCGCTACAAGGTAAATTTCAGTAAACTTACTATCTTCCTATTATTTTCAATTCTAAACTAAGAAAGTTTCCCATGCCAACAAAAAATTGTTTCAAGGATATAAATTCTAATTTAGACTAGATCAACAATTACTAGAATGAGTACAAAAATGATCTTAAATTAAAAAGTACAGTCATCCTGAAAGTCCTCTATTTCCTATTCAGACTTTAAATGCTTGGAGAGTGCACAATGACCTTGGCTTTACCCTGTCATGTCACATACTGCAGCCACCTATGGATCTCGACAAGAAAGCCAAGTCATTTGTGCACTGAGGGAGTCTGCCTAGTGACAAGAATTAAAGGCTAAGCTATAGATTATTATAGCTTAACATAAGTCAATTTTAAACTGAACTATTTCTAGAATTATTTTTAGAACAGTTCACGACTCTAGAAATTATGTTTGCATTTCAAAGTATTAACCTGCAAAAAATTAAACTTCTTTTCCTTCTTTTCTCTGTGTAACAGCCGCATTGTAAAACTTTTCTAAAACTGGGTTACTATCCAAAGTTTCTTTGTTGTTACTGGTTTTCGGAGATCCCAGAAATTTATTTAAAAGATAAGCAACATACCTCTATTTCATTCAAGGCTGACTCTAAATCACACTTCCAGTTCTTTATAAACTGCCTCATCTGTAACCTTTAACAATAAAAAAGGGTTAATTATGTTCATCACCCAAAAAGTCAATATTGCTCCTAATTCATTTGTTCTATAAATTATACCTAAGAGACTGGAGAAAGAGAAATATACTATAAAAATTATTCAGCGCTGAAGAAAATGGCAACTGCACAGATACCTAACTTATACTATTTCCTCCTAAACCACAGGCAACAAGGAGGAAAAAGCAAATTCCACATGAAATCATACCTTCATCCTAACTTGAAGACAGAGAATGTCAAAACTTTAAGATAATTGTGATTAAAAAGAGAAAAAAATTAAATCTCAGCACTTGATCTCTACTGCTCCCACTTCACTCTCACTGGTCCATAAGGATTTGTGGCAAGCAAATACTGACCAAAACAAAACAAAGCAAACAAACAAAAATATTTGTAGGGGAGAATCAAAAAGGGAAACTACCAGAGGGACCTAACATTGATTAAGAACTACAATTACAAAGACAAAGTCCACACTAAATTTGAAAATGCTAAGAAAAAAACTGTCTGGGTATATTAGAACACAAACCACACAGAAGGAACTTAGAAGTTTTGTATGATTTAAAGAAAGTGATCTGTGAAATGTATAGATAGCTTCTGGGAAAGAAAAAAAAAGACAAAAGTGAAAGGAGAAGCACACTGGCAACTGGGAAGAGGAGAAGAAGAAAAGGAGAAAAGAGGAGGGTTCCATTAAACTAAGAATAGTGTGTGACAGCCAACTATGGGGTCAATTTTGGTAATTAGTCCCGATGCTTTATAAATTATTCCAGAGCATTAAAAAGGAAGAACAAGTTCCTAATTTTTATCCATTCATCTGTCAGTGGTCATTTAGGTAGCTTCCATGTCTTGGCTATTGTAAATGGTGCTGCTATGAACACTGGGGTGCATGTTTCTTTTTGAATTACAGTTTTTGTCTTTTCTGGATATATGCCCAGGGATGGGATTGCTGGATCATATGGCAACTCTATTTTCAGCTTTTTAAGGAATCTCCATACTGTTCACCATAGTGGCTGTACCAATTTACATTCCTACCAACAGTGTAGGAAGGTTCCCTTTTCTCCACACCCTCTCCAGCATTTATTATTTGTAGACTTTTTGATGATGGCCATTCTGACCGGTGTGAGGTGATACCTCATTGTAATTTTGACTTGCATTTCTCTAATAATTAGCGATATTGAGCATCTTTTCAGGTTGGCCATCTGTATGTCTCCTTTGGAGAAATGTCTATTTAGGTCTTCTGCCCAGTTTTTGATTGGGTTGTTTGGTTTTTTGATATTGAGTTGTATGAGCTGTTTATATATTTTGGAAGTTAAGCCCTTGTCGGTTGCATCGTTTACAAATATTTTCTCCCTGTCTGTAGGTTGTCTTTTGTTTATGGTTTCCTTTGCTGTACAAAAGCTTTTAAGTTTCATTAGGCCCCATTTGTTTATTTTTGCTTTTATTTCTTTTGCCTGGGGAGACTGACCTAAGAAAATATTGCTACGTTTTATGTCAGAAAATGTTTTGCCTATGTTCTCTTCTAGGATTTTTATGGTGTCATTATATCTAGGTCTTTAAACCATTTTGAGTTTATTTTGTATATGGTGTGAGGGAATGTTCTAACTTTACTGATTTAAATATATGAAGTTGTCCAGCTTTCCCAACACCACTTGTTGAAATGACTGTCTTTTCTCCATTGAATATTCTTGCCTCCTTTGTTGAAGATTAACTGATTAACTGTGTGTGGGTTTATTTCTGGGCTCTCTATTCTGTTCCATTGATCAGCATGTCTGTTTTTGTGCCAGTACCATACAGTTTTGATTACTGTGGCTTTGTAGTATTGTCCGAAGTCTGGGAGGGCTCTGCCTCCAGCTTTGTCCTTTTTCCTCTGGATTGCTTTGGGAATTCTGGGTCTTTTGTGATTCCATATAAATTTTAGGATTATTTGTTTTAGTTCTGTGAAAAATGTCATGGGTAATTTGATAGGGATACCATTAAATCTGTAGATTGCTTTGGGTAGGATGGTCATTTTAACAATATTAATTCTTCCAATCCAAGAGCAGTAGCATTGTTTTAAGTTACAAAATATTGGGGACAACTTAAATACCCATCACTGATTGAATAACCTAAAGTATATCCATAAAATGGAGTACTCTGCATGGTTTAAAAGATGACGAATTTCTCTATGGACTGATTTAGATTGATTTCCAGGATATACTGTCTGAGCAAAAAAAAGCAAATTAAAAAAAAAGAGCATTATTTTCTACACTATATGTAATAAAGAAGTAGATATAAGAAAATACATACACATCTGCTCATTATAAGAGGATAAAACTGAAAGACTGTTTACCTCCAGTATGTAGGTGGAAAAGGGGTAGAGAGAAGGATGAAATGGAAACGGTGGAGCAGGAGTAAACTGGAGTAACATTTCTCATTGCATCTTTTTAGTACAGCATTGACTGTTAGAATAGACAGCAATTTTTCACATACTTCCCTAAATAATTCAAACCAACTAGGACGTGGGATAACTGAAAATATAATACAAACAGTAATAAATAAACGTAAATGGTCTACAAATGAATAATCACATTGAATGGGCATAGGAAAAAGAAAGAACTAGACAAAATAACTTAGGAAGCAATATTTTGGCTGAATACTATAATAACCTTATACTAAAAATTTACTAAATTTTTTTCTCACAGAGGTATGGGTTAGCAGTTCTGAAACTACTTTTTGTGGATCTTAAGACTGAATAAATGAGCAAATATATTGTAGATAATGAGAGTCAGGTTTCTCACTGTTGGAGAAAGAATTTATAAATATGAAAAAGGGATGGCTAGGATGAACCTGTAGTGCTGGATTAGAATCAAGCTATCAGTATGTACTCATGTTTTTTGTAATATATATAAAAATAGAGAAGTAAATATATATATCTTATGTGTGTATGTATGTTGTGTATACATACATATATTTCCTAGCCCTGTCCACTGAGAAGACCTGGCTGCAATGATACTCTAGCAGCAATGAACACATTCAGGTCTTGGTTTTGAAATACCATTCTCTAATAAAAGGAACCAGAGCTCCTTGAAGAAATGGTTGCTGCCAATGTTGGAGCAGGGAAAAGAGAAGATGAGACTTAACTCTGTGGCTTCAAATTACACAAAAGTGGTAGAAAAACAAAAAAAAAAAAATGATGAAAGGATGTAGGAACAAACCTGAAGGGATTCCCAAAGGTCAAATTTGGAACAATTTGAGCAACAAAATAAATAACTATATTATTAGATTATAAGTAACCCATAGAATAAAATAAATAGCCATGAGTTCACATTGACATAAATTTTGAATAAGTAAATAAATGGAGAAGGGACAGCTCTTCTTTACTGAAAAATTCCAATTAATAAATGTAGAAAAGGGAGGAACTTCCCTGGTGGCGCAGTGGTTAAGACTCCACACTCCCAATGCAGGGGGCCTGGGTTCGACCTCTGGTCAGGGAACTAGATTCCACACGCATGCTGCAACTAAGAGTTCGCATGCCACAACTAAGGAGCTGGTGAGCTGCAACTAAGGAGCCCACCTGCCACAACTAAGACCTGGTGTGACCAAATAAATAAATATTTTTAAAACCCCCCAGCAATAATAGCTATTTAAAAAAAAGGAAGCATGCTATTTAAAAATAAATAAATAAATGTAGAAAAGGGACTTTCTTGGTGGTCCAGTGTCTAAGACGCACCACTCCCAATGCAGGGGGCCTGGGTTCGATCCCTGGTCAGGGAACTAGATCCTGCATGCCGCAACTAAAGATCCTGTGTGCCACAACTAAGGCCCAGTGCAGCCAAATAAATAAATAAAATTTTTTTAATGTAGAAAAAAATGGGGAAAATACAAAATCACCATTGGGTAAATACCAAAGTAGTAACCTGTAGTAAAGAGCCATTGAAGAATACTAAAATTAATGTATGAAGTTTTCAAGAGAAACAGCATAATACATAATGCTAAAGTCTCTTCCCCAAGATATTTATTCATTACAATAGGACAAAGAGTAACTTTACAGTGTAGAAACTTGGCAGATAATCTTTTTAACTAAGTGATAAAGGTTAACTTAACCAGTAATAAGATATACTGAAACATGTGCATCCTACGACAGTGCAATATGATCTGTAGTGAGTTAATGGATTTATACCAAAATTAATTTCCTAGTTTTGATATTGGCACTATTATTATGCAGGATGTTAACATGAAAGGAAGCTAGATGACGGGAACATGGGAATTCGCCACACTAATTTTTGCAAAATTTCTGTAAATCTAAGATTATTTCAAAATACAATTTTTAAAGTCAGTAAATGTATATTAACAAATTTCCTAGATTATATACACACCTAAATTTTCACTGATGTCCTGAATATAAATGTCAGAATTCTTTGTAGTAGCCTTATCCACTGAAAGTGAAAGCCTTTCAAATGAACTACAGCTAACTAAAAATTATAATCAAAATCAAAAGAATGTCCATTAAAATTCATTTCCCTGTCTAGAAACGGGTAATTATTTCAAAGAACATCAGAAGATATAAATTCAAATATAAAATAATAAATACTAAATTTTGTTTTCCTTCTGCCTTGGGGCTGGGTCCATATCCCCAACCATGATCCACACCTCTTAGCTACCCAGAGTTATTTTTAAATTTTCTCCTTCACTAATAAATAGGTCACCAATGTTAATACCTCCGAAAAAATACAAGATAACTGTTTTGAAGCAAGCACACAGGAAGGCGGAGAGTGCATAAGGATACAATTTTCAAACTTAGGGGTTACCAAATAAATTGTCATAATTTTCATGTGCAACATAAATAGTATTAACTATCACTAAAGGAATTTTAAAAAATCATAGAACCTGAAGAACTCAAATGTGCCTTAAATGCTGGTGTTTGAAGGGAAGTAGTATAATTAGAGCTGAAATTCCCTAACTGCACTATGGCATCCAGAGCACTAGAGCAAATTCACAGGGGCTCCTCAGGTTATTTTAAATTTTCAAGCGACATCTGTCAGACACTGTCAAACTGTTATTAACTTGTTTGGATTTAACTACTTAATAAATGGTACTGTTCATGTATTTATTTTGGCGTCTGGACACTGTGAACCAAGAAAGTTTGGAAACCTCTGTACTAGAGGATAATAAGAAATGAGATAAAAACAACTGTGGAAGCTCCTCTGAAGGAGGGAGCTTTCTGGGCACTCTCAAGGACTTTGGAGGTTGATATCATTTGCACTTTATCAAATCTGATTTTGTTAAAAAGTTACAGTTCATTTAAATACTTAAAATTTGTATACTTTTCTCTATGTATGTGACAGCATAATAAAAATTTTTATAGAAGTCATGGCTTTCCTTTTTCTCAATACAGGTATATTATGGTACTACTCTTACAATTAGTACAGGGTTGGTTTTTTTTTAAGGCCTTTGGAGGCCCATAAACTGAATAGAGAAAGTGAACAAGTAAGAGAAAGAATGAAGGAGAAGGCTTCCCTGGTGGCTCAGTGGTTAAGAATCCACCTGCCAATGCAGGGGACACGGGTTCGAGCCGTGGTCTGGGAAGATCCCACATGCTGTGGAGCAACTAAGCCCGTGCGCCACAACTACTAAGCCTGTGCTCCATAGCCCGCAAGCCATAACTCCTGAAGCCCAGGCACCTAGAGCCCATGCTCTGCAACAAGAGAAGCCACCGCAATGAGAAGCCCACGCACCACAACAAACAGTAGCCCCCGCTCACCGCAACTAGAGAAAGCCTGCGCGCAGCAACAAAGACCCAACACAGCCATCGATCAATCAATCAATAAAAAGAATGAAGGAGAGACATTAAAGTATTTTATTTAATGTGGCAAGAAGTGAGAGAGAAAAAAGAATTAAAGTAATTCGTATACACATAAGAGAGTGCATTAAGTAGAATCAAGTAAGTTGTGAAACAGAGCAAGGGAGACTCTACATTTGATCTGCCAGGCACTGAGATGAAATCAGGTACTGAAAAAGATCTGGTGAGGCTGGCCAGGAGAGTTGGCTAGAAGCAGCTGATGACAATGTGACTAGGCCATAGCCAAAAGAAGGAGAAGGGCTTACGGTGAGCATATGAACAAAAATAAGTGCTTTGCCTTCATCCTTTTTAAGTCCCCACCAAAATACATATATTTTAGTCCTAATTATAGTGATTCTTCTTACCTGGATTTCATTTCCAGAACTTCAGTTATTTCTTGCTTGGAAGCCTGTACTTGGTATAAAAGCTTAATAATATAGTTAAAGTGTTCTGGGTCAAGTACCATCCCAGCTTCAACAAGCTGTAGAAGAGGGAAAACAGTAGTCATTCTCATAAAAATATGAGAGTCAAAACCAATGTGTGTGGAGAAAAATGAGACTGATGGAAGAAGTGAAACATGGAGACAAACAGAATCAAAATTCATTTTAAAACTTTGAAGCATATTTTTCTTCAAATATTTGAGAACCACAATAAGACTGCTTACATCAAGAATTTAAAGCAAAAATGAAAATAATACTTTTGAATGCAAACTTGTATATTCTTCCTGTTCTCCAAGTTATCTCAACCACTTTATCAGCTGTACCTCATTTGGTACTCATTCTGTCTTTTAGTAAGTATAGCACTGGTGGTTGTACTGTATCCCTGATGATAAAATTCCTGAGAGGTATTAAACTGAGGTTTTCTACAATGACTCCAGGTGAGCAGTAATTTCTTTTTATTTTTTAGTTTTAAATGTATCTATGTATCTACCAGTTTTGTTGAGATATAACTGACATGCAGCACTGTGTAAGTTTAAGGTGCACAGCATAATGATTTGACTTACACACATCACGAAAAGATTACAGTAATTTGAGTGAACATCCATCATCTCAGATACATACAAAATAAAAGAAAAAAATTTGTTTCCTTGTGATGAGAGCTCTCAGGATTTACTCTCTTAGAACTTTCATAGAGAACACACAGCTGTGTTCATTCTATTCCTCATGTTGTATAAAACATCCCTAGTTCTCATTTATCTGATAACTGGAAGTTTGTAAGTTTTGACCACCTTCATCCAATTCCCAATCCCCCCACCCCCTGCCTCTGGTAACCATAAATCTGATCTCTTTTTCTACGAGTTTGTTTTCTGAAGTATAATTAACCTACAACACTACGTTAGTTACTGGTGCACAACATGGTGATTTGATATTTCTGTACATTACAAAATGATAACCATAAGTCTAGTTACTGTCACCATACAAAGATACTACAGTATTACTGATTATATTCCCCATGCCGTACATTTCAGCCCTGTGACTCATTTGTTATGTAACTGGAAGTTTGAGTAATTCTTGATTCAAAAAATTTCCAGGCAAGTAACTTTGTCAAGCTTTGTAATATGGTACTAGAGGTATTCACTGAAATATTTGTTCATCTGCTAGAGTGGTTCCAATGCTGCTTCCTAAAGAGAATGGGTGAGAACTGGGTGTTTTCCTGCTATTAAGCCTATTCTGAAATGAATGGCTGGGTAGTACCAAATACTAGGAAATATTCAACAACAGTAAAAATTTTAATATACCTTTAAAAAGCTATAAAAAATTTTTGTTTTTCTTTTTGCTTAATGCCAAATAGAAAATTAACTCCTTGCCACCATATTCTTATCTATCTGCTTTGTTTGGTAACAATGTCCTATTTATACATTGATTTGTGTATTTACTTTTGTTATACATGACCTCAAATCTTTCTGAAAAAGAAAACTTTCTTTAATCATCCTTAATAAGTAGAGATGAGGACAGTTCACGAAGCTGAAAGAAGTCACCTCGAGTGCTTACAACTATTTAATTAAGGGGAAGCCCTTTCAGTCACTGGAGTCTGTTTATAAACCCTATTTTGGGAGAAAAAGAACATTTCTGAAAACAGAATTCCTTGGCATTAAGAATGTGAGTAAAAGGCAATTTAAGAGTGTAAGCAGAAATCATTATTTTCTTGGTTATTCAGTATTAGAGAATAAAAGGGATAAAATGAAATCATACCTTGCAAAAGATATCAATTAAAGCAGGTACAGCATTCCTTAATTTCATAGTTGCCACACACTCAAATGTTTTTAGTAATATTTTCAGAGCAGGCTGGATAAAACAAAAAAATTACACTCATTTTCATGTCTTCTTTCAGTACACTTTAAGTTTCTCAAATTCGTTTATGCTGAAAAACACAAGTGTTCTCTACGAAGTATTCAACCAACAGAAATGTAACTGCTCAATTATACAAACAAGAAATATAACAGATAAATTAACTTAAAGTATTAGAAAAATATATTTTCAGGTTACTTACCAGCATTTTAAACATTATGCTGAGGCTCATGACCTGAAATACTTCTCTCAGTAAACAATGTTTGAGTAAAGAATTGAGAAGGTTATTTAGCACTTGTAGATCAAAGTGTATTCCCGGAGGGAACTTTCTGTAGTACGCCATAAACGTGTTTACTAAAAAGGAAGAAGTATATGTTAAAGTTATTTGCTGCTTTTAAGATATTCATCTTTCCTAAATTAGACAATCTTTCCATATTTAAAGATCAAGTAGTATAAATTCATTTTCTTAAAAGGTACACTTCCAGTATCAGAAATACTTGATGAAAATAAATTAAAGCAAAAGTTAATGGCAATAACATGTTAACCAGGATGTTAGGCACTAGACTGGGAGCTAACTTATATGCTATCCACAAACAACAGGGCCAAACTGCCTCATACATAATGGTCTAAATACGAACTCCTAAGGAGCCACACTCCCATGGAGACTTTAGGCAGTGGCCTGTTTAGGGGTGGATGCAGACAATTTTGACATATACCCCTTCTTGCTGTTTTAACCCCCACCAACATGTTGACCCTGGGGATATTTTTATTCCAATTTATGATATGAACATTCTACCAAAAATTATAACATTTCCTTTGAGAAAGTAGCTTCCTAACGGACACTTGGGTTGCTTCACATTTTACTGTGAATAATGCTGCTACAAACATGGGTGTACAAATACCTTTTGAGACCCTGCTGTCAATTCTTTTGTGTATATGTCAAGAGAAGAATTGCTGGGCCATACAGTAACTCTATTTTTAATTTTTTGAGGAACTGTCATACTGTTTTTCCACAGTGTCTGTACTATTTTACATTCCTGCCGATAGGGTACAAGGGTTCCACTTTCTCCACACCCTCACTAACACTTGTTGTTTTCTGTTTTTTTCGATAGTGGTCATCCTAATGGGTGTAAGGTGGTACCTCAATGTAGTTTTGATTTGCATTTCCCTTAGGATTGGTGATACTGAGCATCTTTTTACATGCTTATTGGCCATTTGTGTATCTTTGGAGAAATGTCTTTTGAAGTACTTTGCCTATTTTTTTTTTTTTTTTTTTTTACTTTGCCTATTTTTGAATCAGGTTTTGTTGTTGAGTTTTAGAGGTTCTCTGTATATTCTGGATACCAATCCTTTATCAGATATATGATTTACAAATACTTTCTCCCATTCTGTGGGCTGCTGTTTTATCTTGCTGATATTGTCTCTTAATGAACGAAATTTTAAATTTTTCATGAAGTTCAATTTGTCTATTTTTTCTTTGTTCCCATTGTCTTTGGTGTCATATCCAAGAAATCACTGCCAAATCCAATGTGTGATGCTTTTGTCCTTGCGCTTTCTTCTGAGTTTTATTGTTGTAGGTCTTACATTAAGGTCTTTAATCAATTTTGAACTAATTTTTGTATATAGTGTTAGATAAGGGCCCAATTTTATTCTTTTGCTTGTGGATATTTAGTTTTCCCAGCACTAAAAAACTATCCTTTCACTAGTGAATGATCTTGGCATCCTTCTCAAAAATCATTTGACCATATATGTGAGGCTTTATATTCCAGCTGTCTATTCTAGTCCATTGGTTTATATGTCTGTCTTTATGCCAGTACCACACTGTTTTGATTACTATAGCTCTGCAGTAAGTTTTCAAGATAGGAAGTATGAGTCCTCCAGGTTTTTTCTTTTTCAAGATTATTTCGGGATTCCTTGGGGATCACTTGGGAAGTAATGACATTTTTTTTTTTTGCGGTACGCAGGCCTCTCACTGTGTGGCCTCTCCCGTTGTGGAGCACAGGCTCCGGACGTGCAGGCTCAGCAGCCATGGCTCACGGGCCCAGCTGCTCCGCGGCATGTGGGATCTTCCCGGACCGGGGCACGAACATGTGTCCCCTGCATTGGCAGGTGGACCCTCAGCCACTGCGCCACCAGGGAAGCCCAGTTTTTGCTTTATGTATTTTGATCGTCTGTCATTAGGTATAAACGTTTATACTGCTGCTATACTGAACCTTTCATTACTATATATAATGTCCTTCTTTGTCTCTTGTAACCTTTTTTGATTTAAAGTCTATTCTGTCTAATATTAGTATAGCCACTCCTGCTCTCTTCTGGTTACTATTTGTGTAGAATATTTTTTCCATCATTTCACTTTCAATCTATTTGCCTTTGGCTCTAGTGAAAATTTTGTAGACAGCATGTAATTGGATAATGTGTTTTTATTCATTCTGCCAATCTGTGTCTTTTGAATGGAGAATTTAAACCATTTACTTTTTTTTTTTTTTTTTTTTTGGGGAAACCCGTGTCCCCTGCATCGGCAGGCAGACTCTCAACCACTGCGCCACCAGGGAAGCCCTAATCCATTTACTTTTAAAGTAATTACTGATAATGAAGGACTTACTTCTGATTTTGCTATTTGTTTTCTGTATGTCTCATAGCTTTTTTGTCCCTCATTTCCTGCGTTACTCTCTTCTTTTGTGTTTAGCTGATTTTTTGAGTGAGTTTTAACTCCTTTTTCATTTCCTTTTGTGCATATTCTATAGCTATTGAGGTTACCATGGGATTTATACCAGCTTAACTTCAACAATATACAAAAACTCTGCTTCTTTACAGCTCCATCCCCACCCCTTTCAGTTGCTAAGGTAACAAATTACATTTTTATATACTGTGTGCCCGAAAACATTAATTAACAGTTCTTTCAAATGCATCAGTCTCTTAAATAATATGGAAAAGAGGATTTGGAGTTACCAGTCAAATTTACAATAATACTAGTTTTTACACTAATAATATACTTTTCTTTAAAGGTATTAGTTTCTTAAATCATGTAAAAACCAGAAAGTACAGTACAAACCATTGTTACAATAATACTAGCTTTTATAACTACCCACGTATTTACTTTTATTGAGATCCTTATTTCTCCATATGACCTCAGGTTACTGTCTCATGCCCTTTCATTTCACTTTGCAGGCCCCCCTTGAGCATTTCTTGAAGGGCAGGTCTAAAGAAAACAAATTCTCTCAGCTTTTGTTTATCCGGGAATGTCGTATCAGTAATTTATCCCTCAATTCTGAAGGACAGTTTTGCTAGATATAGGATTCTCGGTTGACAGATATTTTCTTGTAGCACTTTGAATATATTGGCCTACTGCCTTCTGGCCTCCAAAGTTTCTGATGAGAAATCTGCTTATAATCATATTGAGGATCCCTTGTATGTGATAATTTGCTTCTCTCTTGCTGCTTTCAAGATCCTCTCTTTGCCTCTGGCTTTTGAAAGTTTGATTAAAACGTGTCTTGGTGTGTGTCTCTTTGAGTTCATCTTAGAGTTTGCTGAGCTTCTTGGATATTTATATTTACAACTTTCATCAAATTTGGGAAGTTTTCAGCCATTATTTGCTCAATATTCTCTCTACCCTTTTCTCTTTCTCTTCTCCTTCTGAGACTTCCACAATGTTCTGTTTCATGATGTTCCTCAGGCTGTATTCACTTTTCTTCAAACATTTTTCTTTCTGTCCCTCAGACCTGATAATTTCCACTCTCCTATCTTCAAGTTATCTGATTCTTTTGCCTGCTCAAATCTGCCTTTGAATCCCTCTAGTGAATTTTTCATTTCAGTTATTGTATTTTTCAACTCCAGAATTTTTCTGGTTTCTTTTTAGGTTTCCTATCACTCTGATATTTCCATTTTGTTCACACATTATTTTCTTGACTTTCCCCACATCTTCTTTAGTTCTTCAAGCAACTTTAAGACAAATGTTTTAAAATCACTGTCTAATTTATCTGCCATCAGGTCTTTTACAAGGATAGTTTCTGTTGATTTATTTTTTCCTTTGAATAGGCCATATTTTGCTCATTTCTTTGTATGTCATATGACTTTTTGATTGAAAAGTGGGCATTTGAATCCAATAATGTGGTAACTCTGGAGCTCAGAATACATATATTTTAAAATATTTGAAGCTAATAGCTTTTTCAGTTTACATTTATATAAACAAATTTTTATCTTTTGTGCTTCCTTTGATTACTCTAAACCACAGAAATTATCAACTTTCCAAAAAAATCTGACTGAAAATGTTAATTCTTTTTACTGAATTACCAACATACTACAATTATTCATTTTGGTGTATGCTAAGCAGTAGTAGTTTTTCACAATGTTTTTAGTCAAACAACTTCTGGAAAAAGAATTTTATGTGGAAATTTAAATATAAAACAGATAAAAATGAACTTATGGTTAAATAGGGTAATGGGGAGTCCCACCCTCTCAGTACCTCCCCTTGTGAACTAGGTGGTCCCTGAGGCCTCTCTGTAGGGCCTGGGCGGTTAGATCTATACTTTATACCAGTGATATTCAGAGTTTCTCTTTCTAAGTTGCTATCCAGTTTTCCTAACATCATTCATAAAATGAGTCTTCCTTCCCAAACCCTATGGTCTTTCTAAACACTAAACCTCTTTATACATAATATCAAGTTTAGGGCTTCCCTGGTGGCGCAGTGGTTGAGAGTCCGCCTGCCGATGCAGGGGACACGGGTTCGTGCCCCGGTCCGGGAAGATCCCACATGCCGCGGAGCGGCTGGGCCCGTGAGCCATGGCCGCTGGGCCTGCGCGTCCGGAGCCTGTGCTCCGCAACGGGAAAGGCCACCGCAGTGAGAGGCCCGCGTACCGCAAAAAAAAAAAAAAAAAAAAAAAAAAAAATATCAAGTTTATTCTGAGCTATCTATCTGTTCTGCTGATCTAACTTTCTATTTGCACATCAAACGTAATTTATATAGGTTTTTGCCAACTTCCTGCACTTATTCTTCATTATAGGTTTTTATTTTTGTTTTCTGTATTTATTGTTTTATAACTGAATAAACATATATTTTTCCTTTTCCCATACTGGATATTCACACAACCAGAATTATGTTTTGGGGAGTTTCTCATTTTTCCCACGTCATCCTCTTTTCTTCCATATATGTTATGGAATTATTTCTGGAATATAAATGTTCATCCATATCTAACCATATGTAGCTTCTCCTCCTTGGTTATCACAACGTGTCAGGTGACAGGTATATTCCCTGTATAGGCTCCTATTACTTGTACCTTAACTACCTCCTCTTTGCTACAGCTGGATTAAGTCCAGATTACCAGTTCCCTCATATGCTTCCTCTAATCCTTAGAGGAGATGATATCACCAGCAAAACAAACTTGTCAGAGATTTTGTTTTTAGCTAGATGAGATTTTAAGCAGATGAATATGATGCTCTGTTACCATAATACTATGTGGTTTTGGTGGCTGTGTCAGGGTGACAAATGTAAAGCTTGGTCCCTTCCTCTTGGGGCTCACAATGTAGTAGGGGGAGATGGGAGCAGGGAATGGGATGAGGCTGTGGAGTCAGATAAGGGCCTAATAGAGGAGATTATCCTATTTCCTATGAGTAAACTTTGAAAGATGAATAGGTCTTTGCTATGGGGAAGTGGGATAAAAGAAAGGGATCCTGGGTAGAGACAGCAGTGCCCTCTCTATTATAACACAGCATGCCCTATTTAGGGAACTGCACAGAACGATGGATGGTGCACTGGCTACAAGGGATAGTGTAAAAAGAAAAGGGCTAATAAGTAAGGAAGATACAGTTTCTCAAAGATCCCTTCAGAAAGATTTTAAGCCAATTAATATCTTTTTTCCTGTCTTACAACTGTAAATAAAATTTCTATGTCACAAAAATATTAGTATGTGAGGGAATTACAGTGTTAGGTGGATTATACTTTTTGTATTAACCAAAATGCCACACTTATTATTAATCCTTTCTAACACCAAGAGAGCTACTCTAAGGCATTCAGTTTTCATACTCAAAAGTACTGAATTTACTTTCAAACTATTAAGACAATAGCATATTGTTTGAAACTCTTGTATTAATAAATTCATAGTAATCATTCCATTGTCTCATACCTGCACGTTGTAGCAAACAAAGCTCGTTGATACTTATATATTTCTTAAACACATCCATACAAACCTATAAAAGTCACGAAAAATGTAAAATTACCTTTTTATATTTCATAAAATCTACACAAATTTCAGTCCTATCTTTTTGCTTATTCCAATTTTTTTAAGTCAATTGAAAGCAATGGAATAAAGAAGCTGATGTTAGGTTAACTAAGATTTGAAATGTATGTTGAATTCATTACAAAAATCTTATTCAGAGAATCTCTGTCAAAGAAATAGCCTAGGAAACAGAGTCAAGATTAGCAATCAACTGGGGAAGGGAGGACTTCTTTTACTGGTATAAGGAGAAACACATGGACCAATGGATTAGAACAGAGATCCTATAAATAGACCCACTCATACACAATCAGCTGATTTATGACATGGTGATACTGCAGTGCAGTGGGGGAAAGGATGGTTTGGGGTCACCTGGAGATACACATGGGAAAAAATATGTATCTAGACCTTCTCACATCCTAAACAAAAATTAATTCTAGATGGCTTAGAGTTCTAAATGTAAATATCAGACAAGACAAGAAAACTTTTAAAGGAAAAACATAAAAGAACATCTTCATGATCTTGGCAAAGCTTTCTTGAACAGCATGTAAAAAGTCAACACCATAAAAGGGAAAAAAATATATAAGATTGGACTATATAAAGATTAATAATTTTGTTTACCAAAGACACTTTTAAAAGGGTGAAAAGTTTGACCCACCTCCTAGAGTAATGGAAATAAAAACAAAAATAAAATAGAGATTTAACTAAGCAAAAATAAATAAATAAATAAATAAATAAAATAAAAGGGTGAAAAGGCCTGTTGATGGAATGTAAATTGGTACCATTATGGAGCACAGTATGGAGGTTCCTTAAAAAACTAAATATAGAACTACCATATGATCCAGCAATCCCCCTCCTGGGCATATATCTGGAGAAAATCATAAATTGAAAAGATACATGCACCCCAACATTCACTGCAGCATTATTTACAATAGCCAAGACATGGAAGCAATCTAAATGTCCTATGGCAGAGGAGTGGATAAAGAAGATGTGGTACATATAGACAATGGAATATTACTCAGCCATAAAAAAGAATGAAATAATGCTATTTGCAGCAAGATGGATGCAACTAGAGATGATCATACTAAGTGTAGTAAGTCAGAAACAGACAAATATGCTTATATGTGGAATCTAAAAAAATGGTACAAATGAACTTATTTACAAAATAGAAATAGAGTCACAGATGTAGAAAACAAACTTACGGCTTACCAGGGGGAAAAGGGGAGGGGAAGGGATAAATTGGGAGATTGGGATTGTCATATACATACTACTATATATAAAATAGATAACTAATAAGCACCTACTGTACAGCACAGGGAACTCTACTCAATACTCTGTAATGACCTATATGTGAAAAGAATCTAAAAAAGAGTGGATATATGTATATATATATAACTGATTTACTTTGCTGTACACATGAAACTAACACAACATTCTAAATCAACTATACTCCAAAAAAAATTAAAAAAATAAAAGGGTGAAAAGGCAACTTGTAAAGTAGTAAAAGTTATCTGCAATACGTATATCCAACAAAGCATTTGTATCTAAAATATATACAGAATTCTTAAGATGGATGAGAAAAAGACAATCCTCTAGAATATAGGCAAAATATTTAGATATTTACAGCAAGGGGATATTCAAACACCTAACAAACATTTTGAAAGATGCTCAACTTCATCAATCACTAGGGAGAGTATCACTCCCCACCCACTAGAATGGCTTAAATTAAAAGGCTGATAACACCAAGAGCTGGTGAGGATGTAAAGCAACCAGAACTCTCAAACATTGCTTGGTTAGAGTGTAATTTGGTAAACCACTTTGGAAATCTGTCTGGCAGTATCTACTAAAGTTGAATATATGTAGACCCTTTGACCCAATAATTCCAGTTTTACGTATAACCCATCAGAATGTGTTCATATGTTCACCAAAAGACATGCAGAACACTACTGTATTTACCAAATTTAAAAATCACCCATCAAAAGCAGTATTTATCAAAAAAAAAAAAAAGCAGTATTTATCAACAAAAAACATTTTGATATACTCATACAATGGAATATTTAATATTATACAGCAATGAGAAAGAAGCATCTACAATTAAGTAAAAAAGTACAGATGAATCTCAAAAATGTTGAGCAAAAGCAGCCAGAAACAAAAGAATACAAATTGTATGATTCCATTTATGTAAAGCACAAAATCAGGCAAAGCTCATATATTAGGAGTTGATGAAAATCTGAATTAAAACATATGACTGAGATGGTTATTAAAACAATCTCTACTTCAAAGACTTAACATATTTTACCTTTTCATCCCCTTGCTCAGGCACGTGAGCAAACTTGCACTGTGATCGCTCACAGCCACGTAATGTATTAAAATGAAATTTGCAATATCTATGGGGTATCATCAACCCTAGGGACTTCTGGAACACCTAGAAAATTAGACAAATTCCCTTTCTGTGTTAATTGTAAAACACTTACTGCAATCAAGTGAGAAAGTATTTGAAACAATCAGAAATATTAAACATCCAAAAAAGTATCACGATAAATTGTTTGCTGACTTGATAAAAAGTAACTCCAAACAATTTATATTTTTAAAAATTATGAAAAAAATCAATTTAAAGTTATTTGTCTGAATTTCTGCAATTTCCTTTAGTGTAAAACTTTTATATTTCATCAAAGTTACTACCATTTTACTTTACGTGGTTTTAAAAGTTTATACTTTCCCTCCTCCTTCTCATGTGCCTGCCCTTTTAACTTGTATAAAAAGTTAATTCTGTAATAATATGCATATTTCAGATGCATTTATTAGAACCAAAAATCTCCTTAGCTTTTCTGATTACTGGAAAAAGGCAATGAGTGAAAGCTTTTTACAACAGGCTTTTCCTATCAACTGCTTTATATCACTAGCTTTCTCCTTCATCACAGGGAACTATTCATCCTGTATTTTCTGTTTTGGATATCCCATCCCCCACCCTCTGCCTTAAACCTGTTATACTGTTTGTGAATATCCTCTGAATCGCTACCCATTTTCTGTCCCTTACCACCAACCCCCATTTAAAATCCATAAAATGTCCAGAACTGCTTAAATGATGATAGGGAAATTAATCAGAAAGCCCCAAAGCACAAGCTTATAAGATTATTATTATTTTTTTTAATGGGGCGCTTACCCCTATAGTTTTTTCCCTCTTAAATATTTCACAAATTTCAGGATCCTGCGGTTTTAGAAGAGAATGTTTTCCTGGAAATCTGAAATCTAGAAATGATTAAGAATGACATTACATTCCAATATGTTACAACTTATTCCTTTCATAACAATCAAACAGATGACTACTACTATCTGCTTTAATATTTCACTTTGGACTTCTTGTGCTCAGTTCAAGGTCTGCTGCTGTGGTATGTTCCTGTGAAATATACAGTAATTTACATCTTAGGTGTTCCTTAAGGATGTCTAGATCTGAACTTAACATTTTAAACTCATTATAAGCTAAAGATGCTTTCTTAAAAGCCTTACACAGCAGAATTGAGTACTATATTCAAATGATTGTAAGTTAAACAGACAAATATTACACACAATAAACCTTTCTTAGGGAAGAAAACTACTGACAAACCCAGGTGCTATGGACCGACTGTGTCTCCCCCCAATTCATATATTGAAGCCTTAACCCCCAAAGTGACTGTATTTGGAGTTAGGGCCTTTTGCAGAAGTAATTAAGGCTAAATGGGGTTGTAAAAATGAGGCCCTGATCTGATAGAATCAATGTTTTTATAAGAGACACCAGAGAGCTTTCTCTCTCTCTCTCTCCCCGCCCCCCGCACGTACATGCACCAAGGAAAGGCCATGTGAGGACTTAGTGAAAAGGCTGCCGTCTGTAAGCCAGGAAGACAGCCAGAAACTGAACTCTACCAGAAACTTGATCTTGGACTTCTAGCTTCCAGAACTGTGTGAAATGAATATCTGTTGTTTAAGCCACCCAGTCTGTGGCATTTTGTTATGGCAGCCCGAGCTGACTATTATACCAGGGATCATTATCCCTTAATGTTAGTCTTTTAAAATGAGAATTAGGACATTTAAAAATTATTTTTTCTAAAGATAACACAAAAATGTTTTCATCTTAAGCAATTTCATTTTTCATTTTGGCAGCATCCAGATATAATTTGGGACAAGCTGACGTTTTTGCTGCATAGCTTTGCAGTACTTTTCATTATGAAACCGGTAAAGCTTTTTAAGATAAAACACGTGATCATCATGGGCTTGCTGCTACAGTACACAACACCAGGCAGCATGAAGTCAGTAATGGGAAGTCCAGAAGAGTTAGGTGTGAGCTACATACACAACAGGATTTTATTGTTTCTAAATTAATTCTTCAATCTAGTTTATTTTTACACAGCATTATGAATTATCGAAAAAGACACAAATTCTAAACTACATTCTAAATTTCTAAAACACTCACTTAAAATATGAATATTTTAGGTATAGACTATAATTCACCTATACTAACACTATTGCATAAATATAGATATCTCAGAAGTTGCTCCATCAAAAGTACTAACTAAAGGTACACAAACCTTCTAATCTTAGCATATTCTATACTTATTTCAGTTTTTTTCTCTTCTTTTTTTTGGGGGGCCCTGCCACACAGCTTGCAGGATCTTAGTTCACCGACCAGGGATTGAACTTGTGCCCCCTGCAGTGGATGTGCAGGGTCCTAACCACTGGACTGCCGCCTGGGAATTCCCTCAATTTCTTTCTCAACTTTTTTGTTTTGGGTGGAAAAATCTCCTGTATCATTTCTATATTATCAAAAGCCAACAGAATTTTACTAAGAAAATCGTACCATTCATCCAGGGCTTCAGTAATGTGTCTTCCTGGTGAGCACTTAGATTCAAAGGTGGCACTGGCACTGATAAGCACAGAGGTTTGGGGCCCAGCCCTGCCAACTGACATTCACCAACCACATTATCTGTATTTTTAGAATCGCTGCTGTGTGAGAAAACCCAAAATCAGAATTTAAATTTATTCTAAAAACATAAAGTAATGAGAATCAAATAAGTAGAAACACATCCTAATGATAGTATTGATGTAGTCTACATACTATGCTGTGTACTACCATCATGTACTGATTCTTCAGTATTTTCAATAGGTTGTTCCTGCCTTCTTAACTAGAAAACTGATACTTGTTAAATGGCTAGGGTATGGGTAAAAGTGGGGTGGTGGGGTTAAAACTAGAGCGAAGTATTTCTGATCATGTCAGACAAAAGGTTTGAGGAGGAACTGGACTAGCATCCAAATCCAGAGAAGATCATGCAATGATTCTATTAATAGTGCAATAAAATAAATGAATTGTAAGTTATTCTTCAGGACATGTATATATAATAAATTTATACATGTACTTGAGACCTTCCTTTGGGAAGAAGGTATAAGAAATGTATTGTTCTAGGCTACTGATTTAAACAGCTGTGACTGTGTTCTAATATGTGAGATCCTATATAGCCAATTAAAAAAACCCCCTTAATCTGGAGGTCACTTAACCTAGAAAAATAAATAACTTAAGCAAGGGAGAGGGTGGAAAGTACCTCAGAGCTATCAGATATAAATGAATTTACTTTTTCGGAGAAAGACTTATACCCTCATTCAGATACTACAGTATTTTACCTTAAACACAATTCTAATAAAGCTTTTTCAGCTGGGGTTCCCTTGGCCAGCAGAGAGTAAAAATAGTAAGAAAAGGGGCCAATGCTTATAACAGTTGAAACCTAGTAGCACTGATGGGAGTTCAATAATTTCACACAAAAATATTTGTTTCTCTCCCCAACTTGGGATATCATTGATATGTGCAATTATCATACCCCCTCCAAATAAAACAAAATAAAAGCAGTAACATAAAACAAACAAATGTGAATTATGGAATTTTATAGATGGAAAAGATTATCAAGAAAAATTATCTTATTTTGATTGGGTAATGAAACCCAGGGTAATGTGGTGACTTACCCAATGTCACACTCCTGGTCATTATGGTAGAGCCAAGGTGATGACAAAACTCTGCAGGTTGCAACTATTTAGCTTGTAAGCAAAATGTTTTTAATAGGGAAAAAAAAAGTTAACCTTGTCACATTTTCTTTTTAAGATCTTCAAGTGGGCATGAACCATACGGGCTTCTATGCCAATCTAATTCTTACCTAGGCTTTTCTTTAACATAATGGTTCTCAAACTTGAACATGTAGCAGGATTAGTTGGTGAGTTTGTTGAAACACAGATTGATGGGCCCCATTTCCAGAGTTTCTGATTCAGTAGGTCAGGGGTGGGAACAAATAATTTATATTTATGACAAGTTCCCACATGATGCAGCTGCTCCAAGGACCACACTTTGAAAAACACTGTCTTAACATAAAAGAACTTGAACATAATTGTCACCTGACCTGACTGTGCCTTGCCTCAACAGCAAAATAGGTGTGGGGGGTGGATCAAATGACCTCCAAGGTGTCCTCTAAATCTAAATTTGGTATCTGTATATGTTCCAGTGAGTGTACTGTAGCTCTCAGTACTAATCGCTGCAGACATAGAAGATACCTGCAAATTGCAATGTTCATCTGATTTCAGCTAGTCTTACCTTCGTAGAAGTCACATACACATCTTTTTTTCTTTTATTTTATCACTATTCCTCATTCCTCCCTCAAAAAATATTTTAATGGCTCCAAACACTTAGTGATAGCTTTAAGGTAACTTACAATATCCCTGACGTCTGTATACACCTGACACATTACTTAAATAATACCCATGTACTGTTTACAGCATAGTAGCCCAAGTATATACAGGAGAGAATGAAAAGTATGCTCAAGATACAAATTACGTGAATGACTATTTTAACATTATGTAATTAAAAGTTATGTTACAGACCTTTTGCAAACTTCACAAATATCTTCTTTTTCTTCTTGAATAGTCACCTTGTCCAAAAATCTACACTGTGAAGAGATTATGGTTAAATAGTATAAGTGACTATCTCTGCATTCCATATTAGGCTATGAGGCTTATCAGATCAGAATGTACTAGATGTTAATTAAACGACTAGCTTATGGTCAAGCAGGAAAATAATTCTACTCTACATTATTTAAAATATGAACACTGATTTTAAAATCTCTGCTGTTAAGAAAAACTAATATAAATCAATACATTTTTCCCAATTTTTGATGTCACCTTTAATTATGCAAGCCACCATTTCAAATTATTTTGGACAATTAAAGTTATATTTTTATTCAGAAAAAAACAGCTTTGAGTGATTTTTATTTTTAGGTGGTATTTACCAACATAAATGTGTTTTTCATTAGAAATATTTATATGTATTTAAAACATTGCTACACTTAAAGCACTTTACAATTAGTAATTAGTGTTTTGGGAATTGTGATTCTCTAATTATAAGAAAATTATACATACTAGACCTTTGAAAAAACAAGCACCAAGAAAATAAACACCCCAAATCACCCATCATTTGGGCAGCCAGAGATAACCACTTAATATCTTACTTTATATCTTTCTAGTCTTTTTGAAGTACACAATCATATTTTACAATAATGGTACACACTATATATACTATTGTAACTATAAAAATCAACTGAGTAACACGAAACACTAGCAAATGGAAAGATATACCACGTTCCTAGATGAGAATGTTAAAGGTAAAAAATGTTAATTGCCTGCAAATTAATTTATACATTAAAAAAATTACAATGTGTGTTTAAAGCTCTTAAAAGAATATAAGAATAGCCAGAAATATTTTAGATTTACAATACATGTTCGTATCTTTTAAAGCAAGCCTTCCTGACTGTTTTTATTTTTCAAGTAATTGACAGTATGGAATTGGTACAGACCTGAGCAATTAATGAAATAAAAGACAAGTAAAAGAATCATTCTATACATAAAAATTGAAACTATTAAAGATGGCATTTGAAATTTGTGAGGAAATGATTCAATAAATAGTAACAGGGCTTCCCTGGTGGCACAGTGGTTGAGAGTCCACCTGCCGATGCAGGGGACACAGGTTCGTGCCCCGGTCCAGGAAGATCCCACATGCCGCAGAGCGGCTGGGCCCGTGAGCCATGGCTGCTGAGCCTGCACGTCCGGAGCCTGTACTCCGCAATGGGAGAGGCCACAGCAGTAAGAGGTCCACATACCACAAAAAAATTAAAAAATAAATATTAACAGAACAACAGGCTAGCTGACTGGATGGAAAAAAGCTTGGTACCAATTCACCATATGCCAAAATACTTTAAGTTCATTAAAGATTTAAATATAAAAAATACTGAAAGTATCAAAAATAAAATAAAGGTGAGTAGTTATATAATTTGGAGGCTGGAGAAAGCCTAAGCTGACACCAAAGGCAGAAACCATGAATTACAGTATCGGTAGGTTTGAATACAAACATTTAAAATATTTTCATATGCTAAGATGACAGAAGTCACCTGTCAAAATAAGAACAGAAAGGTTACATCGTTTCTACTTTTCTTCTTCCAAGATAAAATTTAAATTTATATTGATAAAAAATTTAAACATAATAAATAACACCAAAAAAGCACTAGAAAAAGATACAGGTGAACATTTTTGATGCAGAAACGGGGAAGGGTTTCTCTAAATACAACTCATAACTCAAATATCATAAAATAAAACATACATTTGAGGGGCTTCCCTGGTGGCACAGTGGTTGAGAATCTGCCTGACAATGCAGGGGACACGGGTTCGAGCCCTGGTCTGGGAAGATCCCACATGCTGCAGAGCAACTAGGTCTGTGAGCCACAACTACTGAGCCTGTGCGTCTGGAGCCTGTGCTCCGCAACAGGAGAGGCCGTGATAGTGAGAGGCCCGCGCACCACGATGAAGAGTGGCCCCTGCTTGCTGCAACTAGAGAAAGCCCTCACACAGAAACGAAGACCCAACACAGCCATAAAAATAAAAAATGAAATAAATTAAAACAAAACAAAAACAAAAAAACCACATACATTTGACTAAATAAAAAGCTCCTTCAAGGTAAAACCAAACTATTAAAGATGGCATTTGAAACCAAGTCAAACACAAATGAAAACCAAGTCAAACACAAATGAAAAAACAGGAAAAAGTTATGGCAACATATGACAAAGAACAAATATGCTTAATATATGAAAAGTTCCTGCAAATAAAAAAAGACCAAAATCCCAAAAGAAAAATGGGCAAAGGATGTAAAAGAGAAGTTCACAGAAGAAAATGTAAATGGCTTTTACACATACTAAAAGATGCTTAACTAGACTCATAAGAGAAAAGCAAATGAAAAGTCATTTGTAAAAATGTACAGATGGACAAAAATAAAAAAAATTTAATACTGAGTTGGTGAGTGTGTGGGGGAGAAAACTGTCATTCCCATACAATGTTGATGGAAGCATAAATCAAAGCAATCTCTATGTAGGGCAATCTGAAAATTCTACTTCTAAGAATTAATCCAAAAATGCTTGCACATATGCAAAATGCCTTATGCTCAAGGATGCATAATGCAACAATGTTAAAATAGCAAAAAATGGGAACAAACCAAGTGTCCATCAACAGTGTAACTTGTTGAATAGAGTATACCCATATAGTGGATAATTATATAATTGTAAAAACAAAGTATCATTACATATATGGAAAGGAAACAATCTCCATTATACATTAAGTTAAAAAAAGACAAAGAATGATAAGCTGTCGTTTGTATAAAATTAAAAAGAACACACAATAGGTCCAGTTTGAGAAATGGCAAATAAGTATCTCTTATTGGGCTAATCCTTCTTCAGGTAACAACTATAACTCTCAGATGAACTATAAAAAAAACTCTGCCTGAAAACACTGGAGAGATATGAAAAGTAGGCAGAATCTGGAGGAAAAGAGGGAATGACACTGGGTAACAGTCATGTTTTTATGGATTTATTCTTAAAGAGAGGCCTTAATTGGTTGGAACCACTGGGGAAGGCTAAAAATTTGCCATACTGACACAAAGAACCAGAAGACAGAGTACAGGGCAAAGTCAGAAACTGGGAAGTGAGGCTGGGAATCCTGGAAACTGGAGAGCCTAAGAGAGAAAGCCCCCAAATCTGCTTTAAACTTGGTCCAAATCTCTAGCTGACCCTTGAACTACACCTTTGTAAGGTAGACTCCAAACAACCCAGATGACACTAAACGAACTGAAAAAACATTTCAACTGCCTACTACCGCAGGGGAGTAACCTGGAGGCCAAGTCCACCCAAGTTAAAACCTAAGCATGCAATTACCAGACAGCCCAGCAACTGCAAACCTGGGCATTTATTTCAAAATACCAAAGTTACAGAGATGGAAAACATATTAATGGTTACTAAGGTTACAGAATTTAGGGGTAGGAAGGGATGTGTGACAAAGGGGTAGCATAAGGAATATCTCTGTAGTGATGGCATAATTATCTTGATTGCAGTGGTGGCTACAAAAATCTGCACACTTGATAATATACACAGAACTACATACACTCATTATACTAATACCAAATTTCTGCTTCTGATATTGTGCCTTAAGATGTAATCATGGAGGAAAACTACTTTTGCAACTTTCTGTGAATTTACAATTGTTTCAAAATAAAAATTAAAAAGTACACTAGCATTTCAACTATCTGGGGCTCAAAACTAGAATCATTAAGCAACTACTACCATGGTAAATCTAAAAATTGTTATATATGGATTCTGGGTATAACTGATATACAAGAGAAAGAAAAAACAAGGTCTGTAGAAAAGACAGAAATATATATATATGTAAAAGATCAGTAAGGAAGCATTTCTAAAAATTCACAGAAAACCATACATAAAAGCAGAAAAGTGGCAGGCTAGACATATGTCCTATAAATCAACCTATTTACCCTCTAAAGTTCCTAAAATACAAGGTGAGAGATGGATAAAGTTTGTTAATTCCCAAATTTGGGGGCCAGATATTTTAATGACAAATATTATTGACAGGGTCATGTATCAATATTTTCTAAAGAGTTGCTACTTTGAAGCTTACCACAGTATTAGAAAGATAAAAGTATCATTCCCCTTCTCTTAAACAAATCCAAAAAGTAGTACCACACTAGGAAGTAGATAAATGATTTGGGGGATTATTTTTAAAAGAGCTAATATTGAAAATAGTCTACATCTTTAAATATTTAGTGTTAAGAACTCAGTGAATTCTGGCAAACATCTCTTAAAATCTATCCTTGCAGAATTGAAAGCAAAAAGTCTTCTCTTCTGCTTTACGTAGAATAGAGTACAAACTGTTTATTTTTTAAAGCTTTAGAGCAAAGGTTGGCAAGCTATGGCAAGCTATAGCCTGCAGGCTGCCTGTTTTGTAAATAAAGTTTTATTTGAACACAGCAATTGACATTTATTTACATATTGTCTATGGCTTCTTTCTCCTTACAATAACAGAGCTGAGTAGCTAGGACAGCAACCATATGGCCCACAAAGCCAGACAAGTATTTACTATCTAGTCTTAAAGAAAAGGTTTGCTGACCCCTGCTATAGAGTCAAGGGATTCTACTGTGTGACCCTGGACAAGATACTAAGTCTCAGTTTTTTCATCTGCAAAGGGAAATAGCAGTACACACTTCATGTGCAGTAAAGGAATAACTCAGTAAATCTGGGTTGTCCGTATGCCGTATGTTAAAGGTCTGGCCTATGACCTGCTCCTAGAAGGTAACTTATAAGCCCTTGGAATATGCTGCTTGATTGTGTGTCTTTGTTTACCTGGGTGTCTGGGATCACAACAGATAATGTAAGCTAACAGTGTAATTTATGGAAGAGGCCTTGGGCCACTCCAGAAAGTCTTTGTGATTTATGACGGGGTCCTTGAGCCATGTGGTATCAGCTTGACCTCAGGAGGGACTGGATGGAGACTGAGTGACTAAGGTCAGCTATGCAGGTGGTCAACCATGCCTATGTGGCTGACCCCAATAAAAACCCTGACCAAGCTTCAGGCAAGTCCCTGGCTGGCAATATTCTGTTTTTGTCATACATCACTCCTGGGAGGAGCAAGCAGTGTCCATGTGACTCTATTGGGAGAGAAAAACTGGAAGCTTGTACTCCGTTTCTCCTGTGCTCTGCCCTATGTGACTCTTTCTTTTGCTGACTTTAATCTGTATTCTTCCACTGAAATAAACTGTAACCTTGAGTTACAATAACAGCTTTGCTGACCTCCATGAGTTCTTCTAGCAAATCACTGAACCTGAGGGTGGCTTTGGGAACTCCTGAACAGCACCTCCTTATATCATAGGGATAAGATATAACCAGTGGTAAGTCTCTAGCACTGGCTGGCTGGCATTTAATAAAGGTTCAATACATAGTGGCTGTTATCATCAAACCATTAAGCAAGTACTTTGTGATATTTTTATTCATGCTACAGGACACTTCTAACACTTAAAGACTTTTTTTTTTGATGTGGACCATTTTTTAAAGTCTTTATTGAATCTGTTACAATATTGCTTCTGTTTTATGTTTTGATTTTTTGGCTCTGAGGCATGTGGGATCTTAGCTCCCCAACCAGGGATCGAACCTGCACCCCCTGCACTGGAAGGCGAAGTCCTAACCACTGGACCTCCAGGGAAGTCTCAAAAGACTATTTTCAAATGAGGTTCACACTCAATATTCATTCAACAACTATTTGGGACTTCCCTGGCTGTCCAGTGGTTAAGATTCTGCACTTCCATTGCAGGGCACACAGGTTTGATCCCTGGTCAGGGAACTAATATCCTGCATGCCGCGCGGAGCGGCCAAAAAAACCCAATCATTTGTGTTATTGCTCTGTTTTTTGTTTGTTTGTTTGTTTTTTCACGGTACGCGGGCCTCTCACTGTTGTGGCCTCTCCCGTTGCGGAGCACAGGCTCCGGACGCGCAGGCTCAGCGGCCATGGCTCACGGGCCCAGCCGCTCCGCGGCATGTGGGATCTTTCTGGACCGGGGCACGAACCCGTGGACCCTGCATTGGCAGACGGACTCCCAACCACTGCGCCACCAGGGAATCCCTCTGTGTTATTGCTCTGTATAAGCCACTGCTCTAGGTGCTAAAGATTCATTTGTGAGCAAAATGGACAAAAATCTTTGCCTTCATGGAGTTTCATTCTAGCACGAAGAGATGGAGGTAAGCATAAATAAGTAAATGTAAAGTATATTATATCATGATAAATACAAGAAAGGGGGATATGAAATGTTGACAGAACGGAGAATACTGGAATTTTAGGTTGGATGGTTATTGGAGGTCTCCCTAAGAACATGAAATTTGAGTAAAGATGTGAAGGAAATAAGAAAGTAAACTACATCTTTTTTTTTTTTTTTTTTTTTTG
>NW_020172172.1:2188256-2258117 GCF_003031525.2 Neophocaena asiaeorientalis asiaeorientalis
TTTTTTTTTTTTTTTTTTTTTAGGAGCTAAAATGGCAAGGGCAAAGGCCGTGAAGTGGGAGAAAGCCTGGTTTGTTCCAAGAACAGCAAGGAGGCTAATGTGGTCAGAGTAAAATGGATAAGGAGAGTAGTCAAAGAGATCAGAGAGGTAACAACGTAGGGTAGGGTTAGGGGGAACAGATAAAGGGTCATGTAGGTCACAGTAAGGAATCTCAATATTAAAAGCCACTGGAGAGTTTGAAGCAGAAGAATAACATGATCTAATTTATGCTATGTTGAGAATAAACTACAAGAGGACAATATCAGAAGCTGGAGAAATGTTAGGAGACCGCTGCAGTAATTCAGGCAGGAGATGGTATTAGGCGGGGCCTGGGCCTGGGCCTGTGTGGTATGTGTGGGAGTGATGAAAAGTGAATAATTTCCAGACATCATCTGAAGCTAAGGCCAGCAGGATTTCCTTACAGTCTGGATATGGAGTGAGAGAAAAAGAAAGTAAGAAAATCCAAGGTTTTTGAGCCTAAATAACTTATAAAGGATAGAGTTGCCTTTAATAGAAAAGGTGAAAATTACAGGAACGGCTGGTTTGTGGTAGGGTAGGGGACATCTAACAGGAGGTCAGTTTTGAACATGTTAAGTTTGAGAAGTGTAATTGGACATCCAAGTGGAAAAATCAAATAGGCAACTAGACAGAAAGGTCTGCAGCTCGGAGACAAAGTTCAAGCTGGAGATATCAATTTGAGAGTCTTAGCACACAAATGGCATTCAATGCAATGAGGTTGGATGAGACCATCTAAGGAGCAAATCTAGATAGGAAAAAAGAACAGACTCCTGGTTTAGGCACTGGGTCGCTCCAACATGTAGAGGTCAGGGAGATCAGGAGAGACCAGCAAAACCAACTGGGAAGTTGCAGACAGACAGGACACTAGGCGTGCATGTTTAACCTGAAAGCCATGTGAAAAAAATGTTTCAAGGAAAGCGTGATCAACTGTTAAATACCGGTGATAGGTTAAGTAAGATTAAGACTGAACTATGTCTATTAGACTCGGCAACGAGCAGGTCACTGGAGAGTTTAAGACAGGTAGTTTTGGTGGAGGTGAAGGTGAGTATCTTTGGAACTGGAGGAGAGAAACTGGGGATAGAGGGTCTAGACAAGTCTTTGGAGAAACAGGACGACAGGTGAAAAGGAAAATGGGACCATGAAAATGTATTTTTGGTTTTGTTTGAAGATGGGAGAAAAGCATGCTTATGTTGAAGAGAATGATCCAGTAATGAAAGGAGAATTACTGGAGTAGTATTTTAAGAGGGAAGAGATGGATTCTAGCACACAGGTAGAAGGGAATAGCCTTGGCCTGTTCATCCAGTGTAATAGAAGTGAAGCTGGTGTTTTGGGAACAGGTGCAGGTAGGTGGCCTAATGTACTGGTAGGAACTTCTTTTCCAATTACTTCAATTTTCTTGGTAAAGTAGGAAACAAGGTTGTTAGCTATGAGGACAAATGAGGAGGAATAAGGAGAAAGAAACATGAAATAGTTGTCTAGGAGTCAATTAAATTATTCAAAAGGTTAAGACAATCATACACATTATCTGGCAGATAACTGATACCCCAAATTTTCTCCATATCATACACCAGTGGTATGTTCCAACATCAAGTTAGGTTTAGCTCCAATTCCTATGCCTTCTACATCTGTGGTCGAATAACTGATGCTTGCATTCATACCACTCAGGCACTATGATATTCTAAAATTTCAAAGAAGATCAAATGATATTCAGTACTTTGTACTTAGTGAGGCAGGAAGATATGTAACAATTTAGAAAGATTTACATAGGTTTAAGAACTTTAGGATTCTAAAAAGCTAAATATATAATTATTTTCCCAGACAAGCGAAACTCTATTAATACTGTGCTTATGGCAAGCATCAAGCAGTATGTCCCATGGCCAGAATGACGTGACTCTTTTACTCAACAAAAAGGCCATTCCCTTGTCACCTGACAGCACTGCTAAGATGGACTTCTGTATTTACCACTATCTGGACCAAGAAATAAGAAAATGCAAAAGATTCCCTAGTACCTTTTCATCCAAGTCTGAACTTTTTGTGTGTTCACTGACGTCTCCCAGTTTTTCATCTGAAGAAGTCTCATTAGTAACTTCACCTAAGGAAATGTTTGCACCTTCGGAATCATGTTTTATCTCACTTGCTGAAAAGAAATAACATTCAACTGTAGAAACTTTAAATGACAAAATAACCAAGTCATTTAAAGATTGTTCTAAAAATGAGTTAGAATTCAGAGACTCTTTTAAAGTCCAATGTGACAAATATGAAGCAGCATTTTCAGCAAATTATACATTTATTCCTCCCTCTCTATCAAAATAACTCCATTACATGGTATAAAAAGAATTGGCAGTAAGACAAAATTGAGACATAAAGATAAATTTAAGAATCTTTCTTGATCATGTCCAGCTATTTTTCAATATATTTTTAAAATTTGCAAGTTTTTGAAATTAACTTTCAAATTATTTCCTGTAAAGATTCAGTTATTTAAACTTAGGATTAGCTATTATTAAAAAAATATTAAAAGGGACTCAGATTTAAAATGTGGTAAAGCTTAAATATATATTTCAGTTTCAAAAATGAGACTACAAAAATTGCTAAGGTCAATTATCTTTTGTAGATAAAGCCTAACAAAGTTATTTATTAAATAATCAACTGGAAAATTTCTCAAAATCTGATCTGCCAACCAGGCAAAACTGAGGAAAAACTGACAAACTGTAAAACGTGGTTGACAGACTCTAAAATGAAAAGCTTCCTATTTTAATGAATTCATTCTGACTATGCCTAAATAGAGATATAAAAATACTTCAATATTACACATTCTGAAAATGTCAAATTTTACCTGCTGACAAGGAAGCACAGATCTCTGACTTCATCAATTCAGGATCCAGTACAGGGAGTTCTCTATTATAAAGCAAACAGAGCTTACACATTATAACATATTCTAGCAGAACTATCCACTCCTCTAAACATTACACAATACTAGCTTTAGCAGCCTGGTGAACACCAGCTCAAGTCCTCCAAGGCCAGAGTACTATTCTGGGATAGCACACCCAAGCAGATTCTGCATTTGGTTCTTTTTTTTTTTTTTTTGCGTTACACGGGCCTCTCACTGTTGTGGCCTCTCCCGTTGCGGACGCGCAGGCTCAGCGGCCATGGCTCACGGGCCCAGCCGCTCCGCAGCATGTGGGATCTTCCCGGACCGGGGCACGAACCCGTGTCCCCTGCATCGGCAGGTGGACTCTCAACCACTGCGCCACCATGGAAGCCCCTGCATTTGGTTCTTTAATCACATTCGCCACAATTGTTAGGGAGTGCTGCCACTCAAACTTTGTTACTCAGAGAGAACTGACGACATATACCAGGCATTTAAAACATTTCTAAAGTATTACACCAATGCAAGATAATGTTTACCTCCTACTCTTAAGCATGTGTATGTATGTCTTACCGCCAATGTAAAAGGAAGAGTGTGAGAGCAGTTTGAATCTCTTTTTGTAGTTTCTGAAGACAACCTAAGGTCTAAAGGTAACAGCTATGGAGATCAGAGTTAAACCAACCTGGGTTCAAATATTGTTCTGCCACTTACTATGTCAACAGTGGCAAAATTATTTAAATTCTTTGAGTCTAACCGTATCTGTAAAATGAGAATACCACTTACCCACGAGGTTATTGTGAGGATTAAATAAGATAAAATGTCCTTAAAGCCAATGGCATAGGCTCAACAAATGAAAACTACAGCTATAGGAGCCACTCAAAAACAAGTGGCCAGGGCTTCCCTGGTGGCCCAGTGGTTAGGAGTCCACCTGCCGATGCAGGGGACATGGGTTCGCGTCCCGGTCCGGGAAGATCCCACATGCTGCGGAGTGGCTGGGCCCGTGGGCCATGGCCGCTGAGCCTGCGCGTCCGGAGCCTGTGCTCCGCAACAGGAGAGGCCACAACACTGTGAGGCCCATGTACAGCACAAAAAAAAAAAAAGTGGCCAAACACTATTCCATTTTTAAAAACTTGGACAACAGTATATAGAAGTACACAGAATAAAATATAATAGGACTTCCCTGGTGGCGCAGTGGTTAAGAATCCGCCTGCCTGGACAAGAATAAATGCATTTATATAACTTTAAGTTTATAGACACATGTATGAAAACCAATGGCTTTTTAAATTATATGATATTATACTTTGTGAGAGGGATTTTCCTTCCAAGTTTCAACGTTACCTCAATTATTCAGAACCTTAATTCTGCTTTTTAAAAAAATTTTCTCTGAAAATAGTATCATCTTTGATTTTCTGCTTTGAACTACCTTATCATTTTAAAAAACTTGTGTATGTAACAAAAAAAAGGAATCCGCCTGCCAATGCAGGGGACACGGGTTCAAGCCCTGGTCCAGGAAGATCCCACATGCCGCGGAACAACTGAGCCCGTGCGCCACAACTACTGAGCCTGCGCTCTAGAGCCCGCGAGCCACAACTACTGAGCGCACGTGCCAAAACTACTGAAGCCTGCCTGCCTAGAGCCCGTGCTCCGCAACAAGAGAAGCCACTGCAATGAGAAGCCCGCACACCACAACGAAGAGTAGCCCCCGCTCACTGCAACTAGAGAAAAGCCCTTGTGCAGCAATGAAGACCCAAAGCAGCCAAAAATATAAAATAAATTTTAAAAAAGAATGGGAAAATAAAAGTACAAACAAGACACAAATATATACAAATCTCCTCCCCCAATTCATACCTCTTGACTCATATCTGTCTACTAGAATAACTCCATTTCAGTATTTCAAAGGTCTCTCCAACTCAACATGTCTAAATTTACCTCATGACCAGCATCCCTCCCCAATCCTGCCTGTTTTCATCAGAGAATTGTAATGCCCTTCTTTGAAACAAGAGAAACCAGGTATCATCCTTAACTCCTACCTCTAACCTCGCCCCCATTTGAGTAATCAATCTTCACTTCCTAAACCTCTCTCAAATCCACTCCCACTTCTGGTTGAAGTCACCATGTCCTTTGGTCTAATTATGACAATAGCTCCTTGCCAATTTGTTCTCCACACCAGAGCTGTCATGATTTTTAAAATGTAAATCTGATCAAATTCTCTACTGGAAGTAAAGTCCTTCAGTGAATCCCTACATACTCTTAGGATAAAGTTCAAGCTCACCATGAATTCTAGTTTGTCTAGGATGATCTGTGTATGCCTCTTATCCTGGCATATTAATTATTAATACCTCCCCCCCCATTTCCCTCTCAAAATTTTTGCAATTCAGAAGATCAATTCTATGGTCATCCTATTTACAAAGCCCTGCACGACTGAGCTTTCTGCATATTCTGTAGGTTCATTTCTTGCCACCTGAACACTAAGCCATGGGATGTTATTTCTGTCTCTCAGTTGTAACATGCTCTTCCCTGCAGGCCCACCTATAGACTACTCCTTCCCTCTCAATTTTCTACTCACTTTTCTTCACCTATTGCCTAGTTCCTATTCTTTAGTGTTCAACTTAAATGTTACTAGGGCGAGGAAGCCTTCAACACCTTGCACTTTTCCTATCATATTTTATTGTATTTGCTTAATCATTTGCAGCCCTTGATAGACTAAAAGCTCTGTGAGAACAAGGTCCATGTGCATCTAGTTGCTAACCATATACTCAGCACCTAACATCCTCCTGGCCAGACACTAGGGAGACGCAAATGAAGATGCCTCTCTCCTGTCTACAAACTCCCAGCATAGGAGGAGGTGCACATACAAGGAGACATAATATACTGAGATCTGTGCCAAGAGAACTACTAGAACAAATCCCTAGAATAATATCTCAGATGTGATTTAGAGGACAAATGAATGAAAAGAAAGGAACTTTTGGATAAAGAAGCACATGCAAAAGGATTCAGATAATGACATATTGTGGAAACAGTGACCTGCCTGCTCTGCTTATCTTTTATTAGCCTCCCCCCACACTTTCCTCCCCACCAACCCCATAGCTGCCAAAGACAGAATGGATGCAGATCCACTAAAGAGCCATAATAAGCCATGCCAATCAATTTAGACTCTATCCTCAGGTGGCTGAGAACCACCGGAGTACTGTAAGCAGTCACTGGCAGATCAATTTCTACTTCAAAATATTACTGTGGAGGAGGATATACTAAGAGATTTCAGGAAGATTAACCAGGAGCTAATTGCAATAATTTAGAAGAAATATGAATAAGATAGTAGCAGTGAGAATTGAGAGAAAGGAAAAACCATGAGAGATATTCAAGGTAATAGCATGAATAGGATTAACTGACTCAATAAATAGAGAATTGAGGGCTGTTTCTAATTATGCTGAAAGTTACATTCACAAATAGGTACAGCCCAGACACACAGAAGGTTATTCCTTAAAAAAAAAAAAAAAACCCAAAACCCAAAAAAGTAAATAAGTATAGCAAGTGTACTGCTTTAATTTCAAAGTATTACAATAGTATTTTAACACTGCTGGTATAGTTCGCAAGAGTGAGAAACTTTTTACTATGAATAAGTAACTTACAGGGAAGGTAAAATTGCACATGCCACTCTTGTTAGAAGTAATTTAGTTTTGTTTTGAATTTGCAAGACACAAAGTTAAATTCAACTAGATTAGGAAAAATAAAATTGTAACCCCCATAAATATATTACAGCTTTCATTAGTGGAGTAGAAAGGGGGAAAAATGAAGGGTAGAAGGAGGAAAGGAGAGAAACAGACTTGGGTGAGGCTACAGAATACAGGGAAACAAAAGAGAAGATCTGAGCAAAAAGGAGAGGAGAATAAGAGAGGCTTCTGAAGAACCACATAGATTACATCAGGTTTACCCTCTAACAGAGCATTTTTCAAGGGGGTGATGTAATTTAATGGGTTCCAACAAGGATTTTTAAATAAAACAGAATAAAATACAAAATATGATACTAGACCACATGTAGTAAGGGAAATACTATTTTTATAAATCTATTGTCTTACATATTCATAGGTAGGTACCAGACTGTAATGTAAAATGTATCTTTAGTATGGGTAACTGACAAACAGGTTTGAAGACGACAGATCTAAAATAATTATTAGCAGAAAAAGCTTGAAAACTAAGAGAATGTTATTGCCCAAGAAAAATTCAGAAAAAATTCCCAAGAAAAATTCAGAATGCCCAAGAAAAATTCAGAATGTTATTGCTTCCTTTTGAGATGCTAACTAGCTGAGTGCAGTCAATGTTCACTTATTTACACACTCACATATTGTTTGCGAAAAGGACTACCATAAACTCACTGGGGCAGTTATTCTGCAGATAACAGTGGCCCAAAACAGAAATATTACAGTATCCAATTCAGTGGGCCAGAGGTTCCCAAGCCTGATGCCAGGATGTGAGGTGCTCGGTCTCCTAATATTATAAACGATAACTCCATCAAGTACAGTACCATTTATTTCAGCAAAAACAAACAATGGTTTATGCGGTCCAAAAGAGAAAAAAGTAAAAATCAGAATGATGCTTCTTCATACTGCACCACCTGCTACTTTAAAGGATGAGGGCTTCCCTGGTGGCGCAGTGGTTGCGAATCCGCTTGCTATTGCATGGGACACAGGTTCAAGCCCTGGTCCGGGAAGATCCCACATGCCGCAGAGCAACTAAGCCCATGCATCACAACTACTGAAGCTCGTGTGCCTAGAGCCCGTGCTCCGCAACAAGAGAAGCCATGGCAATGAGAAACCTGCACACAGCAACGAAGAGTAGCCCCTGCTCCCCACAACTAGAGAAAGCCCACGTGCAGCAACGAAGACCCAACGCAGCCATAAATAAATAAATGAATTAATTAATTAAAAAAATAAAGAGGAGGACGAGATGAGAGAGGAAAGGGGTCAAAAAGTAAATAATGTTCTGTGGCAGTCTACAGAATAATGGATTTGAAGCCATGTAAAGAACCAAAGTGCCACTCTTCCAGCATGCTGTTTTGGGGAGGGGAGATCGACTTTGGAGCAGGTTGCCCTGCGTCCAGATCTCAGCTCTGATGCTTACTAGTTGTGTGTCCTTTGGAAAGTTAGTGACTTTGGCTCAATTTTAAAGATATGGTCAATCTCAGAATTGTTCTACTTAATGAAATAGCATAAGTAATGTATCTAGCACAGGGTAGACACTAAATGTCAGTTCTTACAATTAAGTGTAAAATTGTGCATTATAGTTAGAGTGCCTCAGATATTCAGTGGACAGGGAGAATGGAGTAAGATGAGCTTCTTGAAAGACAGGCCAAAGAGTCTAAATAAATGAGGGAAAGAAAGAGAATGACCTTTACTTTTGCTGGAAAGCATTTTTTGTTTTTGTTTTTGGGGTTTTTTTGGTCATTTGGTATTGTAAACCTGGTGACAGAGGCCAGTCTCTTGGGAAACAAACTGATTCCCCAAGATCTGAGAAAGTAAGTGGGGTGGATTTCTTGAGACAATATAATTTACCCAGCATAGATCCATGCTAGGCATGGTCTAAATGGGACTCAAATGCCTGAGCAAAAGTAATAGGCTTTTATTTTCTGTACAGTGGTGCTAGGTATTTTTCCCCCTAGAAGTTTATTATTTACCAGCTCTAGAATGTACAATGGCTTTTCATGGATTTAAGTCCAAGTTGCAAAGGTGGTATAAATGATCCAAACTGATCACCAGCATCAATTCTATACCAAGTTCAAATTTTGATGCCTAATTTTCCAACCTTCTTAGTCTGGTATCACCCTACTTACCAAGTCTTATTTTTACTATTCTTAAACATCTATCTGCTTTAGAAAGAAAGGATTCACTGTCTCCATTTACATATATTCCAATGCTTGAGAAACAGCCTACAACATAGTAGGAATTGAAACCTTAATTCTCTCCCCTCCCTCAATGTATGAGTGACTGGGTTTACAAAGGCAAATGAGACATGGACACTTCCCGCCCTCAAGAAGTCCAACAGTTTATGTGAGCCATGGAATACAAGATACGGTACACAAAAGTTAAATATCTGTCTCACACACACACAAAGAGAAAATGATGTTCCCATGGAAAAGTGTCTGAGATATCTACTCTAAACCAAGAACTTATTATAGAGGATAACACCAAAAACAAAGAGGAAAGAAAGAAAGAAAAATAGAGAATATACACAAGAGTATATATTCTTGGGCAAATGTATTTACATTGGTGGGTACCAAGATGAAAAGTAGACTGTATTCAGTAACAAAAAATATGTTCTCCTCTCAAGACTTCACTGAACTCATTAAATGTTGCATCTACAAAGAAAATAAAACAAGACTAATAACTGTGTTTATAATAAAATGGGCAAATAAAACATATTTTATCAAAATTATTAAGGTCTACTAGATTAGTGTATGTTTTGTTGGCTAAAGTTAAATTTTCTGATTCCTGTTGTGTAATCAGGCCTGTACAATGCTCTTAGTTGGCTGACTCAATCTGTTGAGTTCCTAACTATGTGAAGATTAAAAAAAAGTAGTCATGTTATCTGGTTTTTTGCTATTAAGTTGTATGAATTCCTTATGTATTTTAGATATTAATCCTTCATCAGATACATGATTTGCAAATACTTTCTCCCATTCCATAGGCTGCCTTTTCATTTTGTCTAGACAAATAGTGTATGATCTCACTTGTATGTGGAATCTAAAAGAAAGAACTCATAGGAACAGAGATGAATGTGTCAGCTAACCTTATTATGGTAATCATTTTGCAACATATACATATATCATCAAATTGTACACCCTAAACTTACATAAATGATATATCAAATATGTCTCAATAAATTTGGAAATAAAGAGAAAAAAGAAAAGTAAAAAAAAAAAAAGGTCCAATAGTATTAGCAGGTGAGAGATGTAAATTATATCATCATGAAATCAGTGCCATAAGTGAGGTAGCAAAAGGTGCTGTGGGAAAAGAGAACGGCTCCTACTTCTGTCTGAAGAAGTCATAATCTGCCCTGTACAACCATATTCATAGCTACCTTTACCTTCTGCCCACATTTTCTTATTAATTTTTACCTCTCCAAACTTTCTTCCTTCTTCCCCCTTGTTAATCTAAATCAATCCAACCGTTAAGGATCAGTACAAATTTTGGCTTTTCCAAGAGGCCCTTTCAACCCTCTTTTCTAAACTACTAGTGTTCTTGTACCTCAGTTTACATATTTTTGTTTCAAACACATTAGTCCCCACTTCCCCAGCTATATAGTAATTCCCGTGAATATCCGGCAGATTCTTAAAATCTCAATGATCCACTGTATAATATCACTTGACTGATATTCTAGCATACGTGATTGAACATATCCTATATTCTGGTACAGATTAACTGTCCAGCACTGACGATTACAGACATTCTCACATCTCTAACTAGACTTACAGGCTAATTCAAAAGTTTTACCTATTTCACCCATTATACATGTCTAAGTTCATCAGTTCAAGTCTTAGGGAATTAGTTCTAATATGCTTCTAATGCTTTGGATTTTAATATGGACTTCCCCCACAGTGGAGACTGACAATGAATAAGTATTCTAACATAACTTAAATACCTTACAAATAAACTCAGGTTTGTCTACCTGTTTTACCAATAAGAGGTAGTCCAGAGCTTCTGACAATTTCTGGGCATAGCCCTCCCATCTTCAATTTCTATTTCTGTAAAACAGAAACTCATTCTAACAGGTTTCAACCTCTCAGTGTCGTAGAGTGAGGAAACAGTAAGGTACTAATTAGCAACTGATTGGTAAAAGGGAGAGAGCTAACATTAGAAATTATGTTTTAAGCTTCATCTAGTTCTAGAACCATTAACAATTTTCTGTATAACTATTAGCAGACCCTCTGGTGATCATGCATCCATTTTTCCCTGTTAAGGTTTATCCTAGCACTGTGGATGACTGTAAAACTGGTATTTCCAGTGCAGAAAAATGAAAATATTAAAATAACTACTGAGGAAATTTTAAAGTTTATTTAAAAACCAAAACTTCAAAAGCAGGGATGAAAGAAAAAGAAGAGCTAAAAACAAGTATAATTGGTACTCCTGCCATAAAAGGAAATGAAGTTACAATAATAGAAAAATTATCTGAAGTAAATTTGATTCTTGGTTTGTCTTTTTTTTTTTTTTTTTTTTTTTTTTTTTGCGGTACGCGGCCCTCTCACTGTTGTGGCCTCTCCCGTTGTGGAGCACAGGCTCTGGACGCGCAGGCTCAGCGGCCATGGCTCACGGGCCCAGCCTCTCGGCGGCATGTGGGATCTTCCCGGACCAGGGCACGAACCCGTATCCCCTGCATCGGCAGACGGACCCTCAACCACTGCACCACCAGGGAAGCACAGGAACTAATTTCTTGTTGTAAAGAAGTATATTGATTCAGCAGTTCCTTTAGATTCACTTCAGTCCCTCCTTCCCCAAGTTAAACGTAAGTAAAATTAAATGTTTACTAAAAAGTGGCATGATCCAACTTTTCTGAAATTATATCCACATGTATGCCTAGACAGGCATACAAATTTTGAGTAATTAATTTGTTATTTTGGGTGGTGAGATTCCCTCCCTCTTACACTTTTAATATAATGAACACGTATCATTTTTATAAAATCAGCCATTATCCTAAGAAAGAAAAAAAAATATAAAAAACAAACTTTATGCCCAGTTTACAACATTTCTCTTTTTCTACCTTCAACTGCAGTTCACTATCAACATCTTGTTAGCTAACAGAGATGTTTGCCTTTGAAAGAGTTAAAAGCACCTTTAATTAACTACCTTTTATTGAGCTCTTACTATTCACTCAGTATTACACCAAAACCTTTCCCATCCCTTCATTGATTAATCCTCACGACCTTGAGAGGCAAGTACCTTCCCTTTTTACAGATAAGGTAAAATATGAACAATTTGCCTACAAGGTGACAGGGCTATTAGGGAAAGGAAAAGATTCAAAACCCTAGGTCAGACTATAAAGGTTAAGTTCTTGACCACTAATTTTAAACTAAGATAGTTCAAATCCAGATTCTGTTACTAGCAGTGTGAATCTGGACAACTGACAACTTGTCATCTTCATTTTTTCCACCTCAAAATGGGCAGATTACCATCCTCATTATGGACGGTTTTAAAAAATAACAGATAAAGCTCTTGGTCCTTCCTTTGGGATATAGAAAGTACTCTATTTGGTGATAAGTTACAAGTTATTGTCACACTGAGAACATCAAGAAGAATGTAATATCACAAAAGTAACTAAAATTTATGAATACCAGACAAATTTAAGTCATGTACTATTGAATCTTAGTGGAAAGTGTTTATGTTTCGAGTCTGTTCACAGAACATTCCAATATTCCAGTACTGTAACATACAAATATAAATTAGAGCTTAAGGAATTATAAAAATTTAGTAAAATATGACATAATAGTAAATAAAATTTAGGCCAATCAGATAGGTTAATTTCCCGAGCAAGAAGGTTATTACTTGGCTCCATTTAAAGTTGATTCAGGCAAACTCACTCTCTTTGGGGGCTAAGTCATCATTTAAAACCATCAACGTAGATGGATCTAGAGACTGTCATACAGAGTAAAGTCAGAAAGAGAAAACCAAATATCGTATATTAACGCATATATGTGGAACCCAGAAAAATGGTCCAGATGAACCGGTTTTCAGGGCAGAAACAGAGACACAGATGTAGAGAACAAATGTATGGAGCCCAAGGGGGGAAAGTGGTTGTGCTGGGGGGTTGGTGGTGTGATGAATTGGGCGATTGGGATTGAAATGTATACACTAATATGTATAAAATGGATAACTAATAAGAATCTGCTGTATAAATAAATAAATAAAATTCTAAAATTAAAAACAAAATAAATAAAAATTCTACTATTTATGGCAAAAAAAAAGAATCACCTTTACTTGCTTTTAACCAAGATGCCTATTCTATCCTTGCTGATATTAAAGCAACATTTACTCAAAAAATAATAATAATAAATTAAAAAAAATAAAACCATCACCTTAAAAGTAAAACCATGAAAAAAAATTCATCCTTTTCCCCTCTGAATATGAGTTTAACTTTTGATTCGACTTTCAAGATCTAATTCAAATAAATTTTTCCAAGGCTTCTCTGGTCACTGAAAAATGGATTTTTTGTTTAACAAGGAAGCCACAGAAAATGGGTTAAAATACATAGCACTGTTCTTAATACGTAACTTGGTTGAAATAAAAGTGTATCTGTGTATTTACAATTATTAAAAAACTATGAAAATAAATTTGACTTTTGAAAGAAGCAATCTCACTAATTTAAAAAGCCACTTTATAAACCACCATTTAAAATTCTGAACAGCTAATCTGCTCCATTATAATTTCAAATATATATAATTGTTTTATTTTGATTCTAAGTTTCAGCATTAATGACATTTCCAGGTCTTAGCAATTATACACTATATTACATTTAATAAATAACTGGGTTAAAAAAATAATGGAGCGTCAACGATCACTGAATAAATTAGTGACACCTAAGAGTAGAAAGTGCTTTTGAAACCTGCAACAATAATCTGTACCAAAAGGCATACTTGAATATGCATACCTCAAGTCATCACTTGGTTCTTTTTTTTCTGGAAGTTCCATGTGCTTGGAGTCTCTTGACTGGTGCTCTTCAGCAACATTGGGCTCCTGGCTTATCACGGGAACCTCGGAAGTAAATGAGAGCTCCCCTTCATTGGAGACTCCAAAGAGGTCTGGGTCATCTTGAATTACATCAATTAAGAGGACATCATCTTCATATGCTTTAAGAATATCTGGAAACCCCACTTCAATTTCTGAAACGTTCTCAGCCATTTTTCTACCACTAACTTCAGAGAAAACTGCTTTGAATCTTTCTTGTTCACTAGAGCAGAAGGCAGGACTTTTCTTTATACACCCAGGATCACAAGAAATAGTATTATTTTCAACTGTGAGAGAAACAGCTTCCTTATTAGAAACAATATTGCCTGGTTTAGAGATGTGGTTAGATGGTTTATTATCATTACCTTGCTTTAAAAAGCTTGGAGAAATAATACCGGAACTCTTACTGCAGTATGAGTCAGAACCAGCTTGCACTGGAACTACACTATTTTGTATGCTCAAAGATTGAGGTCCTGAAGTTACTGTGGTGACATTTTCTTTAGTCCTATTCGGCCTTACCTCTGCTCCAGATAAACTGTCAAGAAGTTCTAGGGGACTATATACTTCTCTCTCTGATGACTTGCCATGTATTTTTCTTTTTTCTGTTTTGTTCTTAAGTAAGGGAATTTTAAAATTAGTCAGCCGTCCTGTGTTCAATATCTTAATCAAGTCTGGAACAACCAGTGTTTGCTTAGCAATGCATGCTTTGCGATGAATAGTTTTGCCTGTAGAGCTATTTGCTTCCTGGCCATCCTGGGAAGCCACTGTCAAATTCAGCTTTGTTAAATTCCCTCTATCTTTTTTTTTACTTCCTGTTAAGTTTTGAGTCACATTAGTTAATGGAGTATCTTCAATAGTATTAGAAACTACCTCTGACGCACTTCTGCTTAGTTTCTCTGACTTCATTTTTTTATTATCATTGATGATAGGTTCCTTTATAACCATTAAAGTAGGTTCCACTGTAGAGACTGAAGATAAACAATTTAAATTAGAATCCAATTTCTCTCTACTTGAAGATTCACTGCTTGTTTCTGTTAGAGAACTTTGTAGCATCAATTTGGAATCAGTTAAATGAGTTTGATTTGTTTGGTGTTTAAGAAAATCAACTTGCCTAAAACTTTCCTGAGACCCAGGAAGAAAGTTATTTGACTGTGGCAAGGAAGCCTTTTTCCAACACTGGGCAGATATTCTAGCACACGAATAACAAGGCCAAGTTCTTTTGCCAGTCATTGGTATTGCTCTTTGACAGCTAAATTTAGATTCTTCAGCTTCATTCTTCAAGTCTTCCCTCGAAGCTCTCTTTTCAATAGGATGGCAATCGCTAGGTGACTTCACTATTGAGTTTTTCATCCACTTAAAATACTCCTCTGGATCCATCCTTTTACATCCTAAAGGCTCTGAAGCATTCTTTTTTTCTTCTTTTGAAAGTGGCTCAAGAGTTTTCTGAAACATAGGATTTACATGGTGTTCATGACTTGTTTTTTTCCCTGTTTCTGGAAGACTTAATAAATGATCCATTGGTGACAGCGTGTTGTTGTTTACTTTTCTAAAAACTTCTAAAGGACTTTTTTTAGCCTCTAAAGTCTCTGTTTCTTTACCTTCAGCACCTGTTTTGTTTTCTTGTAACACCAGCTCAGATTTGTTATACACATTAGAGAATTTCATCTTAATAACCATTTCATCTCCTTTTTCAGACACCTTCATCCTTTTTCTGGGTTTTCTCCCAACACTGCTCTCCTCTAATGAATGTTTATTTTTTTCACTTTGAAGGCAGGAAAGCAAGTCCTTATTTTTACTTTGGTATGAGTCATTTTCTTCAAGTAATAACTGATTTATTCCCATTAAGTTTTCTTCAGTTTGTAAAAGCTGAGGAATATTATTTGTGTCGCTCTTATCTCCAAGACTCCTAGGGTTTTCTTTCTTTAACTCTGAGGAATTTTCTGGTACATGCATATATCCACCATCAGGTTTATATGCAAGGTTATTTTCATCATTACAACTCTTGGATTGGGGGAAACAACTGCAATCACGTAATCTTAAAATGCAATTATTTTCTACTCCAGGTGACAAGCTGTTACAAGAATATTTTGGAGTATTCTTGTACAGTTCATCTTGGAATTCAACCTTACTATTTTGTGTAGCCTTATTTTCAGTTATTTTGAGAGGTGGCCGTTCTAAGCTTTTAAATTTTTTAATTCGAATTCTTCTTTTAATACCTTTTACCAAACTTTCCTTACCCAAAGACTGCAAGAAAGCCATACTTTGAAATTCACTGCATTCCACTGTTTGGAAAGATTCCGAACTGGTTAATGATTCCTTTCTTACCAGGTCAATCCCTGGCTGTGGATCATCACTTGAGGCTTCAGTAACTTTTCTTTTTTCCTTGGCTGAACAAAACAACAAAACATACCAGAAAAGATTTTACATTGAGGAGGAAAAAGCAATATCACTTAAAAAAAAAAAATTGTGAAGCCATCCATTTTTATTTCCCTGAATAGCTGTATGAAAACATACATTTGTTTTTAAATCAAAGACCTAATTTCTATTAAGGTCCTGTATAAATTCTAAGACAGCTGAATAACCTCTAGCATCATGATTTCATACAAGCCAAAGTGAATCACTAGTAGGAATTCCTTTTACAGAACTTCTGAGCAAGGGATCCTAACAGGACAAACACCTTTTAAGCGAATTCCTGTTTTTTTCTCTCCGGGTCAACCGTGTGTATCAGTAAAGCCCATGTAGATGCAAGTGAAACACCAGTGGTAAAACACGGGTATAGGAGAAGGGGTGCAAAGGCTAGAAAGGGAGTGACCCCCGCGTGCTTCCTTACTGTGTCTTCCCGATTGCAAGGGGAGCTCCGCCTCCTTCGCTGCTTCGAAGCCCGGCCGGTCCGACGGGTCTGAAGAGCCCACCTGGTCCCCCGGCCCCTCCACTCGCCGCCTCGCTGAGGCCTTCCCAGCCCCGAACGCCTCACCCGACTTGTCACTTTCTACCTCTTCTCGCCCAGACGCCCGGGCCACCATGCCCCTCTTTTGCCTGCTCTCTTCGCGCCCCCCGGCCTCACGGCCACAGCCTCCCGCCTCGCCTGGTCCCGGCCGCCTGCCTCTCTTCCTCGGGCCTCGCGCGTCGCCTTTACGCCCCGGGGCCGTCGCTGGGCCCGACCCCCGCGGCTGCCGCATCCGCCCCGGGCCGCCCGTCTGCCCACCGAGGCCCGCCACGCCCGCTGGCAGGAGCCCACCAGCCACCCAAAAGCTGCTTCGTCTGCCAGGTACCCGCGGCCCTAAGCCCCGCCCCGCCCCGCCGCGCCCGGCCGCCAAGACCCTGGGACCGGAAGCGGAAGTGGGGTCCGCGATGCCTGCCTGGGGCAGGCGCAGCAAGGCCCAACGGGCGGAAGGACCTCGAGGCTTTGCATTTGGCCTCTCCGCCGTTCGTTGCGGGGCGTGGGGGTGGAGCCTTTCAGCAGGCCGGACTCTCCCAAGGTTACCTCTGGCGCCTCTTTGCTCGCAAAAACCGAGTGGCTTCTAACTCCTCCCCAAGTCTCTTGTGGGGGGTCCCTTTCCATATGCCTTCTTGACATCCTATACGCACCTCAAACTTCAGTTATGCAAAACTGACCTTGTCTTTCATCACGGGCTTGCTCCTCTTGTGTTGGTGGATGTGCCACCGTCTACCCAGTTGTCTAAGTCAGAAACCTAGAAACCATCAGATACCCTTCTTTCCACTTCATCCCTCGCATTCACGTTCATTAGGTCCGCTTGATTCGACTTCAGTGTTTGTCAGCCACTCGCCTTGGCTCTGGCTTGCAGACTCTGACCCACTGTGTCAACCTCCTAGATTTTATTCATGCCTCCATCCTTGTGCTTTTTCAGTCAGCTTCCACCTGCCGCCAGGCCATGCCCTTCCAATGAAAGGATATCTTGGCATTTCCCAGCTTGACCTTTCATGAACCTCCTTTGCTCAAAGACTGAAACTAACAGAAAGTCCAAACTCTTCATTGTGGTATTTGTGGCTCTTTCTGATATGGCCCCTGAATTGTTGATTTTGTCTCTTACTGCCACTGTAGGGGAGAAGGTGTGCTTCAGTGGAAATCTATGCACAGGAGTCACCCTTCTGCATTATCTGATTCTGATTCTATGGGAGATACTTTACAACTATATAAGTTGTAAATGAGTGTTAGCATTGCAAAATAATGGTCTATAGATATGCAAATTCTCTCCTACAGAAGTTCAGTGGACTTCCCACTCCTTGTGGAAGAAGCCAGTTTTGCCTCCATTTGCACATTCATTTCAATATTCCTGGTCTATAAACGTGTCTGTTCTTTGGACTCACCCTTTGAGTGGTTATTATAAAATCTGCCTGATGGGAGAAACAAAATCTTTAACATGTTCATTTTTACATCTATATGACAGTCATGATTTTGAAACTGAGCAGGACCCTGCGGGGCCCTCCTGCTTACAAAAGGCTTTCTGTTTCTCCATTTCTTGTTTATAGGCTTCCCCTGAGTTCCAAAAGGGCAGATTCAGACAGTTACTAATTAGGGAAGTAAGGGAATGTAGAAACAAAGGGGAAACAGTAGTGCAAGAAACAATAGTGCATTGATAAAGCACAGTCTTAATTCCTCCTCAAGGGATATACAGAACAATCTGATATCTTTGAGTTCTACAGGAACTAAGTAGCCCACCCAGGTAGAGGATGGTAACTTCAGACTGAGCACAAGCACATAGACCCCATAGACCCCAGACTAGTTTGAACCAGAAGACTGATGATTAAGATTCCTGAAATACCAGCCTGTTACTTCACCACCAACCAATCAGAAGAAAGTCATGCATCCTGCAGTCCTCACCCCTAAATGTTGCTTTTAAAAACTCTTCCCTGAAGACCATCAGAGATTTTGGCTCTTTTTGCAGCATGAGCTGCCTGTACTCCTTGCTTGGTGCCCTGCAAATAAATGCTGTACTTTCCTTCACTACAACATGGTGTCAGTAAATTGGCTTTGCTGTGCTGTGGGTGAGCAGACTCAAGTTCAGTAACAATTTTAATTGGGGCAGGGGTGCTATCTTTTAACACCACACATACCCTTGCCTGCCTGCACTTAAACCACATTGGAATACTACTGAAGTTCCCTAGATTCCATATGATCCATCATGCTGATAGGGATAGAGTAGGATAGTTACACAGGTAGCTTTAGAAATCCCGCTAGGGGATTATAGATAGAGAAGGAACTTTGGGAGACCATTGTAAGTTAATGACCACGCAAGAAAGTAATCAGAACATTGTGAAACAAGACAGGCCTGCTTAACAATGAAACCATGCAATAAAAGCGTTGCAGGAAGGGGGACCCCTGCCAGGGCCCAAGAGCGGGCTCCTAACACTTGGAAATGAGTTGTCCGAAGAGACACACGTGCTGACAAAGCAAGAGACTTTATTGGGAAGGGGTGCCCAGGTGGAGAGCAGGAAGGTAAGGGAACTCAGGAGAACTGCTCTGCCATGTGGCTCACAGTCTCAGGTTTTATGGTGATGGGATTAGTTTCTGGGTTGTCTCTGGCCAACCATTCTGACTCAGCGTCCTTTCTGGTGGTGGGCACATCGCTCAGCCAAGATGGATTCCAGCGAGGATTCTGGGAGGTTGGTAGGACATGTGGACTGGAGTCTCCTCTCTCCTTTTGACCTTTCCCATATTCTTCTGGTTGGTGGTGGCTTGTTAGTTCCGTGTTCATTACCAGGATCTCCTGTCCTAAAATAACTCATGCAAACTGTTACAGTCTTTACCTGGCCAGGGTGGGCAGTTTCAGTCAGTGTTTCCCCTAACAAAAGCACAGAGATATGCCCCAGGACATTAAGTGAAAAAATGAGACCTGCATCCTGCTAGTCGAGGTCAGCAAGATAATGATCCTTAGGACATGCACCTCTGCACGTACCAAGGACAGGAATAGAGGGGAAAGGTGACATTCCAAAGTAGAAGACCCTCATTATACTGAAACCTGAGATGATTTAACATATTTTACTGTATGTTACCACTCTTATGCTGATTTGAATAGCCCCATGACATGAAGGAGGAGCTAATGATGTAAGTCTGCTGTCTACTCAAAGAATGAGGAAGAAGGTGGTCTTCTCCCCCTCCCCACTTTTCCTTGGATTATAAAAATGTAGCCCACTTAATTATCAGGGCAGAACTCTCTTGCCTGCCCGCTTGTATCCTTCACAAGCATCCTATACTAATCCATCCTATACTAATAAATCCACAAGCATCCTATACTAACAGATCCACTTCTTACCACTTGGTTCCTCACTGAATTCCTTCTGTGCTGAGACATAAAGAACCTGAGCTTCATTAAGTCCTGAGATGAATTGTTCAATGCCTGTGTTTTGCTGAAAGCCTTACTTTCGGTTTCAAGGTTCATAGGATTAGCTGGCAAAATAACCACTCTACACTCAGTTAAACAAGAATTTAGAGTTTATTGAATTAACAAATTGCATTATACTAATTAAGAAAAGAATAGTATAACTAACTAAGAGAGAATAGTAAAGACAGAGGTTTATACATCTCCGAATTGGGGAAGCACCTACATCCAGGTCCAAGCAATGCTGGGAAGCCCCTTGAACAGCAATCTGGAGTCCCAGTTGGGAAGGTCCTGGTGGTGCGTCCACCCCACGGGTAAGACTTCAGTTTGCCACTCAAAGGAGCAGAGCTTTTAGCACCAGGCCGCAGGCTGATAACAATCAGCCTACGTGCAAATTTGCAGCTCTGGGAAGTTTTGGAAATGTTCTTGATTCCGGGGGCTGGCCAGACCCTCAAGGGGTCCCATGACTGACTCTATCTTATCTAGTGGTTTATGATGTGTGCTGGTGCCACCCTGCTGGCCTGGGTGTAGCTCAGCAGTTGGGCATGAAGCTAGCTTTAGCATCATTGTCCCGTCAGTGAGAGGCCTGGTGCCGCCTCTGAAGCCTGAACAAGACTACTTTACTAGCTTCCCCAGCAGTCTGCCTCTCTACATGCTGGTCCTGGAAATTCTTCCTTTGCTTGTCTGCTTAGTGAAGTACATTTTCCCCTCCAAGATTCAGTGCAAGGATCACCCCTCAAGGAAGCTTCCCGCCTAACTTTCTCCTTACACTTGGAGGGGTCAGGTGTTTCTGCCTGCAAACTCGTCACTTTCAACTGTTTACTTGTATGTCCCCCTCAGGGCAGGTACCTTATTTTTTCTTTTTTTCTGGCTGTGTTGGGTCTTCATTGTTATGCCCAGGCTTTCTCTAGTTGCAGGAAGTGGGGGCTACTCTTCGTTGCGGTGTGCGGCCTTCTCATTGCGGTGGCTTCTTTTGTTGTGGAGCATGGGCTGTAGGCGCGCAGGCTTCAGTAGTTGTGGCTCGCGGACTCTAGAGCACAGGCTCAGTAGTTGCAGCACAGGGGCTTAGTTTTTCCGTGGCATGTGGGATCTTCCTGGACCAGGGATTGAACCCACCACCAGGAGTCCAGCTTCCCTGGTCCCCTGCATTGGCAGGCGGATTCTTAACCACTGAGCCGTCAGGGAAGTTCTGGTACCTTCTTTTAATCTGTGCATTTTGTGCGTTTAAAGAGGAAGTTGGTGATCTTGAACACAATGTGTGTTATGCGTTCAAGGATGGTAGGTGTGGTGCAGAGAGTGTGAGTACTGTGGCAGTTTGGATGAGTGGAATATCCTTAGGAGCTTCTAGAAAATAGAACTTAGGTAAAGGAGGTGTAAAAGATCTAGAAACTTTGTTTCTTTCTGCTTGTGAATACCTCCAGTGAAAGGGAAGACAGCTTAAGAATAACAGAATTTAGAAAAAGTTATTTTATGGATTTCAGGCTACATGCTCATTCCAAGTTCACTTTGTGCCTCAGTTTCCTCATCTGTAAAATGAAATAAGAGCACCTCCTGAAGGAAACCAGAATATGTCATCCCAAGCTATGCCTCTTTGACATAAACATTTTTTTGAGCTGAAGGCAATTAAGCAGCAGGAAATGCAGGAAAAACTCTCTACCCTCCCTCAATTCTGTGTGCAGGCAAGATATAAATTCTCCATTACTGGAGATGACTCTAGCCTCTTATCAGCTTGGAGATGGCACTAGAGGAATCTGCAAATAAAACTTACTCTATTAGTTTCCTCCCATATGTTTACCTTCTTGCAATTTGCCACCCTTAGACACCTGAAACTGCTTTCCTTTGTCCTGTAATCGCTATACAAGTTTATTGTTCCTTGTAGAAGATGCTATAGGAGGTGGAGTTCTAAGGAGTTCTCCTGAGAATTAAATGTGCTAATATTTGTAAAGCGCTTAGAACAATGCCTAGCAGATTGTAAACGACAACTAGATTTGTTAAATAAAAACCTCTATATTGAAAGATAAATCCTATATAATTCTGACATTTACTACCTTCAAAATAAACATTGTTACTAAGGTCTTGGTAACATAAAAATAAAAATTCAAGAGTCCAGCTTCCCTGGTCTTAATAAAAACAGAGGGTCTTAAGGTGGGCTATAGGCCCAGGAATTTAAAGACTTAAGCCTGTAACTGTTGAGCAATGCATAAAAGAGAAATGGGAAGAGCTTAGTAGCATAGGAAATTGCAAAATCAAGCTCCCTGAGTGTTCTGAATAAGAAAATTATAATCTTTATTACAGGTTTAAAATTCCTCATACCAAACTGCTTTCACTGAAAACTTGAGGAGATTAGGTGTGTTTATACAAGTTTTCTTCTGTGAAATGATGATCATAATCCTACCATTGTGCTTGGCAGTGTCTGGAAAGGGCAGGCACAGTTGTTTATCAGAAAAGACTCAATCTTCCTGCTGGCAGATCTCATACGCTTGCACGTCCAGAATCCATCTCTTGCTGGGCAGGCTCACTGGGGTGTAGCTTCAGCCAGGTGCCTTGAGGTCCCTTTACCCTCCATCCTCAGAGTAGCAGTGCCTTTCTGTTTTTACTGATCTCTCATCAAACCCTGTTTGTTTTCTCAATTCTTCTACCCCTGCATTACATCCCTCTGTTTACGATACTTAAAGTAATTTTTTTTCTTGGTAAGAGAACCCCTCTGTAACTAAAAGTGAGGATGAAGGAACAAAGGGGATAAAAGGAAAGACTTCTGTTCTGCCATAATGGCAGGAAATGTTCTTTTGCCATCTTGAAATAAATGTCTAAATAATGCAAGGATAACCATTGTCTTCTCCCAAGACATGGTCACTTTTCTTCCTCCTAAGTATTTCCAATATTTTCACCAGGGGTAGCTTCTTATTCGAATTTAGATTGTGAATCTTCCATCCAGGAATATCACCGAATCTTATATTCAGCAGAGAATAACATATTGGAACGCTTTAAATGTAAGAAAAACAAATCTATAATCCTGTTTTACCTCTGGGGGGAAAAGCATCAAAGATTTCAGAACTGGCCAGTGGGTCCCAAATATTTTACTTCAGATATTAAAGCCCGGACTTGGAAACTCAATTGACTTTCTGTCCACTAGAGGGCCCCAGATCCAGAGCAGCCGAGGATGACGCACCGCTCTTTACTCTGGCTCCAGGAACTCCATGCTCTTTACGAGCCTTTGATTGTGTCATTGAGTCAGATGAAGTCAATTACTCAATGTAATAAGTCCAAAATGGAACACAATGGGAATTTGTCAGCAGAACAGGACCTCAGAATCATCCAGTCTCACCTCTTCATTTTACTACTGTGAGGCAGGGGAAGCTAAGTAATTTAAAAGGGCTGTGAATCAGTCATTTCCTAAGTGTTTCTGCTGCTTGCTGCTGAGTTGCCCACACTTCCAAGTGGCCATTCTTCGGGAGACAGTCACGTCTGGTCTGACAGAGAGAGCAAGGCAAGCACAAATTTATTCTCTTCTGCATGGGGCTGCACACCTGTCTAAGGATGTTTGTGGTGCATGTGCCCGTGTTCCAGCATCTCTGTAAGCTTGTATTTATGCCTCTCAAATTTTCTAGTTGAATTAGAGCCAGCATTGTAGTCTATTATATCATTTTTGGAGGAGGGAATTCCCATTTCACTTTCCAATATGGGAAAACCTCAGAGAGGAGGGGGCTCTGCCGGTAGCTATGTCAAAATCAAGCTCACCAACGGATAGAGTGGATGGTTGTCTAAATGGTTTGATTTGAAGTGTGACAGGGAAGTTTTCCTCCTTTTTAGCCTTTTTCCCACTCAAGGAAAAACATGTATGTGTTTACATATACACTGATGACTTCATATCTCCAGCCCAATGTCCTGGTTCGAAGCCTCTTGTCCATGCCTTTGATCGAGTGGCTGGGATAAACACTTCCTTGTAGGGTTCGACTCATTTAGCAGAGAGCAGTCACCAAGAGTTTTCCCCTGCTGCCCCAGGGATTCCTCCAGTGCCCCACAGCAGACAGCTGGCTTCATTCAGGGCATGGGCAACTAGAAAGTGCAGTGATGTTAGCATGCCTGGAGAAACTCTCAGCCAGCAGGGGTGGGGAGCTAGTGGAAAAAATGCTCCTGCCCGCTGCCCTTCAGGCAGATGATCCTGGGGGCATTTGGTGTATTTTCTCAGGTATCTCTGAAGATTTGAGCCATCATCGCACATGGCGGCTACCTTGATAGCACACCTTTTTTTAAAAAAATTAATTTTTATTGAAGTATAGTTGATTTACAATGTTGTGTTAGTTTCTGCTGTACAGCAAGGTGAATCAGTTATGTATATATATATCCATAGATTTAGATTGAATTTAGATTCTTTTCCCATATAGGTCATTACAGAGTATTGAGTAGAGTTCCCTGTGCTGTACAGTAGGTCCTTATTAGCTATCTATTTTATATATAGCAGTGGATAGCACACCTTTTTATTGGCCTCTCTTCCATCCTGGTCTCACTCTCCCTATTCTTACCACTGGCCCCTGCATCTCCTAAATAAACGACTTACACATAGGTCCTCACCTTGGGCTCTGTCCCAGCTAAGATAATATCTAACTGACATTTTAAATTCATGTGCCCCAAATATAACCCTTGATTCCCCCACTTTTCCCATAGCTTCATCAGCTCAGTAAATGACAACTCTATAATTTTAGTTACTCGGGTCAAAAACCTTAGACTCATTCTGGGATCCTCTCTCTCACCGGCCCACTTCTCCACCCCCATCCAATCATCAGCAAACTCGGTCTGCTTTCCTTAAAAACATCCCAAATCTCACCATTTCTCATCATCTCCACCACTTCTGTCCCCTAGTTCGGCCACCATCTTTCTTGACAAACTACTGTAAAAAACCTAACTTATTCCCCTACTTCTAATTTTGCCCCGCTATTCTTCACACGGTAGTCAAGTTGATTCAGTAAAATGCAAGTTGTCTCTGCCTCCAAATCCTCCACTGGGTACCCGTCCCGTTTAAAATAAAATCCCAAGTTCTTCTGATGTTCCACAGGCTCTGCATAATCATGTCCCTGGCATCCCTTTGCCCTAATATTTGATCACCTTCTTCTTCCTTGTGATGCTCTAACCCACTGGTCTTCTCATTGTCACTTCAACATGCTAAGTGTGTTCTCTCCTTGGGGCTTTTGTATTTGCTTTCCCCCTGCCTGGAGTGTCTCTTCCCACCGGAATCCATCAGCTCCACGCCCTGACTTCCTCACATCTCTGCTGAAACGTTCCTGTGGAAAGAGACTCTCCCTGACCAAGCCAAATAAAAAACACATCTGGACTTAGCAAGGAAAGACTTCTGTTCAAAAGGATTATTGCAAGGGGGGAAAGAGACTTACAATGAAGAGAACACTGTGACCATAAGATCTACAAGTGCCTCCAGAGTTGGGCAAAAAGTTTTTTTTTTTTTTTTTGCGGTACGCGGGCCTCTCACTGTTGTGGCCTCTACCGTTGCGGAGCACAGGCTCCGGACACGCAGGCTCAGCGGCCATGGCTCACGGGCCCAGCCGCTCCGCGGCACGTGGGATCTTCCCGGACTGGGGCACGAACCTGCGTCCCCTGCATCAGCAGGCGGACTCTCAACCGCTGCGCCACCAGGGAAGCCCTAAGTTTATTTTTTAATTGAAGTATAGTTCATTTACTGTAACTTAAACATACATAATATTCATTGAGTATTTTCTATGTGTCAGGTACCGTTCTAAGTTGTTTATATTCACTATATATTCACTAATTTAACTTTATGAGACAGTTAATAGTATTGTTATCTCCATTTCACAGATGGGAAAATTATACTAAAAGCAGATGAGCGCTTGGATTCTTGGGAAACAGCAGAAACACAGTAAATATCAAAGAGATAGGAAATCACTGTATGTACAATGTATACACACAGTACCATGATTTATATACACAGTTCAAAGATGAATGATCTAGGGACTTCCCTGGTGGTCCAGTGGGTAAGACTCTGTGCTCCCAATGCAGGGAGCCTGGGTTCGATCCCTGGTCAGGGAACCAGATCCTGCATGCATGCCACAACTAAGAAGTCCCCATGCCGCAACTAAGAAGCCCGCATGCCACAACTAAGCCCCAGGGCAGCCAAAATAAATAAGTAAGTAAGTAAATATTAAAGAAAAAAATGAATGATCTAAATCACCAAAAAAACTTAATATGGACAGGTGCTTTGCAATATACTTAAATATTTCAATCCAAATGATCTTTAATTCAGTATTCTAATGAATAAACTTCAATTTTCTAAAGAATGCTCTTGTCTCTACTGGCCACATGTAACACTTGGAGCAGTTGAAAGGTAGGTGGTACAACTGAGAAGATGAACTTTTAATTTATTTATTTTTATTTTATTTTATTTTACTTTTTACTGAAGTATAGTTGTTTTACAATGCTGTGTTAGTTTCAGGTGTCCAGCAAAGTGATTCAGTTATACATATATCTATATCTACATATCTCTCTATATATCTATTCTTTTTCAGATTCTTTTCCCTTATAGGTTATTACAAAATATTGAGTAGAGTTCCCTGTGCTATGCAGTAGGTCCTTGTTGATGACCTCTTTTATATATATTAGTGTGTATTTGTTAATCCCAAACTCCTAATCTACCCCTCCCCACCTTTCCCCTTTGGTAACCATAAGTTTGTTTCCTATGTCTGTGGGTCTTCTTTTGAACTTTTAGTTTTATATCATCCTCACTAATATAATTTAAATTTTAAAATAAGAATAGAATAAATAAATAAAATAAGAATAAGGTAGTAGTGTAGTTCATACACTGGGAAAGTACATCATTTCACATATTACATATAAACACATCGCTGATCTAGTCGGTGTCAATGGATTGATTCCAAGAGATTATTTACAGAGAGGAGTAAATAAAGCTAGAATCAACCAGGTTTGGGGTAGTGGGATGACAGGGTGGCGTGATCGGATAGATCGGAGAATGTCTGACCCCGAGGCCAGCCTGTTCTCAGGGCGGGTCGTATGCTGGCTCAGGGTGAGGGAGGTCCAAAGTTCAGGAACCTAAAGGGAGGAGAGAAGCTTAACCAAACTTTGGTAGACAAGCATTTTGTTACAATTGATCAGTGGGGACAAACAGTTCATTTAATTATGCGGCAAAGAAAGGGAATTTTGAGAGTCCGGCCTTGTCATGGATAAATAAGAGGCACCTGGGTGTCTTATCTCAGTTATGGCGGAAAAGGTGGTTCTTTGCCGTTAGCAGTTTTCTGGAACACAAAGGGTGGAGTGGGTGGGGTTTCCTTAACCTTCCCTGCTCTGCAGGATCGCAGGGCTTAGGTAAACTTCAACATTGGCACCACTCAAAGATGGGATATTCCTCCCAGGCACTTCCCTGGTTTCATTCTCCTCCTGGCACTTCCAACACGTGCCATATGGTGTGCTTGTTCATTGTCGGTCTGTTCCAGCCCGCAGCTGGAGCAGGGTCTTCCTCCATGCCCTGCTGTATCCCTCCTGCTGAAAATAGTGCCTGGCCCAGAGTACACGTTGGTTGGATGCATGGGGCCTGAAATCTCCTTTTTGAGCAGTTGTGGAATGGTGGGACTGTCAGAGTCGAGGCTCAGGAAGGCTGATCTGGAAGAGCTGAGCATGCAGGAAGGAGGTAACCAAGCAGAGGGCCCTCTCCACGGCCATTACGTTAGAGCGAAACACTAGAAAAGCAAGTGGCAGGTTCAAGAGACCCCGAGGAAGAACAATTCCTCTTCGAGAGACAAGAGAGTGTCTTATTGATCTCTCTTCTCCCGGCACCCAGCGTGATGCCTGGCCACTGGTCGAGCCTTAGAAGTAACAGTCAGTTGACGTTTATGGTGGCTCAAATGGATATTCAAGGGAGAGAGCTGCCGCTCTGCTGAATCCTTTCCCTTTGTGAGGAGATATTTTCTGACATAAGCCCAGCAAGCGTGGCTTCCAGGAAACCACTTGGGGAGTTTGATCTGGACTCCATCCAGTTGGGAGACCCAGAACTGAGGCCTGACTAAAGGTTCACTAAAGTGAACCACAAATGGAGCCTGACACCCTGCTACCCAGAAAATCCAGAGTGGGAAAGAGCTGACTCTCTGCCTTGGAGCCAGTAGGCTGGCCAGGTGGGGACGGGTCTGCACTCCTAGAACCAGTCTGGGCGGGAGACTGGACAGCATCCACCGTGCACCAGATGGGACCATACTGGGGAGAGATGACATGAGGGAGTCTTGGTCATGTCTAGTAGGGTCAGCTCATAGGATGGGGTGTCCTCAGGAGGAAGAGGCTGGGTGCCCGGTGGCTAAGGAAAGAGTTTCAAGGACTACCTGGAAAATAGATGCACCTGCTCAGGTTCAGGGACAAGAGGAGGCTCTGCTGAGCCCATGAGAGATGACTTTGACCACTGCTTCTCTCTGAGACAACTAGCAAGGGAGGAAAAGCAAAGGGGGATAGGAAAAGCAGTGAGCTGGAAAAGAGGAGCAAGGAGAAAGGGGATCCCTCTTCCCATTGGAGACTTTCATCCGGGAGCAGGAATGAGCTGAGAGGGGAGACAGTGCAGAGCTAACTGACAACCACGGTTGTCGAGACCAAGACCGTCGCGAGGGACTAGACACTTTAATTTCCGTGATCAAGATTATCTATGACTGAGAGCAACAGAGGACTATCTGTGAGTGACCAGAACATTCTCATCCTGCCCAAGTCTTCACCGAAGCTTAGGAGAATATTACTCCTCACTATAGGAAGTCTGAAGGGACAGAGGAAAACACAAGAATAGCTGTGGTCCCACACCTACGTAGCGCTTGCTCAATACAGGTTATACATTTGTTAAAGAATCACGATCTGAGTGTGCTCTATGTGGGACATGGTGTTTAATATCCCCCTACCAGCCCTACAAGGAAGGGCTTGTTGCCACTGCAGGATGCTTGATCAGGACACTGAGGCTCAGAGGGGTGTCCTCTCAGTGGGTTGGAGCAGGGCGGAGATTCACGCCTGCATTGCCCATCAAGTTCATCACTGAATCACAAGCCTCCCTTGAATGTATTTCTCTAGTGCTTAAGCCATCCACGCATTTTATCTTTATGGTCATGCCATGAAGTGGGCCAGTGCATGGTGACAGGCCCAATTTTGCAAAGGAAAATGATTTGGAGAGAATCAGTATTGCTCACGGCCACTGGCTCTGTGGCCAGGTTTTGGATTCTTGCTCTCTGCTGGGCCTTCTGCATTTCTCTAGGGTGCCTTTCAGATATTAACTTTTGCTACACCTTGAAAGTTACGCTTGGAGACAATTTTCTATTCACTTTAACTTTTTAAAAAATTGTGAAATGCAGCACACATACAGAAACGTATTTAGAAATGCAGCACACATACAGAAAAGTATTTGGAACACATGTTCAGCTTAAGTGAAGGTCTGGGTAACCACCATCAGTTCAAGAAGCTACATTTCAGCACCCTAGATACCCCATGTGCCTTGAACACAGCCCTGCCTCTTCAAGCAAAGATAGTCACCATCCTGTGTTTTACAGCATCTTCTTGATCTGCTTTTACCGTTTCGTTCCCTATGTGTATGTCTCTAAACACTATAGCGTCGCCTGCTTTTCAACTTTATATTAACCGAGTTGTAATGATGTATTCTTTTGCGTCTACTTTTTACTCAACGTTGTTTTAAAAGTTCATCTGTACTGTTCCATGTAACTCCAGGCTTTTTTCATTGCTGTATAATAAACTTCATTGTATGACCATACCAAAGTTATTGAATCCATTTATTATCGGATAGTAGGTTATTTCCAGTTTTGAACAGTTACAGACAAGACTATGTTTCTGTATGTGCACATATGAACACGTTTTCTAGGGTGTTGTGGAATTTCTGGGTCATGGGCTGTGGCCATGGCAATATATATGCTGTAGCTCATGCTGGCCCATGAAGCCAAACATTAAATTTTCAGGAATTTTGTAATTAACACAGCTCTTATTAAAAACTAAATTATATAAACTTGCAATTAATTATATTTCTAAAAAAGACTCATCACTTCCTAGTTTTTACACCATGGAAATCAGCAAACACTATAAATTAGGGCTTTGCTTCCAGAGAGCTGGCTGTTGAACATTTCACAGCTCTCACTGGATGGGTGTCCTTAAATTTATCAGATAATTCCAAATTATTTTCAAAGCTGTTGTACCAATTTACATTCCCACCAGTAATTTCAGAGTCCCTGTACATCTCTGCCAACACTTTAAATATATTCTGGTGGGCATGTAGCAGCATCTAATTGTGGTTTTAATTTGTATTTCGCTTCAGCACTTGTCTTGCTTATTGGCTATTTGGATATTCTCTTTCTGTGAAGTGCTTCTTCAAGTCTTCTGCTCATTTTTCTCTTATGTTGACTGTCTTTTTCTTCCTGTTTTCTAGGAGATTCTTTCTCTGACAAACGATGTGAACCCCGTTGATCACGTGTATCTCTTTTTCCTACTACTTTTTTGGTTGTAAAACAGGAACAGAAAATCCACATAAAATATATCTTTTTTTTTTTTTTGCGGCACGCGGGCCTGTCACTGTTGTGCCCCTCTCGCTGCGGAACACAGGCTCCAGACGCGCAGGCTCAGCGGCCACGGCTCACGGGCCCAGCCGCTTCGCGGCACGTGGGATCCTCCCGGACCGGGGCACGAACCCGTGTCTCCTGCATCGGCAGGGGGACGCTCAACCACTGCGCCACCAGGAAAGCCCCACATAAAATATAGCTTAATAAATGATAAAACAAATACCCTTGCAATCATTTCCCAGGTCTAGAAATAGACCTTTGTCATCTGTTTTGGCAGCACTTTTGCGCCCTGTGCAATCACAGCTCTTCGTCGCTTTTCTTTATAGTTTTAACCCCAAAATGTGCATCCTTTTATGCAGTAATTTAGCTTGCTCCTGAAAAATAAATGTCTTTGAAATCCTTTAAACTACAGGTTTCCACCACCTCCCTTTTTCATTTTGCAATTTGAAGAAATTGAATCATTTGTCCTCTAACGCAGCGGTCTAACCTTTTCGGCACCAGGGACCGGTTTCGTGGAGGACGATTTTTCCACGGACCGGGGGTGGGGGATGGTTTGGGGATGATTCAAGCTCATTACATAATTTATTGTGCACTTTATTTCTATTATGATTACATTTAAGATATAATGAAATAATTCTACAACTCACCATAATGCCGACCGGAGGTGGAGCGCAGGCAGTAATGCAAGCGATGGGGAGTGCTTGTAAAGACACATGAAGTTTTGCTCTCCCAGCGCTCGCCTCCTGCTGTGTGGCCCGGTTCCTAACAGGGCACGGAAGGCTACCGATCTGTGGCCTGCGGGTTGGGGACCCCTGCTCTAAAGTTTCCCATAGATTGGATTTTGCTGATGGCATCTCTATAGTGTAATTTGTCACTGTCTTCTGTTCTCTGAATTTTGCGATGGTCCAATTCAGGTTCTTTTTTTTTTTTCAAGATAATTTCATAGGCGGCAATGTCTTTTTGCATTGGGAGGCACATAATGTCTGCTCACCTCTTCTTCTGTGGTATTATTAGCCTTTGATGCTGCGTGCATTAGTTCACTGGGGAGTGCAGAGTGGTGATCTTCTAAATCTATTATTCTTTTATGTACTAGCTGGATAGCTACTTCCATACAGAGAAACTTCCCCTCATCAACTAGTTGGTTACCTAGTGGTTCCATCTATATAGAAAAAACAGGGAAATTATTTGGTTCAATTTACTACTTTTTAAAAAGAGTTTGTTCTCTATCATGCTCCAGAGGTGACTTCTTTCCTTTTAGTAACATTTCATAATGGATTTACTGATCACTTAACATATTTGAATATTTCTGTTTATTACCATTATATCTTTTTATTACCGTGTAAATTCTCTCATCTATGGCCTGTGCCTCGTCAAGTCCTTAGAAACACAGTCTTGTTAATCTTTGATAGCTTCCTTAACTTTCTGACATGGTAAGATGTTCCAGACTCATCTAGTACATTTTCTATCTTGCCCCTGGAATCATCCATTTCTCCAAGAAGCCCTGGTTTCTTTTAACAGAAAATAGTGTTTCAAGGCCATGGTCTGGGTGCTAGGGGTGCTCATTGCTAACAGGTTGGCCATGATTTCTAGACCTCTTCAGCAGAGTTAGGAAGCTAAATGAAAATACCCCGAGTTCATGCTAATACTTTTATTTCAAATTCATGAGTGCGGGATTTTTACTTAACTTCTTTCATCTTATCTCTGTAGTTTCCTTTCTTCCATATAGAGAATCCTGGTTCTCAAGGATACAGGAGATGATAGATTGGAATACCCGTAATTACACATTTGCTCTCCTACATCACACACACTGTGCTCTCAGAGCTACAAAACCAATGCCGCTGCCACCACCGAAGTGAATGCTGAAGACAGCTAACTTTTCCATGTGCTTTCTCCATTCTCTCTGCTTTTAATGGTTTGCTCTATCTATATTGCCAGCGCAAATAGATATTACGTCTTGTATTCTCTCCCTTATAATCCTGCTTCCCTATAAGCAGGAGGTTACCCCGGAATGTTTAGGCTAAAACTGACACTTGAGCATTTCCTACATACAAGAACTCTACATATTAAAAAGAGCAGATTTCAAAGAAAAGGGAGGCACACTTGACCAAGGTCATATATTATACAGACGTATTTTCATCTTTGTGAACATGTACACCCTTCCCTCCCTTTAACTGACATCTTGGGTTATGCTAATTGCATAATTAGAATGCTAATTGCATAATTAGAATGCTAATTGCATTCTAACAATCTCACTAGATGGTGTGTTAGCATAAAGAATGTGAAAATAAGATAATGGTCATGGCTGTTTCCAGGTTCTTTTTTTTTTTTTTTTTTTTTGCGGTATGCGGGCCTTTCACTGTTGTGGCCTCTCCCGTTGCGGAGCACAGGCTCCGGACGCGCAGGCTCAGCGGCCATGGCTCACGGGCCCAGCCGCTCCGCGGCATGTGGGATCTTCCCAGACAGGGGCACGAACCCGCGTCCCCTGCATCGGCAGGCCGACTCTCAACCACTGCGCCACCAGGGAAGCCCCTTCCAGGTTCTTAAGCAGACAAATAACAGACATACAGAAAACTTCTAGAGTTTGGAGGATTACAAAAGGAAGGGCAATTCTTAGAGGAAGGGCACAAAGTTTTGTTTTCCAAGTTTGTATCTCTTTTGAAAAAAAAAACCACATGCCTTTTGTTAAGCATTCTAACAATATAGAGATATATTTTCAGAAAATTATTCAAACTCACATCACGCAGAGGGACTCCTAAAGTTGGAATTCCATATTGTCAATTAAAACTTCAGTTCTGATTATGTTACTTTTCATCATAACTTCCACCAGAACTTCCAACATTCTCAAAGTCACTTCAGATAAAGAAAAGAAACAAACAAGCTATACTTGGAATCATGAAAATGCAACTCAGATGTCTTGATAAATATAGTAATATGTTCCCTAAGTGGAAGCTGTCGGGAAATTACTGGTGTACTGTAAGTTGTACAATGTGGTCATCAAATGCAAGCTCTACCTGTAGAAAAGCAGAGCAGCAATTTCCCTGCCCCAATGTACTTGGTAATGCAGGTGTAAGTGACAGGAAAACAGATAATCAGGTTCAGGAAATGAAATCAATTAAGCCTGCAAACCCCCTCTATTTATCTAAGTTGTATTGGTGCTGACATTTGTACTTCACTCCTATCATTATCCCATCAGACAAAGCAAACAGCAGCTCAGCCATTCTCATTTGTATACATTTTCCAGAGCCTTTGGTACCTGCTTTGACTTTCTCAAAAATCATTTACCTAAAAGGTCAGCACTTCCAGTTGGAAGTTAATAGCAAACTTCTGACTTTACGCAGATACACCCCCAACTTTCATCTGGTGTATTCACAACAGGGAGCACACAGTTTACCTCAGAGAGCTAGGTCTTTGTTGAAACTGAAATCCTTCGCTCTTCATGAAATCAGTGGCTTCAGGCAATGTAACCATCTTTGCATATACACTAAAATTTAGGAAGACACCTCTATTCGCCTGCAGTTCTACCTAAGTCATTACTGAAACTACTGCCCTTTCCTATGTACAGTATTTCTGCCAAAGACAAAACATCCTTGACCAAAAACATCAGCCTCACCTGGGGACTTGCTAGAGTGCAAGTCCTTCTGAGTCAGAAACACTGGGCTGAGGCCCTGCAATGTGTGTTTTAACAAGCCCTGCGGGGGATTCTCACGCACATTCACGTTTGAGAACTGCCATCTAAGATCTGGGTGAGAAGTCACTTCTTGCATGCCTTGTGAGACTAAATGAGGTAAGATTCTGCAGGATGCTTGGCTTAAATATGCTCCAGAAGCGTTTGTTCCCCTGAGTAGAATCCAGACTTTTAAAAATCTACTGCCCTGTCACTGTGATAAGCCACGTTCACACTTCATGGGTCTGTGGTTTTTCCCTGATACTGGCTTGACCCCCAGTCACTGCTTACCTGCCCTATGATTCACGTTGAAGTCAGCTGGAGCCACTACAGAAAGTTACAAACCAACCCTAAATCATTTAGCAGTTGCTCCCCTTTACGTGGCTTACCCACACAGGTAGCAGACCCCTTCTAAGCAGCGTGACCTGGTTTCCCCTCCCCACCCAGTCCTCTCCCCCAGTGATTCTCTCTATCTGTTGAAAGTTGCCCCCCAAACCTCCACCTGCCCCAGCATAACATGTCCAAGCCTTTGGTTTCAAGTGAGGCAAGGAGCCTTCTAAGTTTGGGGGGATACTTGGCCCCCTCAATTACTGCCAGAGGGGCCAGTGCAACAGGAAAACAGGGGCACCTGGCCTTAATGCTCTTCAAGCCGCATCCAATGAGCTACATTAGGTACCGTCCATGAGCTCGCCAGCTGTGCCTTCTTCCTGACACATTTTTCTTCTCGGTCCCTTCAAGTGGGAAGCAGAGCCAGCAGGAAAGCAACTCCAAAGGGCTGTCGTAAAAGGCATCCTTCCTGTCTCCTGCAACTCCCAAGCGGTTATCCAGTTACTTTTATTGCCCCCTTGATCTTCCCAATGAGAGAATGGCAGGAATTTTGGGAGAGGCAGAGACAGGCAGCTGGGAAGTTATGACATGAACACACCAGGCTTTAAGTACATGCTCCTGTAAGTAAATATCAGCTTCTACATCCCAGCCCTCCAGCTTATCGCTGCTCTTTGTTCTTTCCTTGGAGCTCTGCCTTCTCCTAGTCACCTAGTTCTTTATTCGGACCTCCAAAGGAGTGAGGAGTTCAAACTAGAATAACGTTGAGATGCTCACTTTTTTGTATCTCCCCTTCATCTTAGCCTGAGAGGTGTCTCTCCCTTCTTGACAGATTTTGCTTCCTAGACTGCTCGGCTCAGTTAGGGTTCACAGGGAACAGCTGGCTCAAAGGAGGAGTCTTAGTTTACAGTCTCCACCTGTCAATCTGCCTACTCTCCCCATCAACCCACCCCAGGTCCCGAACTGCTAGATTTCTTAGTTAACCTCCAATTCAGCATTAGTTCAGACAGTTGGATATTTCAGACAGCCCATTGTTTCTTTCTTCATGGAAATTGCCAAACCAGGATAGACATCTCCTAAGAATCACTTTTTCCCTCTCAGAAAAAGGAAATAAAGAGTTCTGGCCTCTGGTTCCTTCTGAGCAGGATTTTGTGAAGGAAAAATTTGGGGAAGAAATCTAGTTTTCAATATTAGATGCTATGATTTTCATAAGTGTGGCAAGTCTTGCCTCCAAAAATTTGATGAGGCTCTAAAATCCCCGTAACTCCCTCCTTACCTCATTCTGTATCACTTTAGATAACGGCCACTTCACTATCGAACTGAGAATGTTACACAAAGGCAGTACACACAGAAGGGGGTAAATGGGACCCTTTAGTTACCCATCTACACCCATCACTGTCCAGGTGCCCCTTTGAGAGAAATTTGAGACCCTTAAGTCAAAAGGACGAGTCAGCATACATAGAACAAGAACACACCATCAGTGGCAGATTAAGGCAGAAGGTAGACCAGAAAAGTAATTCCCCTGAGTGCATAGAATGCTAGAGATGTTTGAAAGGCAAGTTCTGACACCAGTGTTAGCTCTACATTCAAGACAACCTGACATAGAAATAGCAAGTTCTTAAGCACAGTACTACTATATACCTAGCTCAAAATTGGGTTTGTTTTTGGTCACAAGTTTTTGACCATTTTCTAGGCTTCTTGATAGACATCCTCTTGGTTACTGACTACACTGTGAGGAATAAGCGGAGTCTCAAAATACCTCACAAAGAGCAAAGTACGTTAAAAAAAAAAAAAGGCTATTTATACTACAGTGTCCCAAGCAAGCAGTTGGGCGTTGTGAGCCTTGATGGAAATGACTAAGAATTAAGGAGGAAAGGGGCTCTGGAATCAACCCCCTCAAAGAGCCTTGAGCCTTGTCTATAAGCTAGAATCGCTATAGAGCTGCTAATTTCACCTCATACCCCACATCCAAAGCCCTTCGTAAGGCTGCAGCCCCTTTCCGGTGCAGGCACTAAAAGTCTCTACCTTTCTGGACTCAAGCTTTGTGCTCTCTCCCCAGGCCTGACCTCACTCCTTGAATCTGTTCCAAGAACTTGTCTTCTTGGCATCCCCACCTACCTACGCCTGAGGACCCCAAGACTGGTAGGCTCTGGCTCAGCCTACCTCTTACAACCACCTTCCTGCTGATTAGCAGAGTCAGCTCAGCCGAGTGTGTGGCCACATGGAGCCTGTTCATAATCTGGTGCAGGGTGAATTCTGAGCTTAACTTTCTTCCCCCTTCTCCTTCCTTCGGTGTTGAGACTCATGAAATTGAATTATGTTCCATAGTTTAATACTGAATTTCTCATAAAGGTAGAAGGACTGATTTTCACTTGTTACAAACAATTTCATGTAAACACCTAAAAACAAATCTTACCAAATAGTTTAGAATACAAAGGAGAATCAAATCTGTATTTTTAAAAAAAGTGTTAAAATTATGCTTTTAATTGTGAACTATAGCATTCCTAGATAAAATGAATATTTTAATCCATAATTGTAAAGCACATACCCGTGTGACCACCACTAGGGGCCAAAAATAAAGGGAACATTTCCCTATTATGAGAAGCTTCCCCCACTCCCATTCTTTCTTGCCTCTTGTGATAACCATTTCTTCTTTCCTTTACTCCCTATGCATCTGTTCCTAAATGACCTAGTAAAGTTTTGTCTCTTTTTGAACTTTATTTAAATAGACCATACTGAGCCATTTTCAACTTGCCAGTCTAACCACTGGCCACCCTGCTACCATGTTCACACCAGCCTCAGTGTTTACAGACTTCATATGACCTTCCTTCTGTGATTTCACTTTTCTTTTCCTTATTCTTATTTTTCAACCTACCTGAATATCCTTCCTACTTCTGCCTATGTTATTTTAGCTCAGTATTACAAGTTCTGCTCAAATGCCAGCCCTTCTTGAAGACATCTCCCACTGGGAATTTTCTGATCTTCCAAATCTCTCGTGTACGTACCTACTTCACTCTGTCTTGTATTCCATTGGTTGCTTGGATGTTGGTCTCTTTCTCCCTCTACTACAGTTTACTTGTAGGTGTCTTTTTATTCATTTTAGTAACTACTGCATGGTCTAGCCTGTCATTGGCTTTAGAAGCATCCAATCAATACTGGTTAAATAAATGAAGTTAGTCATAAAGAGATTTAAAAAGTCTCTATTTTAATGAAGATGGAAATTACAATATAAAATTATATTCCTGATGGTGAGTGGGTCTGCACAGAGCCTGAACCCCTTGTTTGGCTTCTCTTGCCTCCACGGTCACAGATTGTCCCAAAGTCTGAGAGGAGTGTGGCGCAACCCCCAACCCCGCCCAAAGCCTCACTGCCACTGCGTTTGGGACAGACCCTGGTGGCCGAAATCCTGTCTGCCCTCTGGGCCGCGTGCCAGGTTTTGCTGTCTCTAAGCTGAACCTGGTCACCTTTTTTGAGCAAAGAGCCCTGGGATGTGAAGAAAAGCAGACAACAGTCATGCACCTAGCCGTGTGGCTGACAGGGGTCCTGGTGCTCCAGTTGGGTGTCAGGCCTGAGCCTCTGAGGTGGGAGAGCTGAGTTCAGGACATGGGTCCACCAGAGACCTCCTGGCTCCACGTAATATCAATCGGTGAAATCTCTCTCAGAGATCTCCGTCTCAATGCTAAGACCCAGCTCCACTCAATGACCAGCAAGATACAGTGCTGGACACCCTATGCCAAACAACTAGCAAGACAGGAACACAACCCCACCCACTAGCAAAGAGGCTGTCTAAAATCATAATAAGTTCATAGACACCCCAAAACACACCACTGGATGCAGTCATGCCCACCAGAAAGACAAGATCCAGCCTCATCCACCAGAGCACAGGCACCAGTCCCCTCTACCAGAAAGCCTACACAACCCACTGAACCAAACTTACCCACTGGGGGCAGACACCAAAAACAATGGGAACTACGAACCTGCAGGCTGTGAAAAGGAGACGCCAAACACAGTAAATTAAGCAAAATGAGAAGACAGAGAAATACACAGCAGATGAAGGAGCAAGGTAAAAACACACCAGACCAAACAAATGAAGAGGAAATAGGCAGTCTACCTGAAAAAGAATTCAGAGTAATGATAGTAAGGATGATCCAAAATCTTGGAAATAGAATGGAGAAAATACAAGAAACGTTTAACAAGGACCTAGAAGAGCTAAAGAGCAAACAAACAATGAACAGCACAATAAATGAAATTTAAAATTCTCTAGAAGGAATCAATAGCAGAATAACTGAGGCAGAAGAACAGATAAGTGACCTGGAAGATAAAATAGTGGAAATAACTACTGCAGAGCAGAATAAAGAAAAAAGAATGAAAAGAATTGAAGAGAGTCTCAGAGACCTCTAGGACAACATTAAACACAACAACATTCGAATTATAGGGGTCCCAGAAGAAGAAGAGAAAAAGAAAGGGACCGAGAGAGTATTCGAAGAGATTACAGTTGAAAACTTTCCTCGTATGGGAAAAGAAAGAGTCAATCAAGTCCAGGAAGTGCAGAGAGTCCCATACAGGATAAATCCAAGGAGAAACACGCCAAGACACATATTAATCAAACTATCAAAAATTAAAAACAAAGAAAATATATTAAAAGCAGCAAGAGAATAGCAACAAATAACATACAAGGGAATCCCCATAAGGTGAACAGCTGATCTTTCAGCAGAAACTCTGCAAGTCAGAAGGAAGTGGCAGGACACATATAAAGTGATGAAAGGGAAAAACCTACAACCAAGATTAGTCTACCCAGCAAGGATCTCATTCAGATTTGACGGAGAAATTAAAACCTTTACAGATAAGCAAAAGTTAAGAGAATTCAGCACTGCCAAACCAGCTCTACAACAAATGCTAAAGGAACTTCTCTAGGCAGGAAACACAAGAGAAGGAAAAGACTTACAATAACAAACCCAAAACAATTAAGAAACTGGTAATAGGGACATACATATAGATAACTACCTTAAATGTAAATGGATTAAATGTCCCAACCAAAAGACATAGACTGGCTGAATGGATACAAAAACAAGACCCATACATATGCTATCTACAAGAGACCCACTTCAGACATAGGGACACATACAGACTGAAAGTGAGGGGATGGAAAAAGATATTCCATGCAAATGGAAATCAGAAGAAAGCTGGAGTAGAAATTCTCATAGCAGACAAAATCGACTTTAAAGAATATTACAAGAGACAAAGAAGGACACTACATAATGATCAAGGGAAAAGTCCAAGAAGAAGATATAACAATTGTAAATATTTATGCACCCAACATAGGAGCACCTCAATACATAAGGCAAATGCTAACAGACATAAAAGGGGAAATCGACAGTAACACAATCATAGTAGGGGACTTTAACACCCAACTTTCACCAATGGACAGATATTCCAAAATGAAAATAAATGAGGAAACACAAGCTTTAGATGATACATTAAACAAGATGGACTTAATTGATATTTGTAGGACATTCCATCCAAAGAAAGCAGATTACACTTTCTTCTCAAGTGCTCATGGAACATTCTCTAGGATAGATCATATCTTGGGTCAGAAATCAAGCCTTGGTAAATTTAAGAAAATTGGAATCATATCAAGTATCTTTTCTGACCACAACGCTATGAGACTAGATATCAATTACAGGAAAAAATCTGTAAAAAATACAAACACATGGAGGCTAAACAATACACTACTAAATAACCAAGAGATCACTGGAGAAATCAAAGAGGAAATCAAAAATTACCTAGAAACAAATGACAATGAAAACACGACAACCCAAAAGCTATGGGATGCAGCAAAAGCAGTTCTCAGAGGGAAGTTTATAGCAATACAATCCTACCTCAAGAAACAAGAAACATCTCGCATAAACAACCTAACCTTACACCTAAAGCAATTAGAGCAAGAAGAACAAAAAACCCCCAAAGTCAACAGAAGGAAAGAAATCATAAAGATCAGATCAGAAATAAATGATAAAGAAATGAAGGAAATGATAGCAAAGATCAATAAAACTAAAACCTGGTTATTTAAGAAGATAAACAAAATTGGTAAACCATTAGCCAGACTCATCAAGAAAAAAAGGGAGAAGACTCAAGTCAATAGAGTTAGAAACCAAAAAGGAGAAATAACAACTGACACTGCAGAAATATGAAGGATCATGAAAAACCTAGAGGCACGATGGGAATAAAGATGCTGACCTACTAAAGAATGGACTTGAGGACACAGGGAGGGTGAAGGGTAAGCTGAGACAAAGTGAGAGAGTGGCAGGGACATATATATGCTACCAAATGTAAAACTGATAGCTAGTGGGAAGCAGCTGCATAGCACAGGGAGATCAGCTCGGTACTTTGAGACCACCTAGAGGGGTAGGATAGGGAGGGTGGGAGGGAGGGAGACACAAGAAGGAAGAGATATGGGGATATATTCTTTTTTTTTAAATATGTATAGCTGATTCACTTTGTTATAAAGCAGAAACTAACACACCATTGTAAAGCAATTATACTCCAATAAAGATGTTAAAAAAAAAAATATGAAGGATCACGAGTGATTACTACAAGCAACTATATGCCAATAAATTGGACAACCTGGAAGAAATGGACAAATTCTTAGAAAAGCACAACCTTCTGAGACTGAACCAGGAAGAAACAGAAAATATAAACAGACCAATCGCAAGCACTGAAATTGAAACTGTGATAACGCGGGCCTCTCACTGTTGTGGCCTCTCCCATTGCAGAGCACAGGCTCTGGACGCGCAGGCCCAGCAGTTATGGCTCACGGGCCTAGCCACTCTGTGGCATGTGTGATCTTCCCGGACTGGGGCACGAATCCATGTCCTCTGCATCGGCAGGTGGACTCTCAACCAGTGCGCCACCAGGGAAGCCCTCTCACCACTATTATTCAACATAATTTTGGAAGTTTTAGCCACAGCAATCAGAGAAAAAAAGAAATAAATGAATCCAAATTGGAAAAGAAGAAGTAAAACTGTCACTGTCTGCACATGACATGATACTATACATAGAGAATCCTAAAGATGCCAAGGAAAACTATTAGAGCTAATCAATGAATTTGGTAAAGTAGCAGGATACAAAATTAATGCACAGAAATCTCTTGCATTCCTATACACTAATGATGAAAAATCTGAAAAAGAAATTAAGGAAACACTCCTATTTACCATTGCAACAAAAAGAATAAAATACGTAAGAATAAAGCTACCTATGGAGACAAAAGACCTGTATGCAGAAAACTATAAGACACTGATGAAAGAAATTCAAGATGATACAAACAGATGGAGAGATATACCATGTTCTTGGATTGGAAGAGTCAACATTGTGAAAATGACTATACTACCCAAAGCAATCTACAGATTCAGTGGAATCCCTATCAAACTACCAATGGCATTTTTCACAGAACTAGAACAAAAAAGTTCACAATTTGTATGGAAAGACAGAAGACCCTAAATAGCCAAAGCAATCTTGAGAAAGAAAAATGGAGCTGGAGGAATCAGGCTCCAGGACTTCAGGCTATACTACAAAGCTACAGTAATCAAGACAGTACGGTACTGGCACAAAGGCAGAAAGATAGATCAATGGAACAAGATAGAAAGCCCAGAGATAAACCCACACACATATGGTCACCTTATCTTTGATAAAGGGGGCAAGAATATACAACGGAGAAAAGACAGCCTCTTCAATAAATGGTGCTGGGAAAACTGGACAGCTACATGTAAAAGAATGAAATTAGAACACTCCCTAACACCATACACAAAAATAAACTCAAAATGGATTAAAGACCTACATGTAAGGCCAGACACTATAAACCTCTTAGAGGAAAACATAGGCAGAACACTCCATGACATAAATCACAGCAAGATCCTTTTTGACCCACCTCCTAGAGTAATGGAAATAAAAACAAAAATAAACAAATAAGACCTAATGAAACTTAAAAGCTTTTGCACAGCAAAGTTAACCATAAACCAGACAAAAAAACAACCCTCAGAATGGGAGAAAATACTTGCAAACAAAGCAACTGACAAAGGATTAATCTCCAAAATATACAAGTGGCTCATGCAGCTCAATATCAAAAAATCAAACAACCCAATCCAAAAATGGGCAGAAGTTCTAAATAGACATTTCTCCAAAGAAGATACAGATTGCCCACAAGCACATGAAAGGATTCTCAACATCATTAATCATTAGAGAAAAGCAAATCAAAACTACAGTGAGGTATCACTTCACACCGGTCAGAATGGCCATCATCAAAAAATCTACAGACAATAAATGCTGGAGATGGTGTGGAGAAAAGGGTACCCTCCTGTACTGTTGGTGGGAATCTAAATTGATAACAGCCACTATGGAGAACAGTATAGAGGTTCTTTAAAAAACTAAAAATAGAACTACCACATAACCCATCAATCCCACTACTGGGCATATACCCTGAGAAAACCATAACTCCAAAAGAGTCATGTACCACAATGTTCATTGCAGCTCTATTTACAATAGCTAGGACATGGAAGCAACCTAAATGTCCATTGACAGATGAATGGATAAAGAAGATGTGGCACATTTATACAATGGAATATTACTCAGCCATAAAAAGAAACAAAATTGAGTTATTTGTAGTGAGGTGGATGGACCTAGAGACTGTCATACAGAGTGACGTAAGTCAGAAAGAGAAAAACAAATACCATGTGCTAACACGTATATATGGAATCTAAAAAAAAAAAAAGTTTCTGAAGAACCTAGGGGCAGGACAGGGATAAAGACACAGACATAAATAATGGACTTGAGGACACAGGGAGGGGGAAGGGTAAGCTGGGATGAAGTGAGAGAGTGGCATGGACATATAGACACTATCAAATGTAAAACAGATAGCTAGTGGGAAGCAGCCGCATAGCACAGGGAGATCAACTTGGTGCTCTGTGACCACCTAAAGGGGTGGGTTAGGGAGGGTGGGAGGGGGATGCAAGACGGAGGGAATATGGGGATATATGTATATGTATAGCTGATTCACTTTGTTATAAAGCAGAAACTAACATACCATTGTAAAGCAATTATACTCCAATAAAGATGTTAAAAATAAATAAATAAATAAAATTCTATTCCTACTGTTATGGTCAATGTTTTAATTTTTTACCTTGTGATCAGCAAAAAAGGGCATATTCTGATTTGTACTTCATTGAATATTACCGAGGTTCAACAATATTTCATGTATTTATTACTGCTGTTTCTTCTGTGAATTTGTATTCCTGTCCTTTGACAATTTGGGGGTTTTTATTATTTTTCTCTATGGATTTATAGATTCTCTGTATTATGGATATTATTACCTTCCTGGCCGTGTATGTTACTGGTATTTTGTCCCATCAGTAGCTTATCTTTTAATTCTGTCTGCAATATTTTTTGTTAAACAAAACATTTGGATTTTTATGCTTCAATCTGTCAGTGTTTTCCTTTCCACACTTGGTTTTAATAAGAACCTCTGTTCTGTGAGAAGAGAAATATGAAGGAGGCCCCCTTCCTGAGAGATAGCTATTTTATGGCTAATAAAGATTCTTAAGTAGGGTGGTAATGAATCTTTCCTTATATTTAAATTTGGGGGTCCAAATTTTCATATGTATGCTACAGACACATAATAGTATGTCAAGATTATTGTTTTTTTAATGTTTCCATACATTTTTCTTCATCACTGGCTGACATTAGCATTCCTCACTTGGTTTTGTGATTCACTGAATGTTTTAGGTGGTTCAATAATTTCTGTGTGAATCAGTAAGAAATTCTTCAGAGATAACCCCTTGAGGGTGCATATTCTGTCAAATTCCCTCTGATCCTTCAACTGCTAATCTAACCGAAACTAAGCAGTAATAACAAGAGAATATTGCCTATTTTTAGGATCTAAAGTCCAGGATTCATGAACATACTCTGGTAGGACTGGAGTCCAACACTGGCTTGGGCTTTACTGTGGACTGCTGTCTTTTTTCTTTTTTTAATAGGCAGAAGTCATTATTCCCAGGACATGTCAGAATAATATAACGAAGATTTTAAGGGATAACCTTGCTTTCAAGTATACTCTTTCAGCTCTCTCCCTAGTGGCACACCAGGTCAGGACCAGCCCAGTAGTACTTGCTAACCCTTACCCTATGGCCTTGCATCTGAGGGTTCATCTTAATCACAGTGTGATCAGGGCCTTGGAAAGTGCAAGTGGGGAAAATGACAGTCATCGAGCAATTCTTAAAGTGTGATGAATTGTTTTGTCATCAACTGTAGCCCTCCCTACACATTGCTAACAAACTCATTGCCCTGTTGTGGAGGGCACAGATTGTATTTGCTGTCCTTTGAGTGCATGGGTCATTTGTGTGCTCCTGAAATCTGAATTTGCATGAAAAAATAATCACCTAGAATGGTTCCTATTAGTCGTTTTCCTTTGTGCTTAACTTGATTAAATGTTTAACCTGATGTAAATTCTGAGCTTTAAACTCAGGATGGATACCCTGAGATGATTCTCTGGTAGTGAGGTCTACCTTACCTTAGCCTGAGAGGGTGGACCTAGTTTGTACCTGATTATCAATGGAGATTTTTTTTTTTTTTTTTTACTTTAGCAGCAACCCAAAAGAGTAAGGAAGACTGATCATAAGACCATCAGTAATATTTTCACATTTTGAACCTAATAATAGCAAACACACAGTGCTTACTATGTATCAGGCTCTGTACTAAGTCTTTACATGTAATAACTCAATCTTCACAACAACCTTATAAGGTTGGTCCTTCTATTATCGCCATTTAGCAGATGGTAAGACTGAGGCTCAGAGAGATTATAGGGAAATGACAGAACCAGGTTTAAAATCCAGATGATCAGCTCCAGAATCAGGTTCTTAACCACTAAATGCTGCTTAATTTATTTATTTAGAAAAATTGGAGACAGGATAAGAAGAACCCCATAAATCTGTGGTCAATACATTAGAACAGATCTCTCCAAAATTTGTTCAAAGTGGAATCTGGAATGTAAAATGAAAGAGCAAACATGATAATAAGAGCAAAGTAGGAACTAGATGTTTTTCTAAAGTTTTTAGTATATATTAATTCATTTAGTACTAACAACTTTATGAAAAGGGTACTACCATTCTGCCCACTTTACTAATGGGTAAACTGAGGCCCAGGGAAGTAAAATAGTTAGCCTGATGAGACACAGCTTAAAGTGTTTTACTATCAACTCCTTAATTATTTCTAGCTCTCAAATCATTTGTTCTCTATAAAACTTCAAGGTTTTTTTCACATGCGTCATCTCATTTTATTCTCAAAATAATAGTGTACCAAACCGTTCCATAAGTCAGCGTTCACTTTCCTTTAGCAATTAAGGTGTGTTTTCTATGTTAAGCCATTAGGAGATAAGGAAGAGTTCTTTAACGCTCAAGGTAAAACTCCCAGTCTTTTTGGTTGAAATGGAATCAGGGCGATCAGTTGTTAGCAAGAATTACAATCCAGGGTTGCAGGGCGTGGGAGGAGACAAATGGAGTCCCCAGATGATCAGTACAGACTCCGGAAGTAAATAGAAATATTTCAAACTCAACAAAGGAGGAAGGCTGGGGTTTCACATCCATTCTGCTCTTGGCTTTGGCCTTCTTTTGTGGGCCATGCATTTCAAGAGAATTGTTTAGGAGATTTAGGTGAGTTGGGCCGTTTGAAATGTTGAAGAAGGAGTGGAAATGAAGAATCACCACTGTTTGATTGTTGACACAAAGAAGGGTCAAAGGCACAGGTCAGCTCTACTCCCCCAGGCTAGAAAGCACACAGTCTGAGATGGAGTTCCCCTCAGGCAGCATTGCTACACACCGCTAAGTACATTGTTGAGTGTACAACCTAACCAACAATACACAGTGGCCCTGCTTTTAGGAAATGCACTTGGGAGAATTTCTTATTGTGTAGACCTAATTGTAAACAAATCCAACAAAAAAGATTTTCAAAATATAGAACAACTTGTTCCATTAGACCTTGTCAGTTTTATTCCAATGGGTTTTCTAAAAAATGAGATGACAACTTTACTGAGATATAATTCATATACCATACAATTAACCCATTAAAAATGTACAATTAAATGTTTTATTAAATATATTCAGAGTTGTGCAACCATCAGCACGATTGATTTTAGAACATTTCATCATGCACAAAAGAAACTCCATGCTCATTAGCAGTTATTCCTCATTTCCTCCCAACCACCCCAGCCCTTGGCAACCAACCACGAATCCACTGTCTGTCTCTATGCATATGCCTATTTTGGACATTTCATAACAATGGAATCATACAATATGTGATCTTTTGTGTCTGGCTTCTTTCATTTAGCATGTCTTCAAGATTCATCCATGTCATACACTATATTAGTACTTTTGTCCTTTTTATTGCTGAATAATATTCCATTGCATGGCTATACCATATTTTGTTTATTCATCTATTTGTTGATGGACGTGTGCATTGGATCCACTTTTTGGCTACGATGCTGCTTTGAAGGTTTGTGCACGAGTATTTTGTGTAGACATATGTTTTCATTTCTCTGGGGTATATATCTAGGAGTGGGGTTGATGCATTGTACGGTAGCCTTATATTTAACCTTTTGAGGAACTGCCAGACTGTTTTACCATTTTGCATTCCCACCAGCAGTGTATGAGGGCTTTTTTTTTTTTTTTTTTTTTTTTTTTGCGGTACACGGGCCTCTCACTGTCGTGGCCTCTCCCGTTGCGGAGCACAGGCTCCGGACGTGCAGCCTCAGCGGCCATGGCTCACGGGCCCAGCCGCTCCGCGACATGGGGGATATTCCTGGACCGGGGCACGAACCCGTGTCCCCTGCATCGGCAGGCGGACTCTCAACCACTGCGCCACCAGGGAAGCCCTATCTGCCTTTTTGATTCTAATCATACTAGTGGGTGTGAAGTGATAATTCATTGTGGTTTTGATTTCATTTCCCTAGTGACTAATCACGTTGGACATCTTTTCATGTGAATATTGTCCGTTTGCATATCTTCTTTGGAGAAATGTCTATTCAGATACTTTGCCCATGTCTATTCAGATACTTTGACGGCTTCAGTGTAAACGAGAGCCTCTTCGATGTGGTATCTCTGTCTCTCTGTCTTTTTTTTTTTGTAGTTAATCTGTATTTACTGTGTACCAGACTGTATAGAGAACATGATACTTGGTTCATTCTTTGCCTTATGTTCAGTCTTTCAGAAGAATCAAAACTACACTCTCTGGATTCTCCTCTATGCCTACAACTCCCCTCTTAGTCTCCTTCACCAACTTGTCTTCCTCCACCCCCTCCCTACATTCTCAGTTCCTTCTTCTATGCTGCACTCCAGTTGGAGACCATATTTCTTCCCACAGCCTGTCATCCCGTCAGCTACAATGATGAGCTCATCAATATCAAAGATCATGTACATTATCCTCTCAACTCACAACTCCAACTGACTGTCTGGCAGAACCTTCCATCTTTTGACAGCTAAAGGGATCTTCATTTACTATAATCAGACCCAGCCATCAAGGTCCAGCGTTAATCCTCCTCCCACGCAGGACTTACCCGACCTCGATGTGGTATCTCTTTGCAGTGCCCACCCTAGTGTGGCAGCTCTGACTTAGGGGAACCCAGCATTAAATCAGATCTATAAATACTTGGGGGGTGCCTTCTAATGTGCAAGGCACTGCACTTGCCTCTAGGCATCAGGGGATGTGTGAAGGTACAGTGATTAATTTTAACAACTAGTGATTGAGCACCTACTGCATGGAAGGCTCTTCTAGGACACGAAGAGGAGTAGCGCACAGTCCTTGTCCCCAACGAGCTTAGAATCCAGTGGGAGGTAGACAAATTGACACTTACAACCACTGTATAATTCAGCTATCTTTGTGGGCCACTGCCATTTCGATGATAAAGTCAGCCTCAGCTGCTTCCCAAGCTGCCCCAGATAAGCACATTATCTAAGCCTAAGTGGAGTTCCCTGGTCCTTTCGTCCAACAGCCGAATCCCTGCCCCGTGGCGAGGTTCTGGAGCCACCACTGTTCACAGCACAGACACAGGCTTGGAGTTAGTTGAGTGTATCCCGGACGAATCATGGAGTGAACAAGCTGTGTTACGGAGTTACAGGGAGTGCTCCTGGGAGTGTAAGGTCCAGCTGGGCTGTGCAGGACTTTGGCCCCGACCTAGGGGTTGCACGTTGCTGCTTCAGGCATGTGGACCATGGAACCCTCACACTGTTATTAGCTGGGTGCTTGATACAAATATAGAGTCACAGGCTACCGAACCAGAACCTCATGGGCTAGGGCCCAGGAATTTGCACCTTAATAAGCTCCCTAGGTGTGGCCCATGAACGATGAGGTCTGAGAACCACCTACTTAACCCCTGCTTGCAAGTGCTGTTTGAGCAGTAGTTTCTCCCAATGGCACATTAGATTCTGGGGAATGACCCTGTAGTTCCTGAAAATTACAGCCACTCCAAGTTTTCTTAAGAACCCACCTAGCATATTCTTTGTAGTCAAAGAAATGTTGATTGCTGGGTAAAACAGTGCATTGTTGCTCACCTGAAACCTCCCTCGAGTGGTATGAGACAGCTGAGTGGAATTTTGGGTTCCCCCGCCCTTTCCGGTTTCCCTGAGCAGCAAATCCAGCCGTAGGTTATAAACTCTCTCTGGGAAGCAGCAGCCTCTGCCTTCACGGGTGGTGGGAGAATCCAGCGTGCGGCCTAGAGTCCTTTTTGAAACTTGCCGTTGATGTGAGCTTTATGGCCTCTGGAAGGTAAGTCCAGGATGAACAAATGGGTTTGTAGAAAAAGTTGCGTCTCCAGGAGTGAAGAATAGCCTAGGTCAGCTCTGTGTCTCACTGTCTCTGTAGAGATGAATTCCACTGCGTTTTTAATCTGCTCTCTGGAGAATATGGCCTCCAGCCGCAGCAGCCCCATCCATCCAAACTTGCTCTGAAGGACCATGTGTTTTCATGCAGTTACAAAGGGGAACAGCAGGGTCCTAAGCCAGTCACCAGCAGGGTCCTAAGCCTAAACAACCTTTTTTTGGGGTGTCCAAAGAGTCCCAGCTTAGGAAGTCGTAATTTGCAATTGCCTCAGGGGAGTAATTTTTGATTTCAAGCTATTCTCTATTTTAGATTGAAGGCTTTTCTAAAATTACTAAGAGGTTGAATTGTAGCTTTGTTTTTAACTCCTAAGTAGGGGGAAAGCCCGCATCTAACATTAGGATATTCCCTAGAAGGGTGTAGGGCCTGGATATATATATATATTTTTTTTTTTTTTTTTTCGGTACGCGGGCCTCTCACTGTTGTGGCCTCTCCCATTGCGGAGCACAGGCTCCGGACACGCAGGCTCAGCGGCCATGGCTCACGGGCCCAGCCGCTCTGCGGCATGTGGGATCTTCCCAGACCGGGGCACGAACCCATGTCCCCTGCATCCGTAGGCGGACTCTCAACCACTGCGCCACCAGGGAAGCCCCAGGGCCTGGAGTTATTTAAGCCGTGCCGCCTGCCCAGAATAATGGCGCTTTAAGGGAGGTTGTGTTATCGGTATATTTCATGGGTCCTTGAGGCTTTGGTTAGAAACCGAAGTTTGAAATTGAATTGTAATGATTAGAAAAAAGGAGTAAAATGCAGGACCATGTGGGGCTCCTGGGGACCTAGTTGCTCTACCCAAGGGACAGCCCAGTCTGCAGTGGTGACAACTGAATCACTATGGAAACAATACCCAGTTGCTTTAATTTTGGTCGTGGCTATGAAGACGCCAGATGGATGCTATTTTGGTTGATAGTAAATTCCTGGGTTTCTGTTTTCAACTCAGTTCAGGTGTTGGGTCTTGATTCTATTTCCTGGCTGTAAAGTATCTGGAGACAAGCCAGGATTGAGTCCCATCAAGTTTGAGCGCTATTAAATAAAAGGTAGTATTTCCTTGGGCATCTGCCCTGGTTTGTTAGCCCTTGCTCCAGGTCACCTATTAGTCTGGAATACCTCTGTCCTTGGCCACCCAGCCTGGGTCATCAATGCAGATGCCCAAGCACCAAGACCAGCACGACCCCGTGCCTTGTCGAAGCCTTGCCTCACAGCTGTATGTGCTCATCAAGACCTGTTTCTCATTCCCTTCCACGCAGGCCACTGCTGCTTTGAAGGAAAAGTTCAGTGAGACTTTGAACCTGGAGATATTCTTGTTTTTCTTCCCCAGTATTGGGTTGGCTTTGGAGGCTGTACTCAAATTAGGAAAAAGTGGGTGGTAATGAAGCAGCCAGAGAACTTGGCTTTTCCCATGCCTGCTTGGGATACGGATTAAAAGTTTTTAACTCTGAGTTCGATTTTTGATAAAAGGAATTCTTTATTCCTAGTTTTTAAGCTACAGTTAACTCCTTGCCTTCAAGATGGCCAAACGCATTGAGAGTAGGGAACAGGTCATACACTCCCATGACTCACACTGAATTAACTCAGTGCCTAGTGTGAAATAGCTACTCGAAGTGTTGATTAAAATGAGATGCAGGTTCTCTGGCATTTGAAAGTCTTCAGAAAACTTCAGGTATGCTTGTGAGAGGAACCTAATCGATGATTAAGGTCTACAGCAAACATGTAGACCATGCATGATCCTGATTGAAAGGAAGCTAAAAGTAGGCCTAGGAGACCAGGTGCTTTGCTATTGGAGAAGTTGAGCTGAAAGGGGCTTAGTGATGATCTAGTCTACCCTACCACTCTTATTCTTTCACAAAGTGACAGGAATACTGTTTTCCCCTTCCAGGCTCTACAATTGAAACCCAGTTGTCAGAATTTTCCATAACTAGTTAATGGTAGGGTAGTATTGGAGATCTGGCCTGGTACTGATCATATTGTCCATCCCATCTCGTCCACTTTCCTATGGCAGAGAGAGATGTGGTGAGTTCACGAAACTGTTCAGCTTATCTACTTGACGCCTTCCTTCAGAAGGTTGCCAGCCTGGACTGTAGGAACATTTCTCTTTGGATTTTAGTTCCAATTCTTAGTGTGTGTGTGCTCTTAGGCTCTTTAACAATCAGGTGCTTCACGTACAGATAGAGCTGGTAGGGACCCAACTGGTCCGTTTATTTCTCCAAGTCGTTAGCCTCCCTTTCAGAGATAGTCATTTCCTTTTGGCCACCCTCCAGCTGTGGCTCCATCTAGCTCTCTCGTCTCCACCTGGCACAGGTTCAGAAAACCCTAGAAGACTCCTTCGTGATCCCAAAGGCTGTGTTGGTAGAGGAGCCCAGCTTGGTCTCCCTTCCATGTTGATTAAATTATCATTGCTTTTGGCAGAAAGCATCCGACCACATTCTTGGCATTGGTCCCCAAGAGCCAGTTGGCACACTTAAAGCTAGAGCTTTGAGTGACACCTCTGTGGGGAGCTTCAATCTACCTCCATCACCTTTTAATTATAACCTTATGAATTATGCATCCGTGAAGATGGCAAACGCTATGTGTGAGATGTATGATTTTTCTCCAACAAATTTTCTGTAACAGAACTGCTAATGACAGGGTCACTGCCCTTCCTTTGACTATTGGTTTGATACCCTGGTATTTTTTTTCTAGATGTTTGCAGGCCATTGCGAATAGCAGGAGTCAGAAGACTGAGGCAGTTTGTGGAAGGGAGGTCCTTGTTTAGTACCTGTTCTCTGCCAGAACTGTGCTAGACTAGATACATTTTCTTTAATCGTTATAACTCTGCCTGAAATGTCTTCTCCGTTAAGGCTCATGGAGGTTTAAATCATCCTGAGTCTTTTCGTCGCATCCCTCTGGGAACAGTGTTTTCTAAATGACTACATATGCATATAGTCTACATGTAGTTATTGCATTTCTAACACTGGTTATGGGAAAGTTTTGGATTATTATCATAGCACATAAAATAGAAACCAAATCATTTATCTCCTTTCTCTACCCAAGAGGTACGTTGGCTGTTAGGGTCACTGGTTTCATAGTTGAGTTTACTAGAGACTAGTCCACTAACAGCTGGACTTGGAACCCTTTGCTGTAGCTTATGTTGGTCTTGAAATGGAGTTTTGGGGTCTCTGTTTCACTAAAGTCAAGATTGTAAGTTGAGTGAACTTTGAATCTTCTCAACTGGTCAAAACTAGAATCCTCCATCTAAGAGGTTTGCTAGGATTTGTAGCAAATTGTTGAGTTAGTGATGCCATTCATTAGGCACTGGTTGGCTCCTATATTCAAGCACACACTGACATATATTTAGTAACAGAGCTTGGAGCTTGAAATGAAGACCATCTTGGCCTTAGGGCTCCCATAGCCTGACAGGAGATGGATCTGTGCATAGCTTGACCAAGCACACCCAGAAGTGGTTTCGTATTCACGTTTTCCCTTCCTTTGTTCTTTTTCTCCCCCTCTTTTTCCTCTTTTGCCAGTAGCATCCACACCATTTCTTTGGTACCCTGGTAAACACCCAGGGTAAAGCAACTGGCTGTGTGGAAGTACTCACATACTGGAGGAAACTGTCGGTGGGATCTGACAGCTGATGCCAGTACACAGGAAGTCACATTTCTTCTTCCCATGCAGTGGATAGGCTGAGAGTCACAGCTAGCCAGCCATCTTGTCCCCTTGTCGGCGGTTTGCCTACGATTTCCTTAAATCTTATCAGATGTTTTAGAAAATGAAACTCCATTTTTGGAGAATCCAAAAGATATTTGGGAGTCTATTGGTGACTGAAGATTTACTTCAATGACATCAGATTGTTCCTATGTTAATGTCCTTAATGTTCTTAAAGCAAAATATGAGTTGCTTCTTCAGCAAATAGGAGGAGTGCAGGTATTTATTTCCTGCATTCGGACCACATAGGGCCTCAGTTTCTCCAAAATATGGAGACGGATCTAAGGAGACACAGATTAGAATAGGCCTGTTTGTATCTGATCGCCTTTCTGTCTTCAATTCTACAATCCTAGGAGGAGAACCGTGGGGTCATGGTGGGATGATGATCTCATTTTTCTAGATGAAAAATCATATTATCACTACCTTTAGGAAACAGTGGTGCTTCTTCTTCTTCTCAATTCTTGCTAAAGCCTTTCATTCAAGATACTGGTTAGCCATCTAGAGCAAAGTCTATAGGAGTTAAACCGGTAGCAAATGTGGGAAGGAGGCTTGCCTTAAGAATAAGTAGGAGATTCCTGTGAAATCCAAATGAACGAGGGGGGGCTCTTGGCCTCTCAAGATAACTCAACCCCAGAGGAGTAAGAAAGAAGAGTCGAATCTAGGAACTTACAAAACACACCAGATAATGTCTCTCTAAAACTATTGACCTGTATAAACTATATTAAACGACATCCCTAAAATCACCGTGAACCATGCACAACTTTTGAGTCTGCAAAAGGTGTAGTGTGATCCAACAAGCAGCTACCACGGTCCAGGAGTGATGGATGATGGGTGGGGAAAGCCCTGGGGGCTACAGCTCTGGCCACCCTACTTAGGCACTTCTTTAGTAGAAGGTGTGCTTTTCAGGCAGATAAGGGTAGCAGGCCTGCTGGCAAGCCTGGGCAACTGTTCATTTTATTGTTTAAAATTCTAAATTACCTGACAGATGGCTGGGGTCTTAATGTCAGTGTATCTCATAAGCCTTTCATGCTCCGCTTAGAGCTGTCATACTGCCCAAGGGCAGCTTCCGAGCGCATTTTCCTGGCTGGGAGGAAGGAGAGAGTAAAGGTTGAGAAAATGTCTAAATGGTTACTGCAGCTTTAAAGGATGTTGGCTTTGTCTCAGCGAGTGAGCGGCAAGCCCACTTAACCAGGGCAGAGATGAGAGCGCACGTAAGCAGGCTCTGTATCCACCAATAACTCTCCCCCCAGTGCTGGAAGCAGGGGGCTTATAAAGGGGCTGGAGGGGAAAATGCCCCCTCACCTGTTTCCAGATGACCCTGCAGTCTCTATAAGAGGAAGTGTTAACCTTGGTGTTCGTGGGAATAAGCTTCGGGGGTCAGTGAACCACCCACAGTCAAATGTAAGATTTTGTGTGCATTTTTCTGGTGAACCACAGGCACTGGCTTCCCAGAGGTGTTTTCGAAACCAGAAAGGGTTAAAATCATCATTCTGTTGGGGGGTTCTGGAAAGAACGATGGTGCCGAAAATAGGGGGAGAATGGAAGCTTTTTTCATCTACGTTCTGCCCCTGCTCCATGGAAGTGCTGCCACCTCCACCACGGCTCTCGGCCACTTACACTTGTGGCTGTTTGTGGGAGGGCCACCTGACAAGCCTAGATGGCTTGTTTAGCTGTAATGAGCAGTGGGTTGAGTTCTTCAGTGTAGGAACGTCATTGGCTCTAACACTGGTTGCTGGTGAAGATATTTAGTGCTTGTTCTATACCAGGCATGGGTATGAGCACTGCATGCATGGGCACTTTTATCCTCACAACAAACTTGAGGATAAATGCTGTTGTCTTCACCCGAGATGATGAAAAGTAGGAGGATTCATTCAAATGAGGGCAGTCTGCAATGCCATCATGAAAGTCCAATGAAGGGTTCCCCCCTTTGGGGAGGGCCTAGAATACAAAGAAAAGAGGTTCCCAGGATACATAAACTCCTCCTCTCGCCTCCAATGAGTTTAAAGAAAAAATAAATAAAACAAGAGGTTTTTTTTTGTTTGTTTGTTTTTTTTTTTTTTTGGTACGCGGGCCTCTCACTGTTGTGGCCTCTCCTGTTGCGGAGCACAGGCTCCGGACGCGCAGGCTCAGTGGCCATGGCGCACGGGCCCAGCCGCTCTGCGGCATGTGGGATCTTCCCTGACTGGGGCACGAACCCGTGTCCCCTGCATTGGCAGGCGGACTCTCAACCACTGCGCCACCAGGGAAGCCCCAAAACTGGAGATTTTTGAGTTCTTCTAGACACCACTAGATGGTGGTGTGCCAAAGGCTATTTCCTACCAGGATGCCAACTGCCGAGGAATGCAGGTAAGTTTTGCTCTGGAGTATAAAAATCTGCCGAATAGTTTGAAACATTCAAAGCGAATGTTTCACATTTTGGCTAAATTGTGCTTCCAGCCTGCCTGTGCCCCCTGGTCTAATTATGGGTTTTCATCTGCAGAGCATTTGTAATGAAGGGGTGTGATCTCTGCGTCCTCAGCAAATCGCAACTGTTTCACAGTGATGGTAAGGCATTTTATCTTCACATCTTTACAAAATTCTCATGGTGCACAGATTCTAAGGCATTGAAGTCTTGTGCGGAGCCAGCAAGTGTGTGTTGAAATATTTTATTGCTGTAAGTCAGTAAGAAGACAAAAACATATGACTCTGTACCTTTTCCTGTCATTCACTTTGTCCTCTTACATGAAATCCTGCTTGGGTATTCCCTGCTGTGCTCTGTAGCTTTCAGACACCTCCCCAGATGTAGACAAACAATCAAAATGTATTTTATATCACTAGGAGCCGGCCCTTTCTTAGTTTTGTGTGAGTACCACAGTGAGACCAAAGCAATCTCATTCAATTACAAGTTTTTCTTTAAGTAGTCATACAACTTTAATGGCTGTTGCTACTTCCATGGGGTCATAAGTGTATTTTTATGGCACCCTTTCCAGCAGTTAGACACGGAGATGAGTCTCTAGTCTAAAAGCCTCATCTAAAATCATATATAATTCACGTGCTAAATGGCTAAACTGGAACTGCGCCACTTTTCTCTTACACAGGAATTTAGAACAGGATTATTAAGGGGTTGGATCTTCCTCTCATATGTGCCAGATTAAAATGTCCTACAGTCTTGTGCAGCTTGTTTCTAGAAGAGAGTTAAAGGCCAAGTATGAATCAATGCATGTGATGTGTGTTCAGGGTTCTTTGCAATTCCTTTACAGATCCATAGCAGGGTTTTTGGTTAAGTGGAAGATGGTCTCAATTCTAACAGGACTGTTGTGAGGCTCCCCTTAATGGTACCTGAGTGATCATATTACCGTTTCTAACAACCTTTCCTTTGAAAAACATAGACATGCACTATTATGACTTAAGATTTTTTTGCATCTACCAGAAAATATACACATTTTGCAAGTGTGAATATCAAAGTGCTTTCCTTAACTAAGTATATTTTTATTTGCGATTTCTGCAAAGCAAGCTGTGCCATTGGACTGTCTGTTAAGCAATCCTTAACATTGTCTCTGCATGCTGATCACACATAGCTTCTTTAAAATTTTTTAAAGTTTTAATTAATTGGTTTTTAATTGAAATAGAGTTGATTTACAATGTTTCAGGTGTACAGCAATGTGATTCTGTTATATATGTGTGTGTATAAATACATTGTGTCTTTTTCAGATTCTTTTCCATTATAAGTTATTATAAGATATTGAATATATGTCACTGTACGCATATACTCTTTCTTTTAAAAAATTATTTATTTATTTTTGGCTGCGTTGGGTCTTCGTTGCTGTGCGTGGGCTTTCTCTTGTTGCCGCGAGCGGGAGCTACTCCTCATTGCAGTGCGCGGGGTTCTCATTGCGGTGGCTTCTCTTGTTGTGGAGTACCGGCTCTAGGTGTGTGGGCTTCGGTAGTTGTGGCATGCGGGCTCAGTAGTTGTGGCTCACGGCTCTAGAGCACAGGCTCAGTAGTTGTGGCACACGGGCTTAGTTGCTCCGCGGCATGTGGGGTCTTCCTGGACCAGGGATCAAACCTGCGTCCCCTACATTGGCAGGCGGATTCTTAACAACGGTGCCACCAGGGAAGTCCCCACATATACTCTTAAGAGCATCTACTTTCAGACTCCCATCTCCAACCTGTTGTCTTTTTGTGTTGTCTCCTTGCAGTTGTTGAGTTGAGTAGCATTTCATGGTCACATGTTCTCACCCTTGTTCCTACGATTCACTCCCATTCCACCCTAACCTTTCTAATGCATTTAATAATATGTTCGTATATATGCTTGACTCTTTCAATGTACAGTGGAGTGGAATGTACTCCAAATTACATAAGCGGTTCCACATTGTGGATCTGTCATTCTCTCCACTCATTGTTTGTTTAAGATGTATGCACAGCAACATGGATGTATCTTATTCATGGCGTATAACTGCAGCATTGTGTTCTAGAATATTTCCTTATCTGATCCCCAAGTGATGGTCACGATATCAGTTAACATAATATTAGCTAATGGACCAAACGTGATAAATTTATTATTAGGAGTACCAAAACAATTATTCCTGAGAGGAGGCATCTCTCTTCTAAAACAGGGCTCTGAAGATATAGGCACCTATCTTTGCAGCTCTGTTATCTTCAAACCAAGATTTCCAAAGGCTGCCAAGGTTTCTGGTAATAAGGAAGGGGAGAGAGGACTGAGGATTGTAGTTAGAGGATTATCTGGGCCATGCCTAGAGCAGTGCAGATCACCTCTATTAACTTTGGTCAAAGACAACACCTGATGCCACGGAAGCTGGAAAGCTATTGTAAATGGTATATTGTTTTTTACAGTTCAATTTTTCAATTGGTATATAGATACACAATTGATCTTTTTCAATGTTGACCTTGCATTTTATGACCTAAATTCACTGGTTCTAGTAATTGATTTATAGATTCTTTAAAGTTTTCTACACAATCAGTCACCTTTGAAAAGAGAAAGTTTGATCTTTCTCTTACGATCATGATGGGTTTTCTTTGTGTTATTGCGGTGGCTTCAATTTTGAGTACAATGTTGAATAGAAACGGTAAGAGTGGATATCCTTGCTTTGTCACTGACTGCAGGGAGAAAACATTTAGCATTTCATCACTGAGTATGATGTTTGCTGTAGGTGTTTTGTTTATGCATTTTCAGACTGAGGAAATTCCCTTCTTCTCGTACTATGCTGAGTGTTTGTTCCTTCATGAATTGGTATAGGATTTTATTAAATGCTTTTTCTGTATATATTGAAATAACCATGTGATTTTTTCCCCTTTAGTATGTTAATATGAGGAATTTTATTGAATGGTTTTCAATCATAAACCAACTTTGCATTCTGGGCATAAACTCCATTCATTCACAATATATTGATTTATTAATATTTTGCCAAGGATATTTGCATGTAATGCTCATTAGAGATATTGGTCTACAGTACTCTTCCTGTATTGTCTTTGTCTAGTGTTGGTATTGGGGAAATGTTGGCTTCATAAAATATGTTGAAGTGTTTTCTACTCCATTTTCTGAAAGTTTGTGTAAGGCTGGTGTTATTTTTTTCTTAAATGTTTGATAGAATATGCTAATAAAACCATCTGGGCCTGGAGTCTTGTTTTTGAGAAACTTTAGTAGTTAATTTCTTTTATAGATATTGGCATTCAGATTTCTTATTTCCTCTTGTATCAGCTTTAGTAAGTTGTATTACTTATAGACTTTGTCCATTATATCTATTTAATTTATCATCAAGTTGTTCATAATAGGTACTTATCATTTTAATGTCTTTTATTCCTGATATTGGTAATTTGTGTTTTTATTTTCTTGATTAGCGTAGCTAGGGGTTTATCAATTTTCTTAATCTTTTACTAGAACAACTTCTAATTTTCTTTTTATATTTTCTCTATTAGTCTTTATTAATTTTCTCAATTTCATAAAATTATTCTCTTATTTATCTTCTACTTGCTTTGGGTTTACTTTGCTCTTTGTTTCTAGCTATTTAGCATGGAACTTTATAGAGTACTTATTGAAGAGGTTTCTTCCTTTCTAAAATAAACATTTGTAGCTATAATTTGCCTTTTAGCCACTAAGCCCTGTTTTAGGTACATCATACATATTTTAATATGGCTGATTGATTGATTGATTGATGGCAGGTTTAATAAGCAAGGGGACATACTTATGAGGCTTGTCTTGGGCAGTTGCAAAATGAGTAGATTGCCATACCTGCCTTCCAGAATCTTAAACGTTTATATAGAAGCCTTAACTGGTTTCAGTCATGTGTACTCTTCAGATGGTCTAAACAACACATTACTCCCTCAAGGCTGTGTCTTCCTTGGGCACCTTCTAGCGTGGGGAAGGTAAGCGGAATGCACATCCAAGGACAGGGGAGTGGGTAGGAGCCTCCCATTGCCTCGGTCCAGCTCACGGGTCAGTCAGTGTTCACGTCTTCTCATGACCTCCTCCAACACTTCAAGAATCATGTTAGTGTTTCACACGCTCAAAAGTAACGAACTTTTAAAAAATCACATAGTTCGAGTAGAAACCCAGCCTCAGGTTAGTTTTATTCAGAAAATCTGGGGCCTTGGCACCTAATACACTTTATTTTATTCACTTCAAAATATTTCATAATTTCCTTGATTTCTTCGACTTGTTCAGATATATGTTGTTTAACTTCCAGGTTGTTTTTCTTTTTAGATATTTTGTTATTAATTTCTAATTCCATTGTGGACAGAGACATAGGATGTATGTGTGATTTTGATCTTTTGAATTTCTTGAGACTCTGTTTATGGTCCAGCCCATGATCAGTGTTGATCAGTGTATCATATGTATTCTGCGATGGTTTGCGAACTGTTCCACAAATGTCACTTAGGTCAAATTGCTCAGTAGAATTTTTCAACTATCTGTCCTCACTGACTGTTGGTTTTTGTCTAGTTTTTCTATCAATAACTGGCAGAGGAGTGTTTAAAAAAAAATCCAACTCTGATTATGGATTTGTTTTTCTCTGTTTTGGTCCTACCTACTCTTGCTTCATGTACAGCCATACCTTGGAGATATTGCAAGTTCAGTTCCGGACCACTGCAGTAAAGCAAGTCACATGAATATTTTGGTTTCCCAGTGCCTATAAAAGTTATGTTTACACTATACTGGAGTCTATTAAGTATGCAATAGTATTATGTCTAAACAATGTACATACTTTAATTGAAAAATAATGCTATTGGAAAAGTGGTACCAATAGACTTGCTCAACACGGGGTTGCCACAGACCTTCAATTTGTGTCAAAACAAAACAAAACAAACCATAATATCTGCAAAGGGCAATAAAATGAGGTATGCCTGTACTTGCAAGTTCTGTTATTTAGTTTATGATAATGTGACTTTTTCTCCCCTGAGTTGACCTGTCTGTAATTTGAAATGTCCTTCTGTATTGATGGCAGTTCTCTTTGTCTTAAAGAGTACCTTATGTGGTGTGTAACCATTCTAATTTTCTTATGCTTCCTGTTTGCAGGGTATGTGCTCTTCTATAGGTTTACTTTAAACCTGTATATATATGTTTATATTTGTAAATGTCTCCTATAGATAGCATGTTAGGAATATCTTGCTTTTCTTAGCCAGACCATTTCTGCCTTTTTTTTTTTGGTACGCGGCCCTCTCACTGTTGTGGCCTCTCCCGTTGCGGAGCACAGGCTCCGGACGCGCAGGCTCAGCAGCCATGGCTCACGGGCCCAGCCGCTCCGCGGCATGTGGGATCTTCCGGGACCGGGGCACGAACCCGTGTCCCCTGCATCGGCAGGCGGACTCTCAACCACTGCGCCACCAGGGAAGCCCATTTCTGCCTTTTGATTGGAGTGTTTAGTCCACTTACATCTAATGTAATTATTGATATGGTTAGACTTAGGATTGCCATTTTGCTATTTGTATTCTGTTTGTCTTGGTTGTGTTTTGTTTCTCTGTTCTTCCCTTTCTATCCTCTGTGTTAAAATATTTTCTTGAATTACATTTTTATCTGCTCGTTTTTATTTTAGTGGTTGCCCTAGGGATTACAATATATATTCTTAACTTTTCACAATCTAATTTAATATCACACCATCTCACCTAAACTGTACCTTGTAGTCATGTACTTCCATTTACCTATCTTATCCTTTATATGATAGTTGTGTCTGTGTGTATATACATATATACACATATATATATGCCTGTATATATGTACATGTATATGTGTGTATATTTATGTTTATATATATGTACATAATATACATGTACATATATTATATCCACATGTTTTATAAGCCCCGTGATTCAGTGTAATAGTTACTGCTTTATACATATTGTCATATGTATTTTTTAAAGTAAGACAAAATACTGTTTCATGTTTGCCCATATATTTTCTATTTCTGGTGTTCTTTATGCCTTCTTGAAGATCCGAGTTTCCATCTGGTATTATTTTTTTCAGTGTGAAGAACATTAACATTTCCTGTGGAACAGGTCTGCTGGTGATGAATTTGAATTTTCTTAGGTTTTATTTATTTAAAAGTGTCTTTATTTTGCCTTTATTCTTGAAAGATTTATTTTGGCTGGATATAGAATTCTGGGTTTGACAGTTTTCTTTCATCACTTTTAAAGATGTCATTATGTTGACTTTTTGCCTGCATTATTTCTGATGAGAAGTAAACCATAATTTTTAATTTTGCTTCCCTATGTGTAAAGTATCCTTTTTGTCAGGCTTGTTTCAAGGTTTTCTTATTTGGTTTTCAGCAGTGACTATGATGTGTCCAGTGTGGTTTGTTTGTATTTATCCCACTTAGAACTAACTAAACTTCAATCTATAAACTCACATTTCTTATCAAATTAGAAATTTGGACTGCTATTTCTTGAAATATTTTGTGCCCTATCTCTGTCTTCCTTCTTTCTGGACTCTGATTACACCCATTTTAGGCCTTTTGATATTTGACCACGAGCCATATTTTTTCCTCCCGTCATCTCAAATATGCTATTAAGCCCACCCAATGAAATTCTCAACCCTTCTGACAGCCAGATCATCCCCAAATACTACTCTCACTATGTCAGTCTTTTAAAAACTACAGTATGCATTTTATATGTAAATTACACCTCATGAAAAAATACTGCACTGTTTCCCTATTGCCTAATAAATGCAGACAAAGTGTGTTACCTCGGCATTCAAGGCTTTCTAGAATAGTTAACGTATATTGTTTATGCAATTTTTTTTTGTAAAAAAAATTGCTGTATGATATGAGACTGATGACATTGTTTTCCTCTAGGAATGGGAACTGAGTGGTTGTGAAACAGGCATGGGAAGGAAACTTTTCAGCATTTACTTTAGAAATTTAAATCAATTTAGAATGTATTTATTCCAGCAATACCATAAAGTGTGCCATCCTGTATACAATTTCTGACCAATCGTTTCTTCCATTCCTGCATAGCACACCTGCTTCTTTAGTCTGATCATTGCACCTCTCCCTGTCCTCTCATGCTCCTTTTTCTTAACATGCATCCAGGGCCTTAACCTGCCTTCAAGACCCGACTTGTATATCCATTTCTGCAGTAGGACTCTGTCAGTTGCAAGTTCCAGCCTTTTCCCAAGGAGGGGTGCAGTTGGTGCTGATCTAAGGGTAACTAGACTGAGAGACTTGGATGTCATTGGTATTCCCCAGCTTTTGTATCTACCTTTCTTTGCATGCTGACTTTGTTCTCTGAGGTTCCCTGTACTGAGGAAACTGGAACCAAAGCTTTAGGCAGCTCCAGACTTAGATTTTTCATAGTCATATGATCAGAGAGGAAAAGGAGCATTTCCTTGACAATTTCACTAAGTAGAATCCCAGGGAGGGACTCAGATTGGCCTGAATTAGGACAGGGCAAGGACGTGACAAATCACTGATCAGCTCAGCCTGTGATTGGCAGGCTGACCAGAACTATACGTCTGGAGGCGGGCGGGGGAGCAATCTTCCAAAAGGAGAGGGGAGAGACGCTCCTCTCTGTGAAAAAATATCAATACACAATCACTGTTCCTTCCCTGGCAACTGCTGTGCCCACTGACCTGTCTGTTTCCCATAGCACTCTTTTATTTTATTTTTTACCTTTTTTTGGCTGTATTCAGCATGTGGGATCTTAGTTCCCCAACCAGGGATCGAACCCGCGCCCCCTGCAGTGGAAACGCAGATTCTTAACCACTGGACCGCCAGGGAAGTCCCTAGTACTCTTTTACATCATATGTTGGGCTGTTATACAGAGCATGCCTATGTCCTTTGAAGTCTGACATGGGGTAATCTTATTTCTTCCAATCAAGTTTTACTCTCTGAGAAAACAAGGTTATAAGTGTTTAAACATCGACACATCCTGGCACAGGTGTGAACCTGGAGGTTTGCTAACACATCAAAGCTGAAGTCAGACGCAAGATGCTTTGATGTGTTGTAGTGTGACTGCTCAGAGAGCTGTCTCTGGGCAAAAGAACAATTGGAAGGGCAGGGGGTGCTGGGGCTGAGTTCAGGGTAACCACAATGGGCAGTTTCTGACTTTAGCACTGGGTTAGGCTGCTTCTTCCCTGAGTCACCACCACTACTTATTAGTGACAGTTCAGCCTGTATTGAGACCACCTTATAACTTCTGTATGTGTAATAGATACATGGCATAGATGTTACACTCTACTGGCTACCATCTTTAACGTCTTCAGCTCTGTTAATGCTATTTGAATCACTATCCTTATAGGAAAAAATTGTGACAGCTCACCTTCGCTTAATGGATTTGAGAAAGAAAGTGGTTAACTGAGTGGGGCTTGTTTTAGACTTAGAGATTCTTCGCTGACAAAGGTGTTTGTGACTGTGTCTGTGTTATAATATCACTAGGCATGAAGAATGAAATTAATATATACTTGTTTATAAGGAAAGAAATGAAAAAAACCTCAAGCTCTTTATTTCATTCATAGTTTGCTTCTTTACTTTGCCAATGGTAATACATTCAGAGATGTTACTACCTTAAGTAGTCCAAGGTCGGAATTCCCCGCCCCCATAGGCTTGGTTGTTTGGGTTTTTTGTTTTTGTTTTTTTTAGTTATTGCTTACCTGCTGGCAATTTTGATAAAGGGCTTTCCTCAAGAGAAGATGAGGAGATGGCTTTCAAATCTAGCTGGAAATAACTTCAGGTAAACAGTTTTGACAACTAGAAAAAGTTGAAACATAAGGAAGATGTTCAGGTTATCAGTAGAATAAATCCATCATTCACACCTTTGCCCAGGTGAATGTCATGGGCAAAGGCAGGCACTTTGCTGCCATCAAAGTGACGAGGAACCCTGGGTCACGTCTTGACTCAGCCTTTCCTGGGAGATCCTTGAGGGAGCTCCACACACAGGAACAAGAGGGCATGGGAGAGCAGCTGCTTCTTCGGCGGGGTCTGACATATACTCCCCAGGCCCCAAGACAGAGTCTGAAAAGGTGCCCTGGGACCTGAGACTCATGCTTGAGACCTACATAGGCTCTTTTCTCTTAAGCCCCAAACCCAAATCTTGGGACCCTGTTCCCTCTGCCCAGCCTCATGGTAACAAATCCAAAAATGCGTAGGCTAGGGTGTGCACGAGGAAGGGAGAGAGATCTGTGTTTTGCTTCTCTTAGTGATGTGGGGCTCGTTCCAGAAATAACATTGAAAGGGACCAAACTTGGGCAGCTATCATTTTTGACATGCAGCATGGTACTAATCTGAAATGCAGGAAGTGCCTTGAGAGCGTAGCAGTGGGAGGGATATGGGATGCCTTACCCGCCTCACGTCCCATTGGCCTGGCCTCCGATTCCAGGCACTGCTAGAGCGTGCAGTTCCCAGGACTCAGCGCCTTCTGCTGGCAGGGCCACGCCTACCCTGGGGCTGCTCTTACATCCTGGCGGGGTCCTGTAGGCGCCTGCCTCACATGGCTGTGGGTGCAATCCAATGTGCGGGGCCCGTGGGGCACCCCCAGCCCCAGTGACCCACAGTGTGACCAGTCAGTGATGAGGGCGCATCTGGGGATGGCCTCCTTTCTGTCTCACGCTCCCCTTCCCCTTACTGCCGATCCCTAAAAGCCTTGTCAAGTGCACAACCTGTAAGCAAGTTCTTTCTCAGCTCTGCTTTCGGGGGGGCAGGGAATCAGCCAAGGCACTTGATGTAGAAGGCTGTTTGTGTGGTGGGAAAGTGGCCATTTGGGACCATTCTTTAAGTTTTGTTAGTCAGCAGTAAGGGCTCACCGTCCACCTTTCAGCTAGCCCCTCAACTCCATGGCTCTTATGTCTCTGCCAGAGCACCTCCTCCAGGCATGTGCCCACCCTTGAGACAGTGGTCACGGCTCAAACTGAGAGAACAACGCACCAAGCAAGGACCCCAAGCCACCGGAAATGGAGCGTTCCCTACAGGGGGAAAGGGTGCCTCAAGCAGATGCAGAGTTCTGTTTTGGGAGACACTGGAGTCTTTTCCTACTGCAGTAAATTCTCTTCCTTTCTCTGTCTCATGGAGGCTGTTGAAAGTCAGGTTTTGCGTTGCAAGTACTGATTCTGGCTAACAAGCAGAAAAGGAAGTAATTTGCAGGAAAGAAGAAAAGCCAGATTAGGAAGCTTCAGAGCCAGGAGCAATACCCCCAAATAACATCACAGAACTGGTCCCCTGAAGGACACACAAGTGGCAAAGTATACAATACTACACCAGGCTCTGAATTTTCCAGTCACTTAAACGACTGCCATGTTGCCATCACTGGCACCAGAACAGATTTGGCTGGGCCCCCCTGGGCGTCTCCCCACGGTGCTCTAGCTGGACCTGGAGGCTTTGCTTGTCTTCAACCTCTAGTGCCCCCTGTAATTGGCTATCATTCCACAAAAACAAAATAGACATCAGTGTGGGCAACCAAATGAAGGGGACCCATTTGGCCACGTTTAAAGATACCATCTAATGTTACTGCATAGTTTCTAACTAGGTTTGGTGGGACTCTGGACGCCACGTCCCCTCATTTAATCAAAATTTCCACTTTTCACCTATTCTATACATTGGGGTTCTTGTAATTTTGTCTATTTAGAGTCAGTTTAGAAACCACCGCCCTGTGGAAATAAGCATCTTCAGTGTCAAGAGACCTTGAGATGATTACCTGCCGGAGGCTCCTAAAACCGTCTTTCCAGGTGTGATCTGACCATGGAGGGAAGAGGCACCACTGGAAAAGCCCCTGAGGCGTTATTACTGAAAGTGAGGCTCTGGCAGCATGGCTAAGCCTCATGCTAACCAAGTTCCAGCTCCCATTCTCTGAAGTGCTCAGAGCTTTAAATGGGCTGCTGTCACCACACCAGGGGACTGAAGGAAGTAGACTAGCTGTTGTAGAGAACCAAACTTCCAAAGCCTCATGACCCTAGGCTTATTCTAGTGACACGAACTCTGTTTGTCTTCAAGCACAAGACAGAAATTAATTTTTTCCCCAGAGTTTTGGAAATGATTCTAATTCTGAGTGGAACAAGGTCCTGACAAGGCCAATGTGTATGTCACAGATTGGATTCTATGGGAAGCTGATGGCCCTTATGCCCTTACCCACAGGTGTTCAAATCCATCCAAGGGGCCAGGAGAAGAGCTGTCTCCACACCTCCCCCAGCTCCTGCCTTGGTTGGCTTTCTCTCCTCTCCTCCTTGTCCACCCAAACCTCCTCTTCTTCCTACAGTTAGGAAGCAAAAGCCCCTATATGCCAGTGGATGCAAAGAGAGACTGATGGCTAAAAAAGAGGCTTTGCTCTGGCCATCATCCCAGCTCAGCTCATGCAAACACCCAATGGTAAAGGCCACTGGTCGTTCACTTTGACCTTCCTTAACACTTGACCAAGGCCACTCATCATGAGTTGCCCTTGCCCTGATTCCACAAGCTCACATTCAGTATTTCTCAGCTTTCCAGCTTCCAGATAAGAGTTTAAAATCAAACTCAGTCCTTTGAGGGTGGATGCCTTGTCACAAGGTTGCAATGAAGACCCATCAGAGTGAAGGTGATGTGAATGTACCTTCTTGAGAGGAAATCCTGTGCTAGTTTAGAGGAGTTCTTGTAATTCTCAGGATCCAAAGTGAGTTTGTGTAGGACTGTAAAATTTTCTAATGGAAGGAGTTAGCAGTGATGGAGCTGCCTACAACCCATGGTTTAGGGAGGTCACTGGCACCATTCTGGAAGTATCCTCCTGTGGGATGTCTCAAGACAAGAGTATCCCTGGGCAAAGACTTAGGTACTGGAAGAGAGACCATGGGAAATCTCTCTGGAGAGGGTTGGGTTCCAGGCTTTCCCACCCCAACTTCTCTCTTAGGTTCTAGGGTCTCCATTTTGTGTCCCCTAGCTTCATAGACCATGGAGAACAAGTGTCAGGCACGTCAGGAGAGGAAGTATTGGGTTAACTCTTCAATGCTCCAGTTTATAATTGTTTCTGGCTTGCCATCAGAGTACGTATAGAGCTAAATGATGAATGGCCACTTTAAAAATCAAGCGCCGTAATACTCAATTCCCAATGACAAGGGGGCATGATGCTAAAGCTCTAGGCAAGTAAAAAGAAAAAAAAACAGCAAATGTTCCCCTTCTGTGTAAAAAAAAAAAAAAAAAAAAAAAAAAGAGTGGGAGGAAGGAAGTGACTACCAAAGATCTGCTGCTCTTGAAAATCAGTCTTTACCTTAAATCACCCAGTGTGAGTTCCTGTGCTGCCCAGCCTGTGGGACTTTGGCTTAAAGCTTGCCTGGGAATTCTTGGTTCCTCAACTGGTATAAGCCAGGAAGGCACACTTCCCTCTGCTGACACACACAACAAATCCTGTACAGAAATTGTATCACCCAGGAGTGCCCAGTACAGAGCATGGCTCAGCATCCCTCCCCAACTGACTTGCCTCATTCACTTCTCTCTCCTAAATCAGCTTCTCTGCCAGAGGGTCAGTGGCACCATCTGGGCAGAAAAAGAACAATACTTCCATACTCTGTTGCTGGCCAATCATCTAATTCCTAATTTACTAGGTTCAGCATCCACTTTACCTATTGAGGTGGGGCTGTATCAGTTATCTATCGCTGTGTAACAAATTACCCCCAAACCTAACATGTTAAAACACTAAACATTTATTATCTCACAGTTTTTAAAAGTCAGTAATCTGGGAGCAGCTTAAGGGATTCTGGTTCAGAGTCTCTCCTGAGGTTGCAGTCATCCTGAGGACTGACTGAGGCTGGAGAATCTGCCTCCAAGTTCACTCATGTGGTCATGGGCAGCCTCAGTTACTTGCAGTTTGTTGGATTGAGGGCCTCAGTTCCTCACAGGCTGTTGTCCAGAGGCTTCTGTTCTTTACAATTTGGGCCTCTCCTAGAACGGTTCATGATGTGGCAGCTTCCTTCTCCCAGAGAGAGTGATCTCCCGGGGCGGGGGGCTGGGGAAGAAAGAGAGTGGCCAGGACAGAGCTGCAGTCTTTTTATAACCTAATCCGAGAAGTGATACGTCGTCACTTATGCCGTATGCTCTTTGTCTCAGACCAATCCTGGTAGAGCGTGGGAGGAGACCACCTGGGGTGTAACATCATGGGTTGGGAATCCTTAGGAGCCATCCTAGAGACAGACTGCCTACCCATGACCATCAGCAGAGGAGCTTGGACTCAAGTTCAGACACTGCTTCTGACCTCTCCACCTTCAATTTTAGCCTCGCTGTAAAGGAGCCAGTTTGAACCTCCATCTACAACCCCAGGTATATGCAAAATAACTGATTTTGAGCCTCCATTTTACTGAGTCTTAGGAAACTTCCTCACTCTCAGAGGAGTCAGGGGGTTGGGAGGAATCGCCCTGGTTTTGAAGCATCTTCCTGGAGGCTCTCTGTTGCTTCCAGACGGTAGCTGGGAATCCACCTGGGCAGCCATGTAGAATCTCATCTGTCTTGATGTACGGTATCACTTTCCCTTCTGGGATCCGGCTGCTTCCCAGGTAGTTCTTCCTGCCATGTTATGAACAGATTCTGCCATGGGACCCCCAGACATCTCCCCCACAGCCCAGGGAAAGCTCTTTCTAGGCTATTCTCTTCATTTCATGACCAAAATGCCTTTCTTGAGAATTCTACCCTAGACCCAAGAGGTTCAGGCTTTGGAAACGAGCCCTGTGGAGTCCCAGGTTGCTTGTGACTTCTGCCCTATATTTTTGAAAGGTGAAAACACAGGCAGGAAAAGGGAAGATGGAATAACCTGCCACACCAGCACCCTCCCTGTGCTTCAGTTGGCCAGACTGCACTGTCCATCCCATCTCTGGGCCTTTGCTGGCTATGCTGAAATCTGGCACTTATTATGCGCACCTGCCTGCCACTCCGCCTGAGTCATGTTCTCCAGTCTAAGACTTGTCTCCTTTCTGACACCTTTCCTGACCTCAGGCTGGGGCTCATCCCTCTTCATTCTGCACTTATAAAGCTGCCTTCCTCTCATCCCTTACTCGCTGTAACCTTCTCTGTGTCAATTCAGAGATCACACGTGGGCAGTGTGTTTGCTGAATCTGTCCCAAAGGTGTAGTTTCACCCGTGCCACTTTGTTTTTAATTTGAATGAGTTGCCAACATTTTAAAAATGGACGGATTTCATATAAATTTGGCTTCTGGCTTGCACTGAAAAACCAGATCTGGTAGCCCCAGACTTGCTTTCCTATGGAGTAAAATTGAGGCAGTGCTGAGCAGCAGCTGCCCCTTTAGATGGGCCCTGCTTCCTCCAGTTGGCTTCTGCCCACTTCTCTCTCTCTTTTTTTTTTTTTTTTTTTTTTT